>NC_031769.1:133738519-133883360 GCF_001522545.3 Parus major | reverse complement strand
CTTCCCTTCCCTTCCCTTCCCTTCCCTTCCCTTCCCTTCCCCTCCTTCTTTCCAGAGTTCCCCAAACCACACCATTTTTTTGAGGAAATAAAGTCACAGCTATCTGCATACAAGAGCCTGAAACACCAATGTTAGCTGAGACTTGTGAATGTTGCATTAAAAGAAGTCTCCAGAATATGGATTGAAAGTGGACTTCTTATTAAATATTTTTTCCAGCAGAACTTTAAGAATTGTAAAGATTTTTTAGGTTATTCTTCACAGTTTGCATCTTACCTGTTGCTTCACATAGCTGCTTTAAAGGAAAGCCAGCTGCTCTTTCCCATTAATTACTCTGCTGAAGCTTAAAGCCAGCTTTACATGTTCAGAAGGCATAATCTCTTTATTCCCCTATATTTCATCTCTCCAATGTCAAAAAATATATTGTGTATTGGTGTGCCATGTCTTATAACTGAAAAGTAATAAAATATTATTAAAAGCAATCAATCAAATTCTTTTCAGGCTGTGGTGTGTATGTTATCTCAAACAGCAATGTTCTGATACCTCCGGCTTCTGAAACTTCCTGCTGCTGAAAATGGAAATTCAGGTCAGAAAAGTGCTGATTTTTGATATTTTAGATTAGACTCCAAAAGGATAATGTTGGGAAGGTGCTTCTTTCAGAACTGGTATTTCAGAGCTTCACAACCTCGTACAAGAGCAGGTCACATCTAGAAATTTGTTATTAAATCATCCATATTTTTTTACAAAATACTTTCTATTTTACGCTGCTTTTGGCCTTCAGCACTTTGCTAAAAGAGTAACAAAAATGGTATTAGCATACAAATTTTCTTCAGCAGAGCCAGACTCTTTGTATCAAAGCAGGGTTTGGAGTTCTGACAAAAGGATTCTTTAGCTGATGGCAGCTCTGAAGGGTTTTGCTCATAAAGTGCTGTACCAGCTATCGTCATAAAGCTACAGATGTCTCTAAATTATATTTGAATGATAACAAGTGTTTATAAACACAAAAATAAGGCAAAAACCTCACATCTTTTCTGTTTCCTTTTCCCTTCCCAGATAAGGAAAAGAATTTGTGTGCAATAATAATTAATTTGCTGTTAAAGAGACAAACCAATTTTGTGATTGAGGAGTCCAGAGAAGCACAATGGAACCATATAGGAGCAGTCCTGTAATAGGATTATATCCATCTATTTGTTTGTATGACAGTAAGGGGACAGACGATTTTTAAATCACAAGATTTTCTTGGTTGAGTCAGTGTGTGATGAAAGCCTCTAGAATTTGTAGTAGAGATTACAAATTGCAATGAAGCTTAGGGCTACCATAATCCTAGCTGCTTCACCACAGACAGACCTTTTCTCTTCTTCATGTTAATGCTCCTAAACTTATTGGAAAATTGATTTGTAACTTGACTAAACTGTAACACTGCTTTCACAATGACAGAATGCTAGAGGACTCCAAGTGTGGAAAAGTGATGAATGAACCTGGGAATAATGTGATGATTAAGCAATGGGAATTCGGGTGAGGCATGGAAGTGTAAGTAACCACTGAAGCATGCCACCAAAGAAAGCAGCAAGCCTCTGAGTTAGCTCTGGAATCCCTTGTAGAGATTACAGTTTAGTAGAAGGCAATATTCAGGTGACTGCCCTGAGTCACCTGTAGTTCTGTGTCCTGGGAAATCCAGCAGTCAGGCTCTGCACTCTGAGTATTTTGTTTTTGAGAAGCTGCTAGTCCCACCCCACAATAGCCTCTGGACAGAAGCAGCACCAGTGGAGGTCATGCTGAAGGAATTGATGTGCTGAAATGGCCCCTGAGCACCTGCTTTAGGCAACATACCAACAGCCTGCATGCCATATCTGAGAGGGTAATCCTCTGCTGAAACAGATTAAACATCTGGCATGTCTAGGCCATGCCATTTGTCTGACTTAAGTCAGAGACAAGGGATCAATTAATTTCAAAGTTTCATCTCTCTCAAATGTCTCTGTCAATATGAATCAAAACTCCTACTCATTGTTTCACAAGCATGAAAGTTCATGCTTGTGAAAAGCATGCAAAGTGGAAAGGTGCAATTCAAATGTGTACATTTCACTGACTTTCACATCTTTACCTTGCAATCTTTGATCTTAAAATAGGCTTAAAAATTAAAGTTAACTTCAATCATAAACATAAGTCCTTCCAAATTACAGCTGTTTCAATTACTTGTTGCAGTAATATGTAATAGTCAGTATGCACTCCTTTGAATATTCATTTGGTTGCTTCATTTAGGAAATTTATTTTAACCCATGCATACAAACCTTATTCAGAAGGAAAAAAAATATTCCTGTGCTTTCAAAATGTAAAATTATGTGTTTTAATTGCCCATTAAATTACGAGAATTATTAGCTATTGCAACAAAATTAGCTTTCAGTAACTTGCATCTCAAATTAACTTCTGAAGAAGATCACAATTTAATAAATGTACATATTCTGCTGCTGAGAAGAATACATTATTTGTTCATCAAGCGTTTATTAATGTAGGGTTCATAGCTTCATAAAACAGCTTGGGTTGAAAGGTATCTTAAATACCATCAAGTTCCAACACCCTCAACCACGGGTAGGGACATCTTTTACTAGACCAGGTTGCTCAAAGTCCCATCCAGCCTGGCCTCAATGCTGCCAGGGAGGGGGCATCCATAGCCTCTCTGATCTACTAATTATTTGCTAAAGGATTTCTGGTTAGCAACATAAATCACTATCTGCAAAAATTTAATCAGAAATGTTGTCTTGTGTTCATATATTTTATCTACTCTGTTGTGTACATATATGCACATGTGTGCATTGTATACATACTGGTCTGTATTAAATTCTCCATCAGAGACAACAGAGACAATCATTTTACCATTTCTTTTATGTTACTGGATATTTATATATGAAGATATTTATAAGAGCATAACTATGTGAAGCACATAGAGACTTCATATCCATCTGTCTTGCTATCCGTCTTGCAAAAAAAACCTGATTTATACTCACAGAGAGATTACAAATGCAGAAGAAATTGCCTTATGTGATTCAATTCTTTATCAACACCTGCCTGGTTATTTTTCCAAAGAACTAAGAGGGAAATTGTGACTGTTCAAAAACATTTCCCTCAATTTCTTTATAGCCTCTGAAGGGATTTAAGATAACCTCGTGAACTTTTTAGCACACCATGCTTCACAGCTTTCTTCTAGGTTGAGTAAGGATATTTAACATTGGTATGTTTAGGGACTAGTATGGCCAGTGTGCCAGGTCCTGGATGATGCACTCCTGGACTCAGGCAGAGCTACTTTTATGTATGGTGTGTGCCTCTGGTCCCAAACCTTTAAGCTCAATGCCTGAGGCTAAACGCCAAGGCACTGGTACTTTGCAAGAGGCTTGATGTCAGATATGCTGAGGACCTGTCACTCTGTCACTTGTTTAATGAGCTTGTCTTTGAAAACAGAACCTTTATGGTGCAGTTATTGACAAGTATAGTTTCAGACTGCAGCCCCAATCCTCTCTTTAAGATCCTTGTATCAGCTTCATAGGCGATTGGCAAGGAAGACAAGACTAGAATCCCACTTCCATGTGGCTGCTTGCAAAGGGCTACAGCTTTCATTGTATCCAAAGTGCAAAAGCTTCAAGGGTCTGGACACCTGAACTGGGATTACAGGGAAGGAATTATATTCATATATATATATTAAGGTCTCTACAGTATGCACAGAAAACAGGATGCATTTTTTTGGGTTGCATCTATAAAGAAGCACAACATTTCTAGAACTTTGCCAGATCAGCTCAGCATAAAAATCATTCTGCTATGTATGGTGAGACATCAACCCATCACCACTTGAGCCATTTTTGCACAGATTTTGCAGTGATCCTATATTCACTAGCAAAAGGTCAAGTTTTTCAGTTTGTGAATACTTTCTAATACATCTCTTGACAGACTGCAGACAGTGGCTTCATCACTTCATTTTTAGGACATTTTTCATAAAGAGGCTGAAAGGGGATCTGATCTATTTACATCAAAAGTGAAGAAATTGAAGGAATGAAATGGATGATTCTGCCAGTAGCACAATGTACCCCTCTAGTTTTCAATGTCTCCATTAAGGGAAAAAAGGAGATGCAAGATTAAAAGCTACAAGCAGGGAATGTGCACATTTGCACCGAGCTGCTTATGCCTCTAGCATGCATCAACCCATGTCTGCTTCCTTTTATTCTTTCTTCACATGTTCAAATCTGTATTAAAATCTTTCTTTGCTTCTGATTTGATGATGAATTATGACCTTTTTCAAGCACTTTAGATTTTATACTCCAGCTGGTTTTCCATGCCCTAGTTGTAGTTTTCCTATAAACAGATGTCAGTGGTTCAGCTGATTACCCTCACTGATGTCCAGTCACAGGCACATCTGCAGCCACTTTACAGAAGATGGACAGATATAATGTCCTTTTCACTACTCTAAAATTGTGTCTACACAGTCTGACATTTAGCCATACGAAGAACATTATCATCCAAATACAGTAAAGCTCTTATCAAAGATTTTATGTCCTGTGCTGAGCTGTTAATACTCATTTGGGAACAGTCTTGCACTGATTTTTCCCGAACACTTGAGCAGGCAGAACTCTAGAATACTATCAACTGAATGAAGATCTCAAGCATACTCTAGAGATACTATTGGTTTTTTTTTTCAGACAACACCTGCCACCTCAAAAAAAGGCTGTCTGGATATTTTAAAGTGGAAAAGTTTTCTAATAGGAAATTGTTGATTTGTATAAAGCATAATGTCCTATGAAAATATACTTATTTTAAAGAATGTATGTTGAAAACCTTCCTTCCTCCCCTGCCACTGAAGACTCAGATAGCTTGAGAGGATAACTGGCCCAGGAACAGGACAACTCCAGATCAGCCAGCAAAGAATCGTTCCCAGGTCCACAGACTGATGTCAAAGAACTTTTGAGTCTAGACTAATTTATTCCAACTGTTTCAGAAGGTATTTTTCTTGTTTCCTCTTTTATCAGGTTGTTTTTAATTTAGGCTATTTTAAATGTAAGCACTTTACTATAGATTGAAAGCAAATAGCATTTTAAAATCTTGGTCTTGTCTTTAAAGTAAAATTACCCAAAAGTGAGCTCTATAGCCATTCTACTCAAGTGACTCTGGAAAGCATTTTACTGGCTTCCATTATATGGAATAAGGTTCATAGCTTGTAATATCACTGCACCATCACTGACTGCAGACAAGAGAACTTTCTATTTTTTTACTGAGGCATCATTGTGCATTTTCCTGATGTAATATGAACTATAGCATCCTAAAGGAAAAATCAAATTACCTACTTATTCCTCATAGACCTTTTCAGATGTCTTTCCATTACTGATTTGAGCTTTTAGACTTCCCTTTGGAGTCATTGACTCAAAAGTGAAGTGCTGAACCTTCCTTCTACTGCACCTGGGTACCAGCAGTTGAGATAAATCAACCTCAGGCACACACGTGATTAATCAAGCAGACAAACCTTAGAAGACCTGAGAGAAAACAGAAGCTGGGGATTCAGATAATCAAATTATCGACCAGAAAACTCAGAGAAATCAAGAAGCTGAAAAGTAAGGGCAAGAAGTCTGGTTTGGTCAAATAGAGGTGAATGACAAGTGTCAATGTCCTAAGCTGTGGCAAATGTGTGTTGCTTAAATTGTACTCCATGTGTGTGACTGAGGAAGGGTCATTAAACTCTGGCATATTTTCATATAAGTCCTTTAAGAATTTTTCAAACTCAGTAACACATGTCCAGTACAGCTGGATTTTATTTGCCTTTTAAAATTTTTGTGCTTTGTTTAACTAATCATGTACATTGTGCCTTCTTAGCTAAACTGCACAAAATGTGGGATGTTTTCTACAGGCTGGCTAAGCCTACAACATTTACAATGGGATGACTAAGGAGGTCTTGTCAAGGAATGTCTCTCCAATTGCCTGATTCTGGAGTTTCAGTCCTTGTCCTAGTTTTGGGCAGGATGGAGTTAATTTTATCATGGTTGCCATGAGGAGCTGGAGCCTGGAGGCGTTTGGGCATGTGTAGGCTGTTTATTTTATGCCACCCTTTCATCACTGAGGATGTGGTTTTGGGTGAAAGAAAAGTGGAACATGACCCTGAATCAATCCCATTTTCTTCCTTTTCTTCTGGTTAGCATGACAAAAACAGTCCCTCTTGGAGGGTTTGTCCATTGCTGGTTTTCATTGTCTTGGCCTTGGGGGGAAGCAGCAGCCACGGTAACATCAGCCATGCTCTCCGCTGTCCCCAGACGCCACATGTCGCCAGCTACGGTAACGCCAGGTCCGTCTTCTGCAAGCAGTCTTTGCATTCAACCACCCTTTTTCATACACTATTGTTATTAGTATTGTTGCTGCTACTGTTTGCTTTTTCACTGCTGTTTTTCTAGCAAATTGTCTCAATCCATAACCTCTGCCATTTTTTCCCTTTTTCACTGGAGGGGGCAGGAGAAAGGGAAAGACCTTGCTTGGAGTTTAATTTCCAATGGGTTTTAAAACACAACATTCTCAAAAAATCAATTCAGTTTCCTGCTAGTTCAGCTATTAGATTAGTGAATTCCATTTGAACACTATTGATTGCTTGTTTCTCTTATTAGTTAATCTCCAAGATGATTTTATAGCAAACATTAAAAAGCATTAGGATTTACAGTTTTTTCATTTACAATTAAGATTTATATATGGTCATGCAAGGAAAGAGAAAGCATTATCTCCTTAATTGTTTGTATAGAATCTATCAAACAAATAAAACATTAAAAGAACTTCTGTTTATGAATAAGCTCTACAGAGTTAATCTAATATTTGCAGAAATACAACAAACTTTAATGGTGAAAATTAATAGCTTTCATCAGAATATTTCATTAAAAAAGTAATTTAGGAAGTAATTTCTCCCACTGCCCTGCCATGGAAAAAAATTTCTAATATGCTTAGTGAAATCAACCTAAACACAAGAGCCTGATTTTTGACACTTTAAGTCTCCCTAGCTATCATTTGTCATAAACTGATAAGTGCTCGAAGAGCAATTATCTACTGCTCATTTTCAAATCTAGAAGCTAAACAATACCAACAAAATGTGGTCAGTTTGAGCAGTATCTGAAAACTCCTTTTTGTATTAGACTTTTATCAGCTCTACTGTAACATACAAGAGGTGTTTAGTCCAAATGCAGTTCATCAATGCCGAGGCCTAAGGAGAATTTCTTAGATCATAGTGCAGCCTGAGGTGGTGGGAATGCACTGCTTCAATCCATCCCATGGCCAAAGTCAGGTTCTCTGGGCCTCTCTACACAGCATTTGTGTTTAGGTGTGTTATCAACAATACCTACCTCAGTCTTATGGCAGAAATGCCCACAAATAATTCTTTGCATTTGGGGTTTTTTTCATTCAGAATATTCTAGAAAAGCAATTCTTGGGCTTTTCAGTCCCAAGTTGAAATCTGTATTTTTTATTACAGCAAGAGCATCTGCAATGAAACTTTTTGCTTTGAAATTTATTTATGTACCTTGCTTAGTTTACTGAAAACAGAATTGTTGGATTCCTTTTTTTCCAAGAGGAACTTAGCATCATGAAACATGATTGATACCTTTTGATATACTGACATTTTTGATACACTGACAGTTTTTCAGCTTGAACTCAGGGCTTGGGAGTCTGCATGGTCATGCACTCTTACCATGGTGAAATACCACTTGTTCAACATAAACAAGAGCTCAAACTTGCAACACGTGCTGTGACACCTTGAAGCAGCAAGATGCAAGTGCAGAGCTGCAGAGCCAGATGCACAAGCTCTGAGGGGTGCACGATGGCTCCCACACGTCTGCACCACACCTCTGGAGCAGGGAGCACAGTGGAATACATCGGCAGAGGCAAAACTCAAAGAGAGGGAGAGAGAGCTGCACCGGTCTGATCAGCCCCAGGCCAGAACCCTGGCTGAGGTGAAGGAGAAGTGTCCAGCACAGCATGCAGCTGCGCCAGCTTCTGCAGCAAGGTGGACTGTGCTCAGGGAACCATGGCTGAACAGTGCCAGGGTCAGATGCCAGCCAGAAGGGAAATGGGCAGAATTAAAGGAGTAGCTTTGCTGCTTTGCACTGTGGAGAGGTTAAAACATAGAGCTTCTTTCCATGTTTTTGGTTTTAAAGCTAACCATCAAAGGTAGGGATGATTCCAGTCCTCTAATGATATTAACTTCTTCAACTCACAGCTTTTTAAGCACAGAATCAAGAGAAAGCTTTTTGATTTTACAAGAAAAGACATTCCCATCTCTGTACTCTGTAACTATACAGTGTCTCAGGCTTTCAGAGCAGCACTAGACTTTTATTTAAACCATAAAAAAGCAAACACTGATTTCTCATGGCAAACCTGTTATTTAATGCCATCATGGTTGGCAAAAGTAGCAATATTTTACCTCTGAAGCAGTACTAAGAGCAGGTGCATATGTCCCTGTTTTCTTGCTTCCATAAGTAGTGTTCTTTGTTATTTTGTTGCCATATGGCAAGGACAGCAGTGTCTACTAAAAAACAGCTCTATTAGTTTATCTTTAATAAAACATGGTTACCCAGTTACCATTGGCCCAGAACTGAAGATGAAACGTATGAAGTATGATTTTTGGACAGATTTTTCTGAGTTAATAATTTTGCATTCTGTCAGTTTTCCTCTGATAGATCATTTCTCCAAGAAAAGCTGTTGATGTTGATCCATTGCAAAAAAAAAAATAAAAAAAAAAATTTAAAAAATGGTGGATGAGGATCTTTTGCTGCCATTACTGTAGCCGTGACAAGCCTCAACCCTTGAAATTTCACCTTATAAAACATGCTCAGCTAAGGGAATACTATTTCTCCTTTGTTTTATATGATTAAAACAAGGTTTTAAAAACATCAAAAGATTTTGTCAAGACAACATTTATAACACTGGTGATAGCACAAGCCAAGGCCAACTAAGTGGACTAATGACAACAGGCAGAGTGATTTGCCCAAAGGTTTACATGAGGGCTGCTGCAATGTCTTAAATAAACAAATAATAAATTAATACTGCTGGCTATGCAGCTACTGGCCTAAGGTGTGAACCTGTCCCAGTTAAAATACTCAACATAGTAACTAGAAAAACAGTGAAATCCTGTATGTCCCATTATTGTATACATATTCCAATAGTAAAACAACTGCTTCCGACTGCTTATAGAGATGGGAGGGAATGGAATTTCACTTTGTGTGCCAGTCTAAATCACAGATTATTTTAAGACCATGCAGCACCAGCTTTGTAGAATTCTGTTGTCTTTTAAGAAAAATATGTATGTTCTCGTTTAGTAAAAAACATTTCAGTAGAGTTATGACTACAATATGGTGTTGAGGTTTTGGAAAAAAACCAGGCTGACCTGTCTCTGAATGATGTCTTCTTGTTGAACTGTACTTAAAATCATAGAGCCATAAAATGGTTTGGGTTGGAAGGGACTTTAAAGACCCATCCAGTTCCAATCCCTGTGCCATGAACCCCTCTGCCACGGACACCTTCTACTAGATCAGGTTACTCAAAGTCACATCCAACCTGGCTTTGAACACATCCAGAGATGGGGCATCCACAACTTCTCTGGACAGCCTGGTCCAGTACCTACCACCCCCACAGTAAAGAACTTCTTACTGCTATCTAATCTAACCTAATCTAATCTAAACTAATCTAATCTAATCTAAACTAATCTAATCTAATCTAATCTAATCTAATCTAATCTAATCTAATCTAATCTAATCTAATCTACCTTCTTTCAGATTAAATACTCTTTGTGCTATCACTACTTGTCCTTACAAGAAGTACCTCTCCTGCTTTCTTGCTGGTCTCCTTCACTGGAAAGCTGCTCTGAGGTCTCCCCAGATCCTTCACTTCTCCAAATTGAACATTCCCACCCTTCTCAGCCTGTCTTCATAGGAGAACTGTTCCAGCCCTCAGATCACCTTCATGGTCCTTCTCTGGACTTGTGCTGACTGGTCCATATCATTCCTGTTCTGGGGACCCCAGAGGTGTACACAGAACTCTGGGTAGGGTCTCAGAGCAGAGTAGAAGAGGATCCTGCTGGCCATGCTGCTCTTGATGCAGCCCAGGATACATTTGGCTTTCCAGCCTCCTATCACACATTGACAGTTTATGTCATGATTTTTGTCCACCAACACACCCATGTCCTTCTCAGACCTGTTGTTGATGTTTTCTCCACCCAGCCTGTATTTTTGCTTGGGATTGCCCCAGTCCAGTTGCAGGACTTTTCACTTGGCCTTGTTGAACTTCATGAGGTTCATGGTCCCATCTCTCAAGCCTGTCCAGGTCCCTTTGTATGGCATCCCTTCCCTCCAGCCTGTCAACTGCAGCATACAGTTTGGTGTCATTAGCAAACCTTCAGGGGATGAATTCCATTGTCACCAAAACAGATGTCAAACAGTGCTAGTCCCAGTCCTGACCCCCGAGAAACACCGTCACTGGTCTCCATTTGAACATTGAGCCATTGACTGCAGCTCTGCATTTGACCAACCCAACTCCTTATTCACTGAGTGGTCCACCCATCAAACCCATGTCTCTCCAAACCAGAGACAAGGATGTCAAGGGGGACAGTACCAAATGCTTTGCACAAGGTCTAGTAGATGATGTCAGTCGACCTTCCCTCATCCACCTCCAAATAACAACAAATCTTTCAGCAGACATTATAGAATGGAAATTGCCAGAATAGCCACCTCTAAAATGCATTATTGCCATTCAGGGCAGGACTAACAATGCCTGTAAGAGGATGTAACAGTAGGAGAGCTTGCCTTAGGTCTAGATCCTTCCTCTTAAGAAAGGACAGTGGGCAGTGTTTGATATTGCTCTAAGTTAATACGCCTTTGTTGTCAAGGCAACCACAAGTACCCCTTATATCCCATCAGTCATCCAATGAGATTTTGCTCTCTCTCCTCCCAGCATCACATTTTTTCTCCTAATTTCAAAATCTTTGGTGTGTTCAACCAGCCCAGAAAGTCCCTTTTCCTCTCATACTCACCGAAGGTTCCCCATTTACCACAGCCACACTGGAACAGAAATCTCCCTAAAGGCTTTAAGCCTGGAAATCCTTATCATTGCTTTTGGTCCACTTGATCTCCATTACTACCACTGGCACACAAATAAAAACATGTAAAGATAGGAAAAGAATCCCTATCAGACTGAGAGGAAGGGAAAGTTCCCTCCTGAGCATGCAAAGACCTTCTCCATGGCAGTGTCCCTTCTCATTTTGGTATCTAAATTCAGGTAGCTGCTCAGAGAGCATGTAAAACCCAGCAAAAAGGACAGAAACCCTGGTTTGTATTCATGAGGATGCATGTCACTGCTTTAAAAAGATAGATAAACAACACTTAGGTTAAATTTACACTGCCCAGAGGTTAGATCATACAGCTATATTGCACAGGATTTATTTGCCTGAGTGCTGTGAAATCAAGCTATCATATAAAACAGGAAAGAGCCATTTATAGATTCTTGAAATACACCTAGTGTTACAAACTCTAAACATTCTTTTTGAGAGCAACATGTAATACTACTTATTCAAAAGCACCCAAATCAGAATGACATTTCTTTGACACATATATATTGATTGTACTAAAAACAAATGAACACACAGACCTCTAAATAATGCATTGTGGCTTAAATAATTAAAATAAGGCAGGAATACATGCAGCTTTCTAAAACACATTTGATGCAGCTGATTCAATAAAATATGATTGTATAAAGACTGTCTTGAAAGTTACTCTAGAAAGAAAAAAGAAAGTGAGTTTGAGAAGTAGAGCACAGCAGACTTGCATGTGGGAGTACAATAGATTATGTCCTTGGCACCAGCCCTCGTTTTGCAGTACAATGCATCCCCTTCTCTTGTCGGTTGTTCTTATTTCTACTTTTTTTCCATTTTTGCCCTCTTCCTTTACTAGTTACCTGTTATTAAATGGTGTTCATATCACCAGTAGATCTCTTACCTTTTTCAGTAATTATGTTACAGAAGGGAATCTATAATTTTATTACATCCAGAAGTAGGATGCATAAGGTTAGGGCTAGACAGAGCTCTCCATAAAGTTCTTTCATGTGTCTAGGTGTTAACCATTGGGGTTTTATCACTTCACGGCATTTTCAAATAAAAATATATTAAATAGTAAAAAATACCAGCCACAATACAGCGGCTGAACTCAGTGCCAGAGACAATCCCTGGCACCTCCAGTGTAGCAATTCTAATAAATCCTTGTGCTAGACTGAAATTTCAACTGATATTAGTCTTTGATTAACACTGAACTACTTACTTAGGACCCCACTGTAACTGAAGAACACAAGATAGGAATCTGTAAAAGCTAACTCACCCCATCTCTCCTACACAATCACCTGAGGAAATGACAAATTTAAGTTTAGAAGTGCCTAATCTCTCTCCATTGATGACTGTGTAGATGATTAATTGTATATAACTAATGAAAAAACCCTGCTCTCCAATGGTACACATAATAGCTACTCTATGCCTTGCAAAAATTGACTTGCAGACTTGATTTATAAAATCCCAGGTTTCCAGAGACTTTTAAAGTTTACTTTTTAATTCATTCTTGAATCCATGCTAATCTATATATTAAAAAGGAATATGCTCAGTTACAAAACTGAATCACCTAGATGCTTTGGCATATGTCTAGCTTTGGGCACAGAAATACTTCCTTAGATTTCATCATGAAGGCTAAGTCATCAAAATGCATATGAAAATGACTAAATTTAACCTGGAGAATTTTAAAATAGCCAAAGGGATTATTATTAAATTTAAAGTGAAATGCCCATAAGCTGGACCCAGAGGCTTCTGATTTGACTAAGCACCAAACTCTTCACAGGGTGTGTGAAAGTGTTCTGCCAGACAAAAGGGTGTGCAAGAGAGAGCAATCACAGGTTTGGGTACCTGGGTTATGGTAGAAATATTGTGGACACCACCAAATGATGACATGCAGAGTAATCATTGCATAACACAGAAATAGAATGGGTTTAAAATTGTAAATTTAGTAGTTCTTATAGCCCAATAAGATCTTTAGGATCTATCCATTCAAATTTTTAGGCTTTTTTTTTCCTGAAATAGCAACAGATAGATTTAATGCAAGTAGAGCTTTTCAGGTGCTGCCCTCTCTTCCAAAGCAGGTGTGCAAAAGGGAAGAAAAAACCCACCATATGGGATTTTTGACCAAGTTAATTGAAATACCAACACTGATGTCTAGAAAAGGTAAAATGCAGTTAGAGACATGTAATGGTAAAATGTATAGCTTTTGCATTATTCCAAAGGTTGTTATTGTAGTACCCTAGATCTGTAAGACAGAAACATAAAAACAAATTTAGATACAATAGTGGATCCCTCAAGTAAAGCTTATACTCATTCCAAGTATCACATGTGCTCTTTTGTTACTCTTCTTTATTTATCCTGGCAATAAATTCCCTATGGCTGGATCAATCTGAAGTCTAGTGTATTAATATTGTCTGTCTGCCCATAATTATTGGTGTAACAGTACAAATTTGAAACAATTCTAATTGCTAAGAATAATTCACCAACTTCTTTTTATTTCTAGACATTAAATCTTGCCTTCCCTGTTTCCCAGGAATAGAATGAAGTGATTTAAATCAATAAAACAAGTAAGACACACACTGGGAGCCTAAAATAATTTAATCTGTGTTTTGGAAACATATTGGAGTGAGAGTAAGGAACAAGATATTCTGTTTTTTTGCTAAGAAAGTGCTGCATTTTATTCGACATTGTAAGAAATCTGGGGAGAAAAAACGTGAAAAAATATTCAGGTTGTAAAAATGTAATTCTTATTTTCAAATCAAGTCAGATAGAGTTTAGTTAATGTAGTTCCAAGAAAAAATGGAAAGGTTACCCTGAACACGTAGTTAAAAGAGTACAAATAGTCCAAGAATCATGTCTACACTGTTTGTACAGTGCTGCCATCCACTGAACTGCAAGAAACTCGCATTTGTTAATTTTCAACATTTATGTGTATTTTTCTCCTGCTAAAGTTAAAAACCTCAAAATTCTTAAATGTTCTTATCAATTTATTTTTTTTTCAGAACACAAAATTTCTGTGTTAATGTGTTATGTCAAAGAGAACATTTGGTGGCATGAATGTTTGATTAGAAGCCTTTGGCTGGTACCCTTGGAGATGCAGACTCTCAACAGCAGTAATAAAATATACATTCAGTGACCTAAAAGGCTTGAAAGATACAAAATGTGCTTTTAGAACTTGGGACATGTTCTAAAGGAACAAATCACAAATGAAAATGAAAAATCACAGCTTTGCATTCTATCCAATCACAGAAATTGGCACAGAGAGGCAGCTATGTATGGTTAAAGACAGAGTGGGGGAAGGATAAAGAGTAATATAAGGAGAAAGAGCAGAGAAGGGGATGTGGTTGAGAAATGGTAGGATCTTCCTTAGGGAATATTTTCTTAACTCCTGATTTTTTCTCTCCACCCTTACAGAAGAAAGAGACTATGCCCACTGCTTCCTCTGAACTTATATTTCTGCCCTTTTTGTAAACATCATTGAAATAAAGTACTATTTATCTATGTAGTTTTTGCTAGTCAGAAACAACTCCACCAGGCTCAAGTCGCAGTGCTCACATGGGAAATGCAACTGTGTAAATGCATTGTGCTTTACCTATGCCAAAAGTAAATGGAAAGAGATTCAAATTTTCAGAGACTCCATTCTGTATTGCTGATAAGTCATCATATCCATTCTAGTGAGTGAAAATGAACTCTTCAGGAATGCTAATGATGAAATTTTAAAACAGCACAGCCAGCAGCCTAACCTCCTTGCATGTGGACTTAGAAAAAGTCTCAGCATGAAAAACATAGAAAAAACTACTAAAGCCAGTTGACCAGATGTTCCAAGTTGTCCCTGTGAGATTTGCTTTCCTGAACCATGTTGATGATCTTTTCTATGAAATTTATTACCATCCTCTATGGTATTTATAATTATTTATAATGTAATTACTATTGATTTATCTTTCTATTCAATTATTTTCATTACCTCTGATGTGTTTAGAATCCAAAAAGTAGTGTTACAGAGAACAGTGCAGAGAATGATGCTACTTGCTTGTCAGTAAATACACACCTACCAGTCCTGTAAATATTAAGGATCATTCCTGAGAAAACAAACACAATTTGCCGTTTTCAAACCCAAAGTGTGTAGCTGAGATGTCAGAATCTTCAGGTGCAATGGATGGAATTCATCTGCTTTCAGCTATCAGAGGGCTAAAAACAGTCTGAGTTAATTGCTTACATTCTTTCAATAACCAAAGAAAAGAGAGAAAATCTTAGGCCAGGATGAGCAGTCATCTGCAGTCTGAGAAATACTTCCCTAAAAATTACATGGAAGACCAAAGTGAAGAAAATTGATGGACAGCTCCATTAACTTCAGTCAGCACTTTTAAAATATTCACTTGTTAAAAATGAGTCTTACACAACTCTTGTCATAGTTTAAACTCCTGAGTTCAGAATAAATACTTAAAGCCTCAAGCCTGAATTACAGTTACCTGTCTAAAGGAACTATAAACAAATGGACTTAGGATTTTCTGTTCAAGTATGTGTTTGCTCTTCATTCTGGATCACAAGACTAAGATTGAAGTAACAAGCTCAGAAATAAACAACAGCTTTTATACTCATTAGAAGCCTCAGACTGATGGTGCATTATCTTCATACTTGAGAAAAGCTAAAAGGCTAATCTTCCTTACTATTAACTTGATTTATTAAAAAAACATCAATATGCTACTTGAAAATGCCTAAGTCAAGTAATCTTGTTCCATGAAAACAGATTTTTTATTTTTATCTGTAGGTCTGATCTGAAACATACATAACTACTTACCTTGAAAACAAAGGAAAAATATTTTCACACTCCAGATTCCCACCTTAATCCCACCTTGGAATGTAAATTAAAAAGAACAAATTCTGAAAACAGCTGCCAGATGCTCTTCAGTCATCTTTGATAGAGGAATTGTTCAGCTCAATATCACAGAAGGCCTGTGGAAAAACATAAGAAAGATGGGACAATCCACTAATTACCTGATTGATACCAGTTATTTCTAGACAGTATCTGACACTTATCAAAACTTTTAGAGGGCATTATCATTCATTGGTGTGGAGTTGCATCACAATAACAAGCTCCAATTTAGCCACAGGGACATTAGCTTATTAAAACATTTTAGCAAAAACAAAAATCATACCATCAAGACATGTGGGAACAGAATCCATCCTATTTCTGGGGTGACAGGGGGATCCTGACTGCTGACTGTACTGAAAACTAAAGTGAGCCTGACTGGGAATGAATGGCAAAAAAAAGTCATTGTGACTGGCCTAGAGGTGCTAGGTATCCTCGTCATAAATTAGCTTGGGAGAAGGTATTTCAAAGACCTAAAAGGGCCACATTGGGCTTTTGGGACAGCTGCTGTGAAGACACAGGAAATTAGACAGCTAAATACCTTGTCTAGTCCCACAGAGTACCCTTCACTGTGGGACTGCTGAGGGGTTTGAAGAACAGATATTGATTGCTACCACAACAGAGCACCATCAGCAATGCTGCACCAACTGGAATTCCATCACCCCCATTCATGGCATGATTTATGGACTAGAGAGCCAGCAAGACTTGCTCACCCTTTAGGAGTCCTATATGGCCAGTGCATGAGTCCAAGGAAGAAGAGAGACTGACAGCAGCCTGACCACCTCTAAGCTGTGCCAGACATGCTGGAACTTCAGCATGAGCTGGAATAGCACTGCTTTTGCTCAAGGACCTGGTGCACTTGGTGGATGGGAGGGACAGAGAAGCACAATGTACCTCAAGGGGATTTGATTTTTGGGTGAGAACAGTCTGCAATGTTGAATTGTATATTTAATATTGTTTGCTGAATGGCAGTGCCACTGTATGCCATAACTACCATGGACAATGAGTATGGACAGCTCCAGATACACCAGCTGTGAGATCCTGATGCACTGGCTCATGGGTTCTCATTTTAATGGAAGCACTAAATTAAGAAACACCACTTCTAAACCATGGCATCCATGAATCCAACTATTTTCTGAAGCAGGTTAATGTTCACTGGCAGCAGAACATGACTTTTCAGTAATGTGAACAGCTCAGACTGTGCTAAGTTCACTTCCACCTCTGCCATCTGCCATGCTTTGTGGTCCATGAGGAGCAAGAGTGAGTTGTGCCATGAGTCTGTGTGCAGATGTTCCATAGCAGTGTCATCACAACAGATGTGGATCCAGGCTGCAGATACATGGTTGATTTTAACCCATGAGATACCTGTAAGTGATAAGAGCTGAAGGAAGGACTGGTCTCTGCTGGGAGACAATGCAAGGAAAAACAGTTTTTAGGGTACCGAAAGATTCTTATCAACAAGAGATTTCATAGGTAGTATTGGTTTTGTTAATGTCTCTCAGTCATGTGTCCCCATGAGGGTCAGCACTTACTTACTCAGGTGTGAGACTCAAAGGACACATCATCCTCTGAGCCAAGCTGCAGAAGGCAGACCGCCTTTGTCTAATGTCAGATATTTAATGGGTTTAGTTCATCCATGATGGCTGGTTTGGGAAACAGATTTTCTAACCTTACATCACTTCTGCCTTGAGAAAGCTGCCCAAAACACACTGAAGAAACCAGCTGGTGTTCCACAGTCCCTAGACAGAAAAGGACTGTGTGGACACACGCAGTCTCCTCTGTGTGGCAGTGTGATTGAGGCCTGCAGGGTATCTTGCTCATCCTGTGGTGCACACTGAACCTGGGAGCATGCAACCATGGCTCATGGTCTTGTCAAATGATTTAGCAGGGCACAGATCCAGGGTCAAATGATGTCAGACTAGGAGACTTGTAATAAAGCATCACAGAAAGAGAGCAATATTTGTTGCCACTGACCTTCAGATGAAGGTCTCTTTTTCTCTTTTGCTTTTTTTGCCTTGGTTCTGTCACAGCAATCACTTGGAAGAAATTTTGCCAAGAAAAAAAAATTAAAAAAGAAAAGGATGTCTTGCAATTAATACCAGAGAATAAAAACTTCATAAGTAATAATCTAATTATCCATGCATCAACCTGAACACATGCGAAGTTGAGTAAAAGAGCTTGAAAGAGGTAAATGGTGGATGAAAAATTAGATTTTAGAAATAATTCACTTTACAGCTGGTTTTTCACTTTCTTACACAGTTTTTTCATGGGTAATTTTGAGTAACAATAACTCACTGATGTCTAAAAATCACATTCTGTGTTCTTTTCTATAATTGCAATAGGCAACAGCCTACTATTTTTTCAGTTGGTCTCAAAGGGAGGTGACTTACTATATGGGCTAATTGGTTAATTAGGTTGAAAACATTGCTCATCTAACCTTAGCAAATGCAAAGTAGATTTTGTGTAAAATATTTTTGTGTGTAAAAAATGGAACAATATTTTGCTCCTACATAGTACTGTGCATCTGTACTTCTCAAAAAAGAATAATGTCAATTTAATAATATTCTGTTTTCTTGGAGCCCACACTTCCTCTGAAAGAACACTGGGATTCCTTATTCCAGAAGGGCTTGTGGTCTAGGCTGAGACAAAGCAAAACTTCCTGTCTTGCAAGGAGAAAGACTCAGTGTAGTACTGTCTATCCTTACATGAATCATTCAGTACACATTTTGGATAATGTCCCTTAACCTGAAACATTCACTGCAGACCTATTACTTGATTATTAAACCACATCTTAAGAGAAAACATAAATAAAGGGAATATTTTCAGCATAAATTCAGTGTAATTTTCAGCATGCAGGAATAAGAATGGTGTCCAAGTTGGAAATCTGGATGAACTTTACACTGTGAATACATACTCACACACTGGAGTTTTCTTTCTTTTTTTTGTGTCACTGTTATTTATTTGAATTCATTATTTTATAAGCTAATTTATACTTTTATCCTGATTTCCTCTGTGGCTTAGGTCTAATAAGACCTCTTTTTCACCTCTATGCAGAAGAAATCCCCCAAATATTTCCATATCTCTCTACTTTCTTGGTTGGCTGTGCTTTTCTCAACAGTTATCTCCTTTGCATATGGTCTATATGGATATTTGGATTTTCTGTACATTTAATTTACATTTTTACTGGTCTTCCAAAAAAACAAAGGCCCAAGATCTAAAATAAACACAGAGATTATTCACACTAACAGCACCACCTCCTGCCCTGTTTTTGCTCTGTCCCCTGAGCGCTATCACAGGCAACACTGGGGTAGCTTAGGGTTTATAAATCAGAAACCATTCAAAGGAGGCACAAAGAACCAACCATTCTGTTCTAGAGGAAGAAAGAATTTGGCTGTATGGATATAAACAGTGTAGTCCTACTTGCCATCAGAAGCAGAGAATGAGACTGACACCTCTGGTTCCAGCAGTATACACATTGCCTAAGGGTCAGCATCCTTCCTCATTGCCTGACTGGACCTGAGCTTGTACAGTTCCTCTGCACTTGATTTTGATCTCTGAAGCCTTCTAGTTAACTCCCACAAAAGTGTGAGTTAACTCACACTTCTTTTTCATTTTTCTATTGTCTTTAGTGTCCGAAGAACTTTTGTTAGAATCTCCAATTAGATGTATACATGGACAAGACATCGAGGCCCCACAGCACATTGAACAGTATAAACACTGTCATCCAAGTCACTCATGATTGAATTAACAAATGAAGCTCTGTAAGAAAAGATAAATGCCATTAGCTGCTATGAAAAGGACAATTTATCTTCACTCTAAATGCCTATAGGTGAATCTTAGCATGCTTGCAGTGTTACTTTTAATGAATAAGAGTAGTGCTTCAATTTTGCTCTACTTTCAGCTTAGTTAAGATCAGCCTTGATTTCTCCAACTATCTCTTACTTTCCCCAGCAATCATTTGGGCAAGCAGTTTTCAACTACCACTGTAACATGTTTTAATATCATGTTAAATGCAATTCATTCAAATAATATTTTATCTGTATTATCAGGATTTTTTTATAAGAAGTACATTTTTCACTCTTGGTTAGCCTTTACATTTTCTTTTTAAATTAATTATTAATAATAAGTAATTAACAATTTTTAAACATTTAAAGAATTTTCTGTGATTGCACTGGCCAAATTTCAATCCTGATATTGTTTTATTTTATGGGAAATCTTAAACAATTGTAATATTGTTTATATCAGTAGGACGAAGATTGGTATTTCATTCTGAATTAGTGAAATGACAATACTACTGACAACAATGCCTTCAATATATCAACAGGCTTATTATATGCAACAGGCTTATTAAAATTTGCTAAATCACAAATTCTCATAGAGTTCCTATAAGCAGAATCCTAATCTGGTATCTCTCTTCTAGTCTTCTCCTTGATTAATCTGAGCAGCTCAGTAAAGCCAACACAGACAGACATAATTCATCAAAACACTTATATGAATGATAAGATTATCTTTTGTTGATGTACAGTGAGGTAGAAAATGGCTATTGATGCTGTACATTGTTCATGGTAATTTAAATATCCAACTCCACATCTACACGTGTGCTTAGAAGTGTGATTGTAAGTGTACTGCTCAATCAGGCTTTCTTTGCTTTTCTAGTTTATCATCTTCATATATTCTGACCACCTTTCATCTACTTTTTAAAGTAAGTTCTCATTTGCTTGGTTATTTCTGTACCCTACCAAGTACAAAACAGCAACTGAAGTACTCTCTCTGAAAGGTGAGCTTTTCTTTTTCTTTATGAAAACTTTTCTTCTTTCACTTCCCCCTGGAAATGAACTGTATAAACTCTTTTAGTCTCAAATCTAGCACAGTTATATCAATTGGAGGCTTTTATGGGGACCACAAGTACCCATGTCTGTACTGTGAAAAAAAAATAATTCTCATTTTCTTGTTTGTAATTATTTCTTCTGTCATATAGTCAGCTTCTAATTTACTTTTAAGAATATGAGAAAGTAAGCTTAAAAAATTTAGGAAAGATCTGTGAAAGGTCCCAGCACATGGTCGGTCAGCATCTTCAATTAGGTATGGTCTTAATTTAGGTATGATCTCACATCACTTTTGGAGCAGTGAGCACAGTTAGTCAACAAAGTCAGTAAAACAGCTGAGGATAATCTTACTCCCAACACCTCTTCAAAGTTTGAGCATGTCTATAGCAGACTATGACTCATGGCCCACGTGCCCTCTAGAATAGGGGATGAATGCTTTGGCTGCAAATGAAGGTTTGACAGCAGTGAAGTTGTTGCCTACACTTCAAATAATAACTACATCTCTGAATTCTTCATTAGAAAATAAGACAAAATAATTCCGTTTATACCCTGCCTACAAACCGTCATCTTAAACCACTCCTCAATAGCTAAATTTATTTCCCATTTGCATTGGTAAGAGGATTTTACCTGGTTACAGCTTTTTTTCACCATGAAGTCAATGGGAAAGAAATCCAGTTCTTTTTATAGTTACTGAAGACTTCAGAGAGTACATTAAAAATACCCTAAAAGCCTCTGAACAAAGCTCAGACACACAAAATAAACACTCTTGTTTCATGTAACTATTCAGAAATCAGATTTGGAAACAAGAAAATCAAAGACCTATATCAAAGTACCCTTGCTACAGGAAAGCAGAATAGGACAATAACCTGCATGACCTCCTACCTTACCTCACAGTATTTATTTTCTCTCTCAGTGAAAGATAATAATACTATTAACAAAATATAACAAGTGCAAATTTCTAAAATCTAATGTTTTCAATGACTACTCACAGTGATTTAAATTTATTTCCTCTTAAGAGTTTCTCATAAGAAAGGACTTGTAATCAGAAAAACATCAGTTTTCACTCTCTTTTGCACTGCCATATATAGACAGCTTTTACATTTATTTTTTTTTACAAGTTAGACTAAATGCAAGCATATTGCCCTTTTTTTCTTCTTGTTTTAAGTCATCTGCAACAGGATTTTGGAGAGAAAAGTTCCAAGTCATTATATGAAAATGTTCACAATACAGGCAGTGTGGAATTTTTAATTTATACTCCGAGTATAAATTAAATCTGCCTGGACTGTGTAGTCCAGGCAGAGGTGCAGATATGTGGTGAAGCAGGAAGGGTTGGTCTTGGGTGACCAAAAGTCTAATTTTTAAACACAACTGTCTTGTTAAAACCCTAGATACCATATCTGCCACATGTATGCCACAGTGCAGAAATATGGATGAGTCACTGGGTCACAAGAATTGCAAAAGACTGTTAGTCCCTCATTGGATGACACGTTTGTGATGGGGGGGTTCTCAATACTATTTCCATTACTAATCAAGTATATAGGTCTAAATCTACATAATGCTCATAAGGGGCATAAAACCGGTCTTCATAATTGTCATCCCTTCTACATCATTCTTCTGGGCTCAGTGGATCTGGTATTTCTGATTCTGTTCTGGCTCCCTCTGAAGAAGCAAAAAAGGGGCTCAATTAATAATAAAATTCTTATTAGGAAATCAGTAGGAAATTGTCTTCCCATTTCCTAAATGTAAGCCTTAATCACCAGCCTACACAGATTACATTTTACAAGACAGATGTCTGCTTCCTGCTTTTCAAGCTGCAGAAATCTACCTTCTGCAGAGACATCCAGCTGAAACCGAAGAAAGGATGACATCTCTTCCACCCAATGAGATACACACTCATCAGAGGCAAACAGGACTTAGAACCACAGGATAGGACCATAGAGGAGAATCATGGAATTGTTTAGGTTCGAAAAGACCTCTAAGACCATCAAGTCCAATCATAAACCCAGCACTGCCAAGTCGATAGTAAACAGTGTCCCTAAGTGTCTCATCCACATGTCTTTTATCCACCACCAGGGATGGGGATGCCACCACTTCCTTGGGCAGCCTGTTACAATCCTTAACAATCCTTTCCATTAAGAAATTTTTCCTAATACTCAATCTAAATCTCCCCTCACAGAACTTAAGGCCATCTCCTGTTGTCCTATTGCTACTAGAAATGTACAACAATCATCTAGCTCAACTACCAGACCAGTACTTGATCAAAGTTTGAAGCACGTCCACATGGCTCATAAACAATTACAGGCTTGGACCATCAACCACTTCTCTAGGAAGCCTGTTTCAACATTTGACCACCCTTTTGGCAAAGAAATGCTTCCTTAACATCCCATCTGAACCTTTCCTGACATGGATTTGAACAAATTTCAAATATTTTGTCACCTCCCTCTCCATTTCCATTCCTTAGGAAACTGTAGAGAGCAAATCCTCAGCCACTCCACACAGGATATGTCTTCAAGCCCTTTGAGCAGCTGTGTTGCCCTCCTCTGGACACATTCCAGGACCTTCACATCCTTCTTAAATGGAAGGGTCCAGAACTGTGCACAATGCTCCAGATGGGGTCCCACTAATGCTGAGCGCATTGGGATAATCCCCTCTTTTACCCTGCTGGTCATGCTGTGTTTGGTGCATTAGAAGTTGTGGAGTGCATGTCACTATTTGAGATGGCCATGACACTTTCCCTCTGACAAAGCTTTTCTGTTGTTCCAAACTTCCAGTGTAATTAGCCATTGCCTGGTTGAGTCTTTGATCCTAAAGAAAGGACAAGAGCTATTCCCCTCACACTGGTTTCAGCAAATCAAAATATGAAATGAGACTGTTGGTTTCACCTTTCAATTAAATGGCTAGACAAAACTTCTCTATCAATGGGGAATATCCCAAATTTATACATGCAGCAGACGCAGCAGTCACATGAAAAATATTCCTCAAGTTGACAACAATTAACTAAAAGCATAGGAGAAATGTTTCACCCCTGGAGATGTTGAAAAGGACATCATCTGACAAAGCATCAGAAACAAAAGGAAGATACCTGATTTTAACACCTTCACCGTTATAACCAAAGAAACAGTTTAATGCTGCACGATTTTCTTTTGATTTTACCTTTTTCTTTTTAAGGAAATTAAAAGCTAGGAATTTCAGAACTCTGGCAATAAGTCACTTAAAGAGCTTTGACCATTAGTGTACTTCCTGCTGTAATTGGTTGATTATATCTGGCAGGAGTACTGAAGTCATTTCAGGAAGAAAGAAGTTCAGGCTACCTTAAGGTCTTTTAGAATTTATCATAGTTTTGGGGTTTTGTTCCCAGACCAAAACTGGAAGAAAAATATAATAAAACTGTATCAGTTTTGTTTCTTAATGATACTTAATTAAAACAAAGCCAATCTTCTCATCTAAATAAGAAAAAAGGAGGTTTTTGTTGAGCAAAATATGTTCAATTCAAAGCTCTCTGAGTTTGGTTTCTTTTTATCAAGGGGAAATTAAACTCCAAATAGATAGTATGAAAATATTTCTGAATGCACATGTGTACTTGTAGAATTATGCACTTCCTTGTGCCTAGAAGACCTCAGGAATATGCTTAATAGGACATTTGCTCTTACCAAAGACCTGCAGATTTTAAATTGCAATGTTCAGTCAGTTCCAGCTGAATATGTGAAGGGAGACACGAAATTGGAGTTTGCTCACTGAGAAGACAACAAGCAACTTCTCAGTGCAATAACTTGATTTTTCTGGGCTTTTTGCTGTTCTGGTTAATTTCATAGCTGAAATAAATGGCACTAGTTGATTTTATTTGAGGACACATGAGGAGATGCTGTGCGCCCTCTTGAAGGTTAACACTGAGGGCTATTAGGATAGCTCACCCGTTTTCACAGAGATTTTTTGCATGCTCCTTAGAAACCAGCTTGTAGTTCCTTAGAAACAGACAGTTCTCAGTAGCCAATTTCCAAACCAGTCAAGTAAAAAACAATAATCATTACTATTTGATCAGTGGTACTACATGCCTATGTTTCTTCTGCTTTTAATTATCAGCTTATGTATTTTGAGGTTGGTCTGCAACAAGTTTGCTCATGTGATGAGTTAAAGCCCAGATGTGAAAAAGGAGTATAGGATGAATTTTGCTAAACTTTAAGATTCTCCTCAATTTCAGCTTTTCAGTTCTGGCAGGATACTCTGCATCTGCTCCTTCAGAGAGCAGCTGCCGTATGCTTCAGTTTTCAGTTCAGAGGAGATGTTCAGCATCTGGCTGTCCCAGAAGAAGATGAGCTGGCATTCTGCTTCCTACAGAACAGATCTCAGCAACATTACCCAGCAGATCTGGATGAAAATTAACCACTGAGCTTCAAGCTGAGGTTTATGGAAAGAGTCCCAGAAAGTGCTGATGAGGCTGCACTGAAGCATAACATCATGGCACTCTCTACAGAACATTAAGGTTAATTATCTCCTAAGTGCATGCTAAATCCTATTTGCTTTCTTTAGAAGTTCAGTTTAAGCAGCCATAAATTTATTCTTAAATTCTAATGTAAAGATGTTTCTTGATCTTGTCCTCAGGAGAAATTGCCTTATTCATAAAATCCATTAAGGTCTCAACATCAAAGCAATACAAGCAATAATATCATTGGATAGTAATGTGAATCATGTGAAGAAATATACTTGAAATGCCCAGCCTAAGTCTTCACAAATCTTCACTGCACCATTCCTGAGAAAGACTGAAAAGACCACAGGTAAAGTGGGGGTAGAACTACATGAGTTTTGCCCCACAAATCTCTTTAGTGACTTTCACTACTTTCATATTCTAGCAGGCTTTTATCTCACACTACCCAGCACAGAGGGAAAGTATTTTTCAAGTGCCACCACCAGAAGCACTGTTAATGTGTAGAAACTCAGAACATTACAAGAAAGGAAGTTAATTTCTCTCTTCCACTGGTTCTAGGTTCAGAGGTCCCCTGAGCTTAGCTTCCTGCTCATTCCTTCTCATTTATACATCCCTACAGACATCATCCAAGCAAAGCCAACTGAATGTTTCTTCTGGAGATAAAAGAAACATTTCATCTCTGTGTCTTAGCTGGAGAAAATCACAAATGAGAGGTAATTCAAAGGGGGAAACAATTTTATTCATCGGACAGAATAATCTGTCTGGTTTAATACTGATTTGCCATTGGTGTGACTGTTAGGTGTGGAAAGGATGTCCTGCGAAGAACCACAGATGCCAGCTATCTTTCAGATATTTAGAGCTACAAATATTCAGATATTCTTATTAGTTTTTTGGTAGAAAAATCCTGATAAACCCTTGCATTGTGATATCTATAATTTGCCTCTTCACTACAGAAATATAAAGAGCAGTAAACATGTGGGAATTCATAGTCTCACTAAGGAGGCTTTTTTTTTTCCTCCCAGGTGTTTAATTATTCAACAGAAATCTTACTAAAATTTTTCCTGATAATAGCTTTCTGATCCAACTTTGTCTGTTTCCTGAATCCCACATTTTTGAAATGGTCTTTCAATAATTAATCTGTAAGATATTTTTAAGACCTGAAATATTTTTAGTAAGCAAATTAATTACACATTTACAATAGAAATGTTCTGGTGTTCTGACACATGTAATTAGAGATAGCCTTTGAGTGGTACTTATATCCAGGATGTGGCTTTTTCTTTGAGTTCCTGCAAGGCTGGTTACTAAAAAATACTGTACATCTTATTAATGAGTCTCATATTGGGCTAAACTGAAACATGTATTAAGAATGACATTAATATTTGGAACTTTACCCTCCTGAATCTGTCATGCTTGAAAAATATCTGCTGGCAGTAAATACACTCCACTTAGAGAAACTAGATTTGACCTTGCATCAGTACCCTGCAAATGTACCAGAGGTGCTTTCTTCTTGCTCAATTAAATAAGGCTCCAAGCACTTGCTGTCACCTCTGTATTTGTTTGTTACAGGTTAAAGTGTTCTTGCTGTCACATCTGTGACAGCAGCTGAGAAATGTTTTATTTTTATCTCCCTGTGATCATAACTCCTTCAATTAAAACTATGAATTAAGCAGGCCACTCAAACTACCTTTCCCATAACTGTTGTTTCCCCTCAGAGCACAGCTGCCTCATCTCTTGCAGAGGAGATCTTTCATGACTACAGGGTCACATCAAACATTTTGCAGTCTTTAAATAAACCTTTCTATTGTTCTTTTTTGTGAAACCTAGATAATGGTGATTTTGCTTCTAAACATCAAAATATAAAAGTCTGTCTATCTTGTTTCATTACCTGCTTATTTGTAATAACTGAAATACATAAAACCTTTTCCTTAGATTAGCCTTTATTTTTTCTGTCGGAATCTTGCAGCCATAGGCACTTTCTGTTCTGTACAAAGTCCAAACTGCCAAGACAAAATGGTGCTAGAAATCTTTCTCTTCAGTAAATTTTGCAGACATTTACAACACACTTAAAGCCCGTATTTAATGGCATTGGGTTTGTCACATATTTAATATATCCAACCTAATGCCAGTCTATGAGATGACTGAATATTTCAGCTTTGTGACATTATTAGGACACAATTCTTCTTTGCACTCCTCTTGCAGATAGTTGGTCTAGGTCTTTCTCAGGAACAGAGAAGTTCAGTCACTTTGCATGTCAGAAATGTCCTCTTCATCCTGTGATCCAGCAGCTGCACAGATTTGCTCATCATGTTATACACTTGTCACACAATAAAGATGCCACGTTAAAATGTCCTCTGGAAATATGGTGGGTATTGGACTACAGATTATATTGCTCTATGTTTCAGGCTGAAGGCGGTTGATATATATTTTTCAGAAGCTGTAAACAGCTTCTATGTGTTTACTACTAGACTTAACAATGTCAAAGTCTCACTAAAACAGTCAAATATGACTGTATTCTTTAATCATTAACACTTGCCCAACACAATTTTGATTTATTCCACCTATCAACACTTCCAGAAAGGAATGTCTGAGCATATTTCAGGGGATAGCTTGAAACACAAACCCTCCCCAGTAAGCTGTATAAACCAGGTGATCCTCTTATGAGGGGATATCATTAAGATGAAGAGATATGGGCTATACAACACTGCTTGCCCTTGCAAGCAAAGGATAAAGTTTGGCCTGCATGATCTGCTTGTATAGAAAAGGCCTGTGATAAATAAACACTCAAATGGGAATGAGCTGGTATCACATAAATCAGATTAACTGTAAAGAATTGTCTTATGTTCCTAAGTGGGTACTATAGCTTTTAATAGAAGCAATTGTCCTGACAAATACTTATAAATTTCAATCTTACTCTAAACGAGACCTGGGACAGTTGTGGCACCACAGCAAGAACCTCTTTGCAGACAACTAGCTGGACTTCCACTGACCATGAACAGTTTCCTATATTGCAGACTTTTAGTCATATTATATAGAGTTTCTGCTTACAATCCTTCCCACATGGATTGGTGTTTGTCATATGTAAGCTTTTTAGCCCCCTAAATTTTACTTATATCTGACACTTGCCTTTTTATATCAGCAACCACTATCTTCAGAGAGATAGTGGGAATAAAAATTTTTTAAAAATTGCAAGGACACTTCCATTGTAGAGTATTAACTTCAGTATTCC
Source organism: Parus major (assembly GCF_001522545.3). Lineage (NCBI taxonomy): Eukaryota > Metazoa > Chordata > Aves > Passeriformes > Paridae > Parus > Parus major. The sequence goes on along the minus strand of NC_031769.1, from coordinate 133,854,929 downwards.
AGCGTCACTGATTAAGGAACATCAATCAAGGGAGTTTAGATTACATTAAATGCTGTGAAAAGGTGAGAAAAGTTAGGAGTTTTTTAAAGCCACTGCTGTATGACTTGTCAGAAGCAGCTAACAAACTGAAACTGCAAAAGAATGTGAAAATAGCACAAAGGATACTGTCACTTAGAGTGGCTAACTATAGTAAGTAGCATGACAGCATGTCTCATGTTTGGCTAAACAGCCTTCCCGAGTACTCTCTAATGCTAAAGCTGCATCTCTGTCCAGCTTATGCTGCAAAAGGCACTCATGCGGCTGGTAAGTGATGAAACAAATCCTTGAGTTAATCACATATGGAAAAAGTGCTCCTGAATATTTGTAGTTACTGAAGCCTGTCTTCCTACAGATGATTTTTTTAATTTAAAAACTGAAATTTATGTACATTTTCCCCACATCTGAACTCTCACAATTCTCCTTTTCTTTCTAACTCCCAGCTGATTCCAACTATGCCCATGGTGACTGACTTGCCACATGAAAACGCTGAATGACTAACCTGCAAACCATAAAAGAAATATCCATTCAGTTCAGACTTAAGCCTTTTCTCATCAGAGACGCTAATTTTATCCCTCTCATTTCCCTGCCATCATTTTTCATCAAAGTTTTGGGACTAGAATAACTCATTAAATATGATTGAAATTAAACTTTAGATTTAAAATCTACTGCAATGAAGGGAAGTAACAGACAGTGAATTCCCATAATAATCTTTCTTTTGGAAAACAACCTAGAATATTCTTTTTCCTGCATGCCCAGGAGGAATAAATTCCATTTTCTTTTCTTGGCAGGAAATCTGAAGTGCCGGAACACATTGCTGTTGAAAAGCCATGAAATTGATTCTCAATCAGCTCTTCTGCTGGAACATTTTAGTTATAGTCCTGGTATTTAAAAAGTCATCAGGAGGAAGTGTTTTGGCACTAAGTCAGGTGGACATGACGACATGAAATGGCATTGCCTGGTTTTTTCAGGGTTGATACAATTGCACAACTTTTCACAGAAGAAATGCCTCATTGCACATCATATTTGTTTAAATTTCAGTAGAATGTAACTACAGCTTCAATGTAACTTCAGTAGAATGTACTATCAGCAGGAGTCTATACAAATGGCTTCAAAAATCCTGTTTACAGTACAGTGCTTCGGATGATTACTAGGATCGCCATTTCAGTATTCAGTATCTGGTATGAAAGTTATATGGCATCTCAAAAATCAGGATTTCTGTCTCAGTACTGTGTCTCTCTCTCATAGATGGCCGGAAAGAAAGAGACTAAAGCAGTGTGCTTTCATTCTTGACATCAGTCTCTAGGCAACAAAGAGCTGAATTATGGCTACTGAATAACATATTATCATAAAAGGTTTAAACTTGAGGAATCACATAAATACTGTATGTATACATACAGGTAGATCATCTACACTGACAATACAGAGATGTGTATAAATATGAGTATGCATCCATGTGTAAAATGTGTGTGTATATGGATAGAATGTTCATAAAAATACACATTAGTGTGATTCTCATAAAAAAGTGTATCTATAATACATATAGGTACAATATGTATATTATATGCATAACATGCATATACCAGAACAGATATTTCAAGTGGCTCCTATCATATGTGTGCATATAGAGATTTGTGTGTGTGTCCATGTTCATATTTATGTATATATATGTGTGTGTGCATGTGTGTGTGTGTGTGTGTGTGTGTGTGTGTGTGTGCATACCTATATTTGCATGGAAATATACTTCTAGATGAGTGTTAAGTGCACCATGCTTGGAGTATGTAGATCCAGACCTCAAAGAAGAAATGTCCTCTAGTCTTGGGATTTTTTTGCCCAAACCATTGCAGATTGATGTCTAATCCCTTTCAGTGTCTTGCAATGTCTGTATCATATGACCTCTAAACTACCAGAGAATGTTTTGAGTCATGTTTTCTCTGCTATATATGACCATGGTGTTAAATAGGAGCAAAGGCAGCAATCCTGGGACTGGTAAGTCATCATGTCCTGCCTTGAAGTCAGAACACATCCAGTATGGCCTAAAGTTTGTTATTTCATTGGGGTTACAAGGGGATAAACTAGGAGATGCCATCTACCTCATTTAAGAACTCTGAGGGTTCTCTGACTTCTCCTCCACTTAAAAAGACAAACATTTTCCCTCTCTGACTGCAATCACCCAATATAACTAAAATAAATTTTCCTTCACAAGAGGGTAAGTGGGAGAGTTGGTGGTTTGCATGGACTGAGTCACCGCTCTTGTGGAGAAATCTCACATGAAATATTCAGGGAAATAGGAAACACGAAAGAGAACAGTCAGAAAAGCATGCTCTTATGGACATCTATAGATGGAAGAAAGCAACACTTTTTTCCTACTCCCCAGTATTCAGTGAGGCTATATCTATCTTTAACAAACTGTTTTATTTCCGAATAAAACAGTAAGAGTTTCATTCTCAGTTTCCACAAAACCATCTATCCTTCTACATTCTTGCCCTTTCACTACAGCACAGGAAGATAAGTCAGTAAAGCCTGTATTGAGGATCAAGAAATTACATCTGTTTCAAGCTAAACATTAAAATGGTTCCAAGGCAGCCTAATAGACAAGAGGGATAATTCTGCCACCATTCCCCAGCTCTTAATCTGAAGCACATTCTGTCAAAACATCCTTAAAATATTTTTAACTCATTTACAGAAAGGTGGACAGTCTTTCATTACTTCCATCAAAACTTTAATGTTCCTTCAGAATGCGTCCAGCTTCCTGAGGAGCATATCTGCATGGGCTCCTTAAATATGTTCAGATTTCAGATGAGAGGCCAAGCCAAGAGAACCAACTCAGTGTGAACTGGTTATTAAAATTTACAGAGAGATGCCTCTGTCCAAATTAAGTTCAAATGAGACCTTGACTTCAGTGTTGAAGTCAATAGTATGGATTTTTATTTAACTGTGAATGTGACATAGAGTGGGAGAGACAGAAAAAATAGGAAAAGAGAGTGGGAGGAGAGAATGAGAGTGACAGAGAGACAGATCAAATAGAAAAAATATCACCACCCCAAGGATCGTGACAGCATCCCATTGGTCCTCTTCTTCTGGTCTTCTTGGTGGTGAGGGTCCTGGTCTTGATCTATTGGGAGTGACAGAAGCCCATGAAACACAGAGTCCACTGGATTTATATTTTCTCAGGTTCAGGTGGGAACAGCCAGGTACTTCTCCTAGGGCAGGAAGTTTTATACTGAATGATGTAATACTGTGACTCATGGGACACATTGGTAGTTTTGATGGTTATGATTCTAAGATGCCTCTTAAATCACCAAAGCAGAGTCAGTTCTGGACCATTATGCCCATCAGACTACACGTGAATGTGCCAATACTTTTCCAGAGGTGAGTTTTCACGGCTGAGCCACTTGTATAAGAACCTTGGCATGATAAAAAGCACTATCCAACCTCATAGGATTTACCTCTTCCCAGCCTGTTCCCTTATCTTGCTCAACATCCAACTGTAGCCTCTGGTGATGGGGGGTTAAATGGTTGATTGATTGAGCAATTAACCAGTGACAGTCCAGTCTCTCATCCAGTGAAGACACAGAATGGGGAACAGGAAAGTGCTATAGAGCCAAGGGTATAATGAATATGTAATTATTTACAGATAGCAGATCAGCCCAATTAGACAAGCCAAAGGGACCACTTCAGCCTGGAGTTTTGATCACTGCTGGGACGTAAAAGACTGCTCTAACTTCCACTCTGCCTGGTTGGAAACCAGTGTCAATATGTGAAGGTGGGATCCATTTTCCCAGCCCGACTACATGACACGGATCATCCCTCAAACTGTCATCAATTGACTATTTAGGACTTACTACGTAAAAAATCAAAAGCTTTAAGTTCTACCTGAAAACCAGGAGGCAACAATACCAGTCAGGAAACAATAGGACTAAAATAGCAACAGGAATATCAGGTTTCATTACAGTGGCAAGGGCAGGAGGACTGTTTGAAGGACTCAGGACCAGCTCAGAGCTGGAGCAGCTGAGGCAGCCCCCATCCCATTGGGAATGTTCGGCCATAGCCCAACCTGGCCTATGGCATCTGCTTTTCAACTAGGGCTCTAATGGCTGATCTACAACCTCCACAGAACCACAGCCCTGCCCTGGCCAGCCACAGGGCCCACCTGCGAGCCCATGGCCTGGCTTCATCCCATCCCAAATATGCTTCAGCTGTCCCAAATATGGCTCTACCCAGTGTTCAAAAAGCCAATTCACACATGGAGTAGAGATGTTTGTTTATTAGGTCTGCACACATTCTCAAAATATTATCTACCTGCTTTTATACACTTCAAACAGTGAAAAATCAGTATTTCTCATATGGGAAACAATCTAAAGACAGAGCAACAGGTTACACATTCCTTCAGCTCCATTTTACAATGCATGGTCTGTGGAGAAGGGGCTTATCTGAGTAAGGGGTGATTGTAGCAGGGTGAAGTAAGCACATTTATTTCACTGTGTCAAAGACTAAAGATCAGCACAAAGTTCACGTAGAATTCTTTGGCTTTGGCAGCAGCTCATTATGGTATTATCTTCTTGCTAGGTTAAATTTATAGTGTCATCTTGCTTTTGCTCCTTGGGTCTTGGCTCCTGGTTTTTACTAGGTATCCAGAGCTGAATGTCAGCAGGTGTCAAGTGGGTGACCACCTGTGGTGGGTCTAGTGCTGGCCAAATTCCAGTGCACTCACTAGAATTATTTACTCATTTTTTGCTGCGAGATAAGGACTAGGAGGAGAGCAAAGCAGGCTCAACATTTTAAAGGGTATAAAGAAAACTTTATTAACAGAACTAAAAGAAAAATAATAAGAAGTCAGAATAAACCTTCAGAACATTTCTCCTCCCCCCAACTCTTCTTTCTTTTCCCACGGACAATGTAAAGAGGCAAAATTTGGTATTTTCAATTAGTTTACCATTTCTAAAATAATCTTTATTAAGTTCACTTAGGGAGAGGAGTCTCTCCTGACATGCCATGGAGACTTTCTCACAAGAAACAGTTCTGTCATTGTTTTAATTTTCATGAATAGCAGCAATGGAAATCTGCAACTGTCCCTGCAAAAGTCCTTCCCACAGTTTGGTAGTCTTCCCACAACTACCACCATGTGTCATCTTAGCTTATTGGGGTACAATTTTAAGGATGAGCTGTTCTGTATAGAAACAAAAGTTATTTTATTTCTGGGAACAGAGGTTTTCTTCTTCCATCCGTGGGGCAACGTTTCTTATCTCTCTCTTCTCTCTCTGTTCAAGCTTCTCAGTGGATCACAGCTACTTCAACATTTGCTTGCTTCAACACAGGTACCTCTGCTCATGGCTGTAGTTAGAACACTAGAGTCCCCCGATGCACTCCATGAGTTTCAGGGGAAAAAAGAGTTTGATGTATCAATTACATCTTCACCATAGCCTTACAAAAGAATTTCAGCCCAAGACTAAGGCATCTCCTCACTCTCCTTCCATCTAGGATTTGAGTCCTTCACTAACCTCGGTGTCTTTGTCTTGTTTTCTCTATGTGTCTTTATGCTTTCCTTTTCTTTCACTCACGTTTCATTTGTGCACCAGAGTTGGTATCTCGGCCGGGCCTGCGGATGGCCGTGCGATCTGTGCCGAGTGGTGGCCGCTCTGGCTGCACGGCTGTTTTCCAGCCCCTGCCATGGTCAGTTCCAGCTGCGGGGCTGCTTTCTGCATGGGCTGCAGGCCTGCCTCTGTTCTTAGCTGCATGGTTTTCTGCGGTGCCAGCAGGAAGGCCCAGCAGCTCGTGGCCCGAGCAGGGGCCAGCCTGGCTCCACCCAGAGCCAAGCAGAGCCAGCCTGGCCCACCAGCCCCGGGTGGAACTCGGAGGCAGCAGAATGCCAGGGGGCGAGCCCGAGCGGGCCGCACTGCAGCACGGCAGGGTCCGGCCCGGCCCCGCCAGGCCCTGCAGGCCCTGCGGCACAGCGGGGCCTGGCCCGGCTACAGCATGCAGGTACTGCTCAAAGGTGAGTGTCAAAGCAAGAGAGCTTTCCCCGGCGAGTTTGTTCGTTTTTAAATGTGATTTCACATAGGCATGTTCAGCTTTCTTAAGTGGTTTAACAGGGTGTCAATATTCAAAACTAGCCAGCTGATTGGTTCTGTTGGGTTCAGAGAAAGCTATTAGCGGTCCTCGCAGAGAATGACTTCCACAACTGATGGATTTTCTCTTTAACAAAAAGCCAAGCTGTGTTAAACCACAACACCACTGCACCCATTTCTGAACACTGCTCATGCCTAGGGCAGGGGGAACACAAAGACAGAGGCCCTCAGACAGAGCTGCTTCAGAGGGTGGGCAATAGCCAAAAGCTGCTCTATTTGATTTTCACTTGTAATTCAGTGGGCCTGTGCCCTGGAGAGCTGCCAGGCTGGTGCTGTTCAGCTCTTTTCTAAGGCACAGACACAAGACACAATGTATTTGTGTCTTTTATACGTATCTTATGCTGCAAGGTGACAAATCTGCACAGAGCCACTACCGCCTCTCAAATAAACACTCAAAGAAGTGCTGGTAAGTCATGAGGCCAGATCCACTGGCTGGAAAACTGACTTGTTAATTGCTTCTAGGAGTGTTAGCAAGAGTCACAAGCGCTCAGCAGAGCCAGGCCCTGGCACCTTGCAGCTCCCTGCGTGTGGCAGTGTGAATGGCAGCGACCTCGGCAGCCACCCTCAGGCCCTGATCTCTCCGGGAGCACAGAGCTGCTCAGAGCAGCAAACAAATGGTGGGAACATTATCTGCCCCAAGCAGGGCAGAGCCCAGGAGCAGGAGAAGATTGCTCAGGCTTTTGGCCACCTAAGTAGACATAGTTATTTACATTAAATTAGGGAAAAGAGAATGGCCTGTGATAATCACATACTGCATCAGGGCAGGGATTGCATCCTGACGGGCACATTTAGTTGAAGTAATAATGAAAAAAAAAGTGAAGTACAAAATCAGGGAAAAAAAGTTGTTTATTATGTTCATACTCTTACTTGAGAGTCTAAAATAAATACTACCTATGAAATTTAGTTATTTTAAAAACCACCATTTATAAAAGCCAGAATGCTGCTTGGCTCTTGACATCTTTTGTCTCTGAGTTATTATTATTATGCTTATTTTTCAGTGTTAGTTGTGTCCTGAGTGTCACCTGCTTCCCTTCAGCATCAATGAAGAAATTTTCCTTTGTTTGCTATGGAGATCCCATTGTGGCCCAGAAGGTAAATGAATCACTCTTCATAATGATTATTTGGCTCAAATGTGAGGGAAACCTAGAGCTGTGTAAATCCCTTCCATGCAGTCTTGCCTTGTTTCCGTCTGCCATCTTGTGGCCCTAAAAGTTTAATTCTACTCTAGTTAAAGCTGTTGTTCCAGTCTTTCATGCAACAAAGCACAAAGTCATTCCCCATCCCACATTTATGAGCTCATTCTCTCTTGATATTCAGAATCACCTTGTGTCACTGCCCTTGGAAGTGTGGAATCACCATCTGTGAAGGTATTTGAAAGATAGGTAGATAAGATACTTAGAGACATGGCTTAGTGGTGAACTTGGCAATGTTAAGGTTGAACTGAAGGATCTTAAAAGGTTTTTTCTAACCTAAATGATTCTATGATTATGTGTTAAGAACACACACGGTAACAGGTGCTCCATCCATTTCCAGAATTTGGTGACAAGTCTGAAATAAAATGTTCCTGTCAACAGGTTGGAAGATGTTCAGACTGACAACAGGAGACGAGATTGGATTAGAAATATGTTTTATGGGCAATGTACCAAACCAAAAATTCAATCTTGTCTAGAATAACTGATTTTTTTTCCTTCTGTAATTTTTTTCCTAAAGGGAATGATAAAGTTACATAGAGGTGGAGAGGATAATGTCTAGTGAGGAGAAACCAGGAGCAGCCACAGGCAGACTTGGAAACACTGAATAAGGATCAGCAGTGACAGAAAAGAGCTGTGGTGCAAGACAGAAGCAGAGTCTACCCAAGGATTCACAGCAAGTAGGAAAAAATTGAATTTCCTGTTTCCAGTATGAGGACAGAACACAGCTATCATGGAGAACAAAAAGGTAAATGGAAAGGGCAGGAGAAGCAACAAAGAGCTTTGTCCCATTTCAGAGGAGATCCTTTAAAGTACACCAGACATAACAGTAATGGCTGGGACTGTACAATAATGTGCTCAGCCATGCAGAGAGGCTGCCTTTCCTCAAACACACCACAGCTGCGACACCATGTGCTTGCTCCAGCTCAGACACAAGAAGTATTGAACATCAGCAGAAAATAGGTCTCTACAAACAGTTTATTGCATCCAGCAGCATGCAATCCAGTCTGCTTTATCCCAGCTAGAGACATTTGAGATCCCTGGAGAGTTTTTGGCATCAGATCCACGTCTTGCTTACTTGTTAGCAGTGGGAGCTTGCACCATCCCCACAAGCCAGCATCAGCAAAAGTTACTGAAGAAATCCTTTTCCTTTACAGATGCACAACTCATGCCTTTAGGGGCTGGATTCATGCACGCAGTGCACTGAAACCAGAAACATACAAGTTGAATGCTTTTAAGATGAACATTCTGTTGAGAAAAAGGCAGGAAAGAGAAAATCCCTAAAGTCTTTGCAGTGAATTTAATAACTCTGACATTTACACTCATCCTACCTGATAGCATGTAAATCAGAAGAAAATATTGCTTATATTATAAAATAAGGTATCTGGAAATTAGGAAAGGCCAGCACTGAAGTGTAATAACAGAATTATGAGTTATATGATGGCACATTTACTTCTGAACAATGTCCAAGGCAATCATCATTCAGGCCCCTTATGCCAATAGGAAGCTGTTCCTTAGATCGGTCGTCCCTCACTTTTTCTGTAAGGCAAGGACTGGTCAATATTTAGAAATATTTCTGCAGACCAACAAACTCACAGCAGGTTTAATTTACAAAAGCAATGAATGGTTATTGGGTATTTTATTTATGGCCTTGTTTTTTTGGACAGATGTATTTTTTTAATAAAATATCTTCATGGATTATTGTCTGATATTTTCTCATATTTTACAACCTTCCAAACTGTTTTGTAGGTTATTCTTACGTCATACTACAGAATGAGATAAAATGATGTGATGATGTAAGTATCTGGGTCTTCCTTTATCTCTGTCCCAAAGTGGTGCTAAACTAATGAATTAAATTACATTCTCTGCAAGTAGTCCCTAGTCCCACAAGCTTCTCACACATAATATTGTGTGAATTCACAGAATCGCAGAGCAATTCAGGCTGGAAGGTACCTCATGAAGTCTCTAGTCTGACCTCCTGCTCAAAGCTGGTTTATACAAATATTAACCTGAATTACAGCTGTAAATATGTGGAAAGTTTCCTCAGAAGCCATTCTTGAAGCTCCTTTTGATGTGCAGTGTTCACATCTGCATGAGCCACTGTAAAGTGTTACATTATCCTGCCTCTGGGTGTCAGCATTTGCCCTCATTTGGAGACATTTATAAATTGTCCTTAAAATTGCTAAGGAACCATGAAGCCAACCAAATTCTAGTTCTCATTCTGAATTTGTCTGAACAGTTGGATCTGGTTTATGAGAATTTTCAAGTAAGCTGGAATAATCAACCTAAATCAGAAAATTATATTCTCTGTGTGATGGAGAAGGGATTTTTTTTCAGGATTTCACTTCTAAGATAGAAGGGAAAGGGAGATTCAATTCTGAATTCACCTTTTTTCCCTTACATTCAGACTGCAAGCTTTGAGCAAGAAAAAAGAAATGAGAAGAAATATAACAGGTTTGCACATTGCTGTGCTACCCATTTCCAGATGATACACTACCGGATAAGCAAAAGTTATACACGGCTTTTCATTTTAAGCTAAAGCTTACCTCTGGAGACAGGATCTGTATGAGGTTTCATTATTCCAGCTGTCATTATGGCCAGGTGGTGGAGACAAAAGCTGTAGAAAGACTATTTTGCTCTTCACCAATGTAGCCAGTGTCAAGGCCATCATGGGGAGGAAGAGCAGCAGAGTAAAGAAGGAAGAGAACAGTGACTATTTAAATGGAAGGACCATAATGTCTATCTAATGCAGTAAACCTTCAGTCTCTCTCCTGCTGCACACAGTAAGCTCTCAAACCCTGTGGGGCCACAGCATGGCTTCTGTAGGCTCAGTCATAGAGAATTCTTCATAACACCCAACCCTCTGAGACACTCAAAAGGTTTGAAAGAACTCAAGACCTCATGGGATCAGTTCTCTGCTTTCTTGTAGCTCCTGGTATGTGAGCTCAGAGGCATTGTCAAAATTTCTCAAGATCCCAGGAACTGGGTATAAGCATATCCTGTGGAAATCTGTCTGCCCAGAAGATTTTGTTTATTATTTTGACACATAGAATAATAAAATATTTCAGGTTGGAAGGTACCCATGAGGATCATCAAGTCCAATTCCCTGCTCCTTGAAGGACTAGGTAAAATTTAAAACTAAGACTAAGAGCACCCTCCAGACAGTCCTTGAGCTCTGACTGGCTTGGTGCCATGGCCGTTTCCCTGGGTAGGTGTTGCAGTCCACAACCTCAGGATCTCGACCAGGGAAGCTGCAGGGTTCTGGGGACCAGCATGGAACACCAACGAGACGGGCTCCCGTTCACAAAACCATTTATTCAGCATGGGAACAAACTCAGGTCCAGAACAGAGAGCTCTGAACTGAGGCACAGCAGGGGTTTTTGAGGGACAGAACTCTCAAGGGTCCCCACCTCTGAGGGTGGAGTTCAGGGTCAGGGACCAGTAGCAGCACACCAAGGGAGAACCCCCCAGGGACTCAAACCCAATCAGAACACCTGGGCCGCCCTTCACAAGGGGTTTGGGATGGGACAATGTAGCTAGCTCTTTGTCTCCCCTGAGACACATCGCCACAGGAAGGCTGTTCCAGTGATTGGCCACTTCCTTAGTGGAGAAACTTTTCCTAATGTCCAATCTGAACCTGCCCAGAGGCAGCTTCATTCCATTTCCTTGTGTCCTATTGCTGGTCACCAGAGAGAGATCAACACTTCCCCTCAGCCTTCCTTTCTTCAAGCTATGCCACCTAAGTGACCTCAGCCACTGCTTTTAAGTCTTGTCTTTGGGGACTTTCACCACCTTGGTGGCTCTTTCCTGGATACTCTCTGAAACTTTGTACTGTGGAGCTCCAAACTGCACACAGGACTCAAGGTGGGAACACACCAGAGGGACAATCACTTCCCTTGACCAGATGTCAATGCTGTGCTTGTATCCAACAGTACAATATATAATCCAATAACCTCCAATGTAAAAAACAAGCAAACAAAAATCACTCATAAAAAAAAATCTCTGCAAGGAAGTTATTTAGTTAAGATTAAATTTCCTGACAAGAGAAATAAGTGATAATTCATGCATGCAAACCAGAATGGTCCTGTCCCATGTGGATTTATATTCATACATTAACAAGTCCAATCTGACAAACACAGTATATTGTTAGAATGCTGCCCCCTGAAGCATGACATACAGTTTTATGCTGGAATTAATGAATTTTTCTTCAATTTTTATTCATTGCATTCAGATGTGCACAAGACAATAAATGCCTTAGAAAGAGTGAACAGTCAAAAGCCCCTGTTATCTTGTGTGTTGAAAGACACTTGTTTTCAGATCAGATTTAATGCATGACATTTACTGAATAACTCAATCAGGCATAGTTGTTTTGTCTACATAAATCTGCCAGAAAAAGTATTCAGATTAAACAAACAAACAAACAAACAAACAAGCAAACAAACAACACACACACCCCAAAAACACCAAAACCCTGATATTTATGTAAGAGGAAATCCATACCAGACTAAATGTATTCTGATTTTAATTAAAGATTGTGGAGTAGTATTATTATAGCCCAATTTTCCCCCTTTCAATCCTTCATTAAGCTGGTTTGGATTTACAGCTTTTATAACTCCTAAGTGTAATGAAAATGGTGTAAATGTTCCCATATTAAGATCACCTGTGAAGATACTTTCCCTCTATGCAGCTGTCTCTGACTTTTTGAACAAAATTAGAGATCACTTAAGAAAAGTGGGTGCAAGCAAGCCTACAGAACTAGATCAGTTTCTGGATACAAGAGCTACCATTTACTATTGTAAGGCCACTCTAAGTCATCATTGTAAGGTCACAGAAGTTAGGTGAAATCCCAGTGACTGTTGTAAATGTAGCACCCATCTTCAAAGCGTAAAAAAAGGGTTCTCTTAATATCTGTCCACAGGAAAATTAGGAGACAAACTTTCCTGGAAGACATTTCCAGGCACACAAATTTGACTGGGAGCAGCCAGCACAGATATATCACGGGTACCTCACACCTGACAAGCCTGATGGCTCTGTATTATGAGCTGTTTGAGTGGCTTTAGCAAGGCATAAGTACTCCATAACAACCTCACAGCCAAACCAAGATTCTCTGGGTGAAGGTATCTTCATACTAGTTCACACAGCAGAACCCACTAGAGATACCTAAGATAACTAAGAGTTATCAGATTCAGAGGCCTCTGTGTTATGCAGCACCTGAACAAAAGGGTTTAATGAGAAGAGAGATGCCACCCACACATCTAAGATTTTTTGATTTTTCAGTAATGAATACAATGGAGGTTGCATGAGGGTGGATCTAGAGAGTTTCATCACAGAACCTAGACCTTTTGTAGGATGATGAGAAAATAAAAACACTTGAAAGGTTCCTGTTTCCTGTCAGTGGAGAAGGGATGATGAGATCTTATGAAAACACTGGGAAAACCAGCAGGCAATTCTGTGGCTTTGTTTTCACTGTGGTGTTAGAAATGGTTTTGATTACTGAGATGGACTACAGTTTTTGCACATAAATAACATCTTTGATCTAAAATGCAACTGTTGACAGGTAGAAAGTCTGATCAGTGTTCAACTTTCCTCACTCTCTTTTCTCTCTTTGTCTGGTTTCTTTGAAGTTCAGTAAAATACTCCTAGCATGCCATTACCATCACTTCATATAAAAAGCACAGGAATCCAGACTAGTCATGATAAATTATAGATAAGCTAAGCAGTATTTTCTTTGAAACAGACTGCAACTTTGGCTAAGGTGCATCCATCCACCTGTCTGGCAAAAAGGTGCATTTATTCAGCTTTGTATTTTTTTAACCTACTCATAAAATGGGAGGGGGGGGGGAATTATTTCCTGACAATACTCACAAAGTCTCACTAGGACTTCACAGTAGTATTTGGCATCAGAGGAAAACATATACCACATTTCCCTTAAATCTAAAGGGACTGGGAAAATAGAAGGTTAAGTAAAATTAATATTTCATTGAAGAAAGGAGGACTTTTTTTTCTCATTACTTGGGTTCTTTGTATGCATGCACCTTCTTTAAACTCATAATATTTTCACATGTTGTTTTACAGTTTGTGCTTTATGGGAATTCAGAACATTTTATCTCTCATTTATCTTATTTTAAATGCTTGGTTTTAGTAAATGTTCACTTTGACTGATTCATAGAAGTGCACATCTTCTAAATTTGATAACAAAATGATTCCCAGCTTTCTTAGAAGCAAATAATTGAAGTCTCCAGAAAATCAGGTTTTCTTTTTTTTTTTCTGTAGTGTGTAAACAGTATAAATGCACTCTAATGCTGAGACTGACAGTTGGAAACTGATAGGAGCAGCTAAGGGAGTTGGGGATGTTTAGTCTGGAGAAAAGGCTGGGGGGACCTTATCACTTTCTATAACTCCCTGAAAGGAAGTTGCAGTGAGGTGGGATTTGTTCTCTTCTGTGAAGTAACATGTGATAGGACAAGAGAAAATCACCTCAAACTGAGTCCAGGGAAGTTGAGGTTTGATATTAGGAAACATTTCTTCCCTGCGAGTGCTGTAAAGCATTGGAACAGGCTGCCCAAGGAAGTGGTTGAGTCACCATCCCTGGAGATAATTAACAGACGTGTGGCACATAAGGACATGATTTATTGGTGGACTTGGGCATGCTGGGTTACTGGCTGGACTTGATGATCTTACAGATCTTTTACAAAGTCAACAATTCTATGATTCACTTTCAGAAGAAATGAGTTCACAAAGCAGAAGATCATATTCTTAAGGTCTCATTCCACGTCAGTAACCTCAGCTGGGATCTGAGTGAAACTGAAACATGGAAGCTTTGCAGGGCTACTACCATCGAGGAGGTATCAGGTGCACTCAATGGATATGAGACATCGAAACACATATCAGACTGACACTTGTGGAAATTGAAATCCTTGCTCTTCCACTGAAATATAAGGTAAGCCATTACTGGCGAAACTCCTCACAAGCACGGTTCACTCATCCAAACAAGTAATCCCCTTTGGTGACAAAAGGCCGTTGTTTATGTCACCTCTACTGAGATTATCAGCAACTGTGTCGGGGTTTTATCTTTTTTCTCTTTGTCATAATGCAAGTTATTCAGGTACTGTGTCTTGGGTTGCAATAAGCATAGGTGATTCACTTTTTTCACTCCCCTGTTCCTTTATCTTCAGTCATGGTGTTCAACCTAGAAAGTTAAATTACTTTTAGACTCTTTGAACCCAAGTCTTTTAGCAGTTATAAAACAAGAGACAAATGTTTTAAACTTGGTGTGATTTTCTGTGGGAAGCCAGCACTGGATTTCATTTTTTTTTTTTGATGGGTTTGTAATACCCATTGCCACTAATTCCATGGTGGTATGTACCAGTTGGGGCTTCAGGTCCATTGAATGGATCATGGAACTCTATCAGAGCTGCAGAGACAACAGAAAAATGTGAAGAATAGACATTAGCTGGAAATGGTTGAGACAATGTCAGTGAAGAATCCAGCAGTGATCTTCACTAGGGACTGAATTAGGCAATGACAGGTACAGTTCTTCTAACAAAAAATACTTCACCAAGATGGTCCAGAGCTGCTCAGTTTCTGCCTGTTCTTCATTCACTGGCAGGATGTATGCTAATTATTACAATGTTTCTGGCAGTCCTGTTGCCATATGGGGTAAAGCTCAGATAACTCTGTATCACCTGTTACAACATATCCTAATCTATCAGCAGGTAGCTGTTAAATTGGTTAATAAAGAAACAGATTCTTGTAATATTCTGTAAGTCAAACTTTAAATCACTATCTGGTTTATTGCTGCCTCCTGGGAGTACTCACACAAAATTACCAAATTATTCTGAATTT
Source organism: Parus major (assembly GCF_001522545.3). Classification (NCBI taxonomy): domain Eukaryota; kingdom Metazoa; phylum Chordata; class Aves; order Passeriformes; family Paridae; genus Parus; species Parus major. The sequence continues at coordinate 133,839,730 of NC_031769.1, read as the reverse complement.
CTACTGACTCCCTTAAACAAGACTGCAATATCACATAATATAGAGGAGTTAAGGAGGAAGAGAATGGATGTCTTTCCTCTGCCCTTTGAAATAAAACCATCCTCTCTTTGCATCAGTGATGAAGTTTAAATTCCATTTTAAATGGTCTGTAGCCAGCTCCTCAGCTTCCAGTGAATGGATATGTTTTTATGTTTGATCAGTTTTTCTGTGAATGTGTTGCAGAAGGAGGGGCCTTGGGCAAAAGCTAAATGTATCATAGAATCATAGAATGGTTTAGCTTGGAAGGAACCTTGAAGATCACCTATTTCCAATTCCCCTGCCAACTCTCATGAGTTTCTCAGACAGGGTTAAAACTTGTAGCTATCACATAGCTTGAGAATGTGAATCCCTTTCCAGTGGGGCATGAAAAGACCTGCAGATGTTGAGAGCTAGACCTAAGGTATTCCAAAGGACAGAAAGCCTCTGCAATCTATGAATACCTGTTACTTTTTTAAAGCTCATTAAAAATGTTATTCCACAAAAGGAGATAAAAGGAACTTTCCAGTGTGAAAAGTATTTGTTCAAATTGAAGCACACTGTGATGTGTTGACGGTGGCTGGTCACCAGATAGCCAGCAAGTCATTCCATCCCTCACTCTCCCTAGTAAGATGCAGGGAGAAGAAACAATGAAAAGCTCATAAATTCAGCTAAGGACAGGGAGACCATTTACCAATTACCATCATGGGTAAAAGAGACATGATTTCAGGGAAATTCATTTTATTTATTGTCAGTTAATAACAGTAGAAAAGTGAGAAATAAAAACAAAATTAAAAACGCCTTCCCTTCCACCTTCCCTTCCACCTTCCCTTCTTCTAAGGTTTAGCCTCACTCCTGACTCTTTTACTTTCCCTGCCCCAAGTATGCATGCAAGTTGGAGTCAGTCCACAACTCATAACTTTTGTCTCTGATGCTTCTTCCTCTTCATGCTTTTCCACTGCTCCAGCATGGGGTTCATCGTACAGGATACATGTCCTTCAGAACTTCTGCAGTGTTGATCCTTCCTGCAGAGAACAGTCCTTTGGGAACAAACTTCTCCAGTGTGGGCCCTCAACAGGTCCTGCTAGAAAAACCTTCTCCTGCATGGATCCTCTCCCACAGGCCACAGTTCCTGCCAGGAATCTGCTCCACTGTAGGGTTTCCATGGGCCACAGCTGCCCTCAGGGCACATCCTCCTCCTCTCGTGAAGGGTCCTTCATGGGCTGCAGGGGGACAGCATGCAGCAACACAGCCCTTTCCATTGGACTGCAAGGGAATCTGTGCTCCAGTGCCTGGGGCTCATCCTCCCCCTCCTTCACTGACCTTGATGTCTGCAGGACTGTTTTTCTCACATTTTATCACTCGTCTCTCACAACAGCTGTGCAGCACTTTTTAACCTTTCTTAAACACATTATCACAGAGGCACTACCAACAAAGCTTAAAGAACTCAGCTCTGGCCAGTGGCTGTTTTGGAGCTGTCTAGAACTGTCTCTGTCTAATATGGGGGAAGCTTCTGGTATCTTAGCAGAGAAGCCACCCCTTCAGCCCCCTGCTCCCAAAACCTTGGCACATAAACATACATACCACTGCTTATAACATCTGGCTTAGAGATTTATTCTCAAATGCGTTATTCATTGAATTCTCAGGCAATATTGCTGCCTATCTATCTGGTTATAATCCAGCACAGTGCTTTGAATAGTAGCAGATTTTCTCTTACAAGAAAAAGCTACAACATTATTATTATTATTATTATTATTATTATTATTATTATTATTATTATTACTCCTTTAAAGCCATCCATCATAAGATGTGTTTGCCTCACTGAGCACTGTGATCTGTTCACATTTTGTATTTTATAAAAACAGGCTACCCTCTTTTCTCATTGCTGCACAGAGGCTGCCTGAAGATGAGACTGGCATAATAAGGTCAGCACTGCTGGGGAGTGTAACAAACTTGTCAGTAAATGTTAGTATCAAAAACAGCATCTCAGAAACCTTTTCTTTATTCTTCTCACTTCTTAAGACATGCAGTTTCATGTGTCACCATTTGGTATTTTCAGAAAAAAACTACACACAGATAAAAAAGAAATGTAATTAAAACATTTCATTTAAAGCCAGGAAAAGATTCAGAATCTAGTCATAAGAAGGAACAAGTATAGGCAGCTCTACATACTTAATTTCCTCTGCGTATTAGCAATAATGTCTTTGGGGGTGAATTTCTGACATATTTATCACCATCGTATCTAGGAACTATGGGTTAAATCCTTGACCATGTATAAATCCTCTTTTTGATGCTTCAGTGGAAGATTCACCAATACAGAAAAATACTATGCAAATCAGATTACATTTTCCTGCTTAGGGATTCCAATCCTTCTGCCCATTGGCCATGCCAACATTCTCTATACAAGCATAGCAGGAAATCCCAGAAAAAGAACCAATAAAAATAGTGAAATAATGAAAACCTTACAGTACACAGCGAGAGAAAAGAGATTAATTTGCTAGGGAAAGAAATTACAAATGTGCCAATAGAAGGACAAAATCTGGAAAAATATGGAGAGGAACTAGTCACACTTCCATATAGTCTAAATATAAGCATTATATTTAGAATTATAAGGAAAGAGAAAGGTCATGGTTCTAGCTGTGGGGTTTTGTATCATGTTCAGCCCATGGTATGTACAAACTTGAATCTCAGGCATGTGTTATGTAAAATGTGGTGCCTGCATACAAATTTACTGCACTAACCACGTAACAGAATGTATGAAATTCTTTGTGATATATCAGCTCAACTGTCTGTGGTAACACTGATCTCACATTGTCTGCACCCCAGAAGTTATGGTGAGCATGACAGTAAGTCTGTGCTATAAAATATTGATGAGAGGTGCACCATAGTATACATTCACACTACTGATTATCTGGGTACTACTTGTCTTGAAGAAAAGTGGAGAAATCTGGTGTGTGCATAGAGCAGGCTCAGTCTGCTGCCAAGGAGCCACACAGATGTACCCACCAATAACCGGGTTCCAAAACACTGAAGGCTTTTAAAATATTTAGAAAATACCTTTTCCCCATTGAAGTTTTCGGGCAATTTAATTTGAAGCAATTTCTGCTTTCCTCTTTGATGGAAAAACAACAGATTTTTCCAAGTGATTCATAGAGGTGGTTGTGGGTAACATACTGTCTAATCCACCTCCTTTCACTGAGCAACTGGAAAATTTACAGCTGAGCTTCCTGAGTGGGGAGGGAACAGAAGGAATCTAAAAGCATGTAATGTCACCTAACTCTTTATTCAATAAGTGCAGTATTTATTCCACAGTCTCTTCAACAAGTAGATTTATGGCTTTTACATTTGTAGTGGCTTAGCATTCTGACAAAATTTGCCTTTGTTTACTCAGTCTTGCCTAGCAGTGCAGGATTGCTCTGCAGTCTCTATTTCCAGATGGTTTAGAGAAAAAGCAAGGTTCTGTTTGGAGACAGCACAGAAAAATTCCTGAGGCAAGAAGGTTGCATAGCAATAGGAATAGTGCATGCTCAGTACTGAATCGTCATCTTTGCCATTCTGTTACTATGGAGATGGCATGGCTGCTCCACAGCTTACTCTGCTATCTCCACAGCTGCAACAGGAGCTTTGATGGGGTGCGCATGCACTGCTCCTCACACCTTCTCTGTCCCTCACAGACACTACAGGGCAAACTGATTATCGTTCAGTTTGTGATGACAGCTTGTTAAAGTAATGTATTACTGCTGTGTTTGAGAATATCAGTGTCAGTGCATCCTAGGACTGTGTGAAGCTCTAGGGAAAAAAACCACATTCTTTAAACACATGCACCTCTAAAAATACTACTGTGAATTATCTCATTTCTAACCAAAAGCCTACAGACATCTTATCCACCCATTTTTGAGAACTTTTTATATATTCAATTTAACATTGGGGTGGGAAAACCATTAAAATTAATGTACAAGCAAAGGTACATTTATCAAGTATTTTGCACTCTAGGGCTATAGTGAGGAAGAAAGGAAGACGAGTCAAGCAGCTGATGGCTCCAGGTATAAAAAAGACACATATGGCAAGATGCCAAGAAGCCATCTCTCTTGTTGTGCCAAAAACATTTTAGCTAACACATTGAACAGAAAAGCAGGTCATAGGATGATTCCTTTTTATGCACAGAACTTGACAGGCTGCACTTGCTCAGAAGTATGTCTGTTTTTTTGAAAGCCATTTTGTATTTTAAAATTGGAGAAGCAGCTACAACCCTATGTATAAAAAGCCAATTTAATGTGCATGTGAAAATTTCAATAATAATATCAAGTACTGTTTTAAACACACATAATCAAGTCCATTTGTTCTTAACCAGGACTACTATATATTCAGTCTTTTAAACTGAAAAAAATATCACTTTTTCTTTCTACTGAATTATCTTGTCTGCATGGGTTTTGAAGAATTGCCCTTTTGTTTTAAATTTTGCCTGAATAATACTTGAGTTCAGATGAAAGGGCTCAAACTACTCTGCATGCACTATATGACAGCAATGAGCTCTGATCTTTGATCAAGAGCCAAAATCTAGCAAGCAGGAAAATCAGGAGATTTTGTCATGAATGTTCTCCACAGCCAGAGGTACATGTGGAATAAAGACAGAGGTTTTTGAGGAAACATCAGTCCTTCTACCCATCTGCTAAGGAACAGAGCAGCACTGGAATCATCCAAGATGCTTCAGAAAGGCTATCTGATCAGCCTGCATGTTATTTTGTTGGCTCTCTGGAATTGTATTATTTGCCATCACAACTGCTGCCATTTGCTATATAGACTCAACCCTTTGAACAACATGAGATGTAAATAATATTTTGTTTATTCACCTTTTCATTTCTGCAATTCATGCCATCTACCCTGGAGCTTAAGTTTTATGAAGCACACTCTGACTCATCTAAGTGAAATACTCAGGTTATGCCACAGATAAAATTTATCTAACACTGACTGGACCTCAGTGTATATATAATGCACTTTGCTATGTGTCTTCTGCTGTTTCAAAGCCTTCTCGCCTCACATTCAGAGAGGTGCAAATCACTCAGCTCTTCTATTCAGGATGTCCAAGGCTGAGTCCATTTCCCATTATCATCAATCATGCTCCTTGCATAAGCTCGGTTCCCGAAAGACCGGAGTCTGGTTTACATCCCATTAAATCTAATGGCCTGCATCATGCTCACTTCCTAAGTCTGCCCGCGGCTCTGCCCGGCTGCAGGGCACTGCAGGGCACCGCTGTCCATGGCTCTGTCCGGCTGTCCGTGGCTCTGCCCGGCTGTCCGTGGCTCAGTCCGGCTGTCCGTGGCTCTGCCGGGCCCGGCTGTCCGTGGCTCTGTCCGGGTGTCCGTGGCTCNTGTCCGTGGCTCAGTCCGGCTGTCCGTGGCTCTGCCGGGCCCGGCTGTCCGTGGCTCTGTCCGGGTGTCCGTGGCTCGGTCCGGCTGTCCGTGGCTCTGTCCGGCTGTCCGTGGCTCGGTCCGGCTGTCCGTGGCTCTGTCCGGGTGTCCGTGGCTCTGTCCGGCTGTCCGTGGCTCTGTCCGGCTGTCCGTGGCTCTGTCCGGCCGCGGGCCGGGCGCGGTGCGCCGGGCGCTGTCCGCGGTGCTGCAGCCGGAGCACGGACACTGCGGCAAGCGGGAAACGTCTTCTGCACTCTCTCCCTCACTGATTAAAACAACAAAAAAATACTCTGGCAGAAAACTAATTCTTATATAAACATATTTCTATGATATTGGCTCACATGGAGTGGACTAGATGAAATTTCAAGGTCCTTTCCAAACCATTCTTTGATTCTATGAATATTAAAGCAGATTAAAACAGTGCTAATCCCTTTCCAAAACAGACCCCTTTTGATATCAATGTCACTAGAATAGACCAGCTTTTTCCAACATCAGTGCGGACACCTACTGCCATGATTTTTCCCAGTGATTTTTCAAAATCTGCTGTAGGTTTAAACTAAATAATCATATTTATGTTGCAGAAGGGTTCTTGTGTCAGCAATTAGCTGGTTTTAACAGTGCACTTCAAGAGATTCCATGCTCTTTCTTGAAAAAAGGAAAACATCGAGGCTGAACTGAAGAAGAAACCTGGACTTCAGGTGATATTCTTTTCCCTCTGGAATTAATAAAGTACTTCAAAGAGAACAGAGAAAGACAAGATCAAACACCTGAGTCAAGGAAGCGCTTAAGACAGAAGCTACTTCCACAGGGGGATTGTGAGTCATTTATATGGGGACCCTAGGAGTTTCAAGAAGATACTTATTAGGAAGATAAATGGTATATGAGAAGCTGTTCTCTGGCTGGCAAGTGGCCAGGAAAGAAGGATATGAATGAGATTCACATAAAAAATGGGTAATAAAGCAGTCACACACATAAGCAGTGCAGAAAAGCACTCCTGAGACAAAGAAAACAAGATGGAAATCCTCCAAAACAGAAAGAGCTACCTAGACCAAAGACGTGGAAAATCCCCAGGGAACTGGGGTAGATAAGAGTGTCTCTAGAGAGTAGGATAGCAATTAACTCCACTGCTATTGTATGATTTAACTCTTAATTTTCATTTCTTTTTACCCCCTCATTATTTAGGAGTTTGTAAATATGAAAAGAGCTAAACATCAATGTAATCAACTTTCTTTCTACTTAAAATATTCAAAGCATGGGAGTAGATACATAAAAAGTATGGATATTTTCCCCCGATCCCAGCTGTGACCCTTGCCATGGGACAGATGGCACTGTCCAAACCAAAATCCACTGATTTATGCTTCATAGAATTAAATTACTCAGATACTATCATGGATCTAATGAAAAGAAGAAAAAAGGGGGAAAAAAATAAATGTTCCTAATTTTTTGTATTTTCCTTGATTCTGATCATCTCCTTACAGCTGTTTTTACATGTTCTTCATTTTAAACAATCTATGTTCTTCACATAAGGGATATAGTACTCCAGAAAAGAATTGACATGTCTGATTCACACTGTCTTTGAGACAGCCCCAATGGAGCTGATAGAAGCATGTTAAGAAATGGATAGAATTAGTCAACAATCAAATCTTCTTTTCACTGCTTGGATATGCTTGCACAAGAATTTCTTGGAAGGGCAACAACACTACCACACACTACCACGGCCAAAGCTTTTATATCCTTCAGCTTCATTTATTCATGCCCTGAACTGCTGCTGGTTTCTGCCCACATTCACTCTGAAAGGGTGCAGCACAGTGGGTCTGATTTTATTAACAGGAAAAGAGCTAGAAGCTCTTTGTCAGATCAAATCATTGCTCTGCAAAGTAGCAGCAGTGTAAGTAGCAGGTTTTCCATTAGCACTCTGCCTAGAACAAAGGTGCAGTTCAGCAAATAAGGACTTAGTGCATGTCTCTTTGTTTTCTGTTTGGAAAGAGTGCAATAGCCGCATGCTAAGTGCATTTAAACGGCTTTAATTTTTGGATCCAGATCAGAAAGGAAAATATCTTTTACCAGTCTGTCCAAGACAGGGTTCTCTAAGAAGAACACAGCTGTTGCTATGCTATCTCCTCTCTTCTCAAAAGGCAAGTCTTTTCTTGTTTAAATTGTGAAGGAGATTTATTGTTCCTATTGTACTGACACTGCTGGTCCAAGCTCTGCTTGCTTTCCTGACTCAAATCAACAGGATTTGTTCCAGGAAGCAGCACTGAAACAATTTAAAAAATAATACTTGTGGGAGGGAGCTAATTTTGGAAATTCTTCATGTTCATAGCTCAAAATAATACAGCAATAAAGAAATCAGCATGTTTCATCTCAAAAAGTAACACATAAATCTTAACCTCAGACTTACAATAATCATTAAAAGATTATTTTTGATACTTTTTAGCCTTTAGAGATCATTTCATACTAGCTGATTTTAATAGTCTTTATTAACATAGGCAGCATTTTGAGATGAGTGGAAAACAGCCCAGATATGTTGTAGAATCCAGCATAAGTATACATTGTCTGACAGACAATAGTTATTCATTTGATTGCAGATCCCTTATATGTATATTTTAAGGATTACTATTATATAGCCTTATAATTTTTAAGGAAGTCAAAATTTCATTGGAAAGGTCTGATATAAAAAAAAAGTGTAAATTTTTGCTGAGTTTTCAAGTGTATAAATACAATATTTCTTTACCAAGAAGCTATTCAGACACTGGAATAGGTTTCCTAGAGAGGTTGCGATACCTGCCAATGTTCAAGAGGCATTTGGACAATGCCTTTAATATCCTTTAGTATTTGGTCAGCTCTGAAGCGGTCAGGCAATTGGATAAATGATTGTTGTAGATCCCCTTCAACTGAACAAGTTAATCTGGTCTAGTCTATATCATTATCTTATTTGATGTAAAATGTTTTTTATCCTTTTCTTTTTATAAAATCTTGATATTTAACATCCAAGTGTTAAATTCAAAGTATCTCAGGAGGTCAGAATGTGTGAGAACATTAACTCTGCTCAACTCACAAGGCCCAACTCTGCCTAAGTGCCGAGGCAGCACATTCTCCTTTGGAGGTGTGGGCTCACACAAGAATCACATCATTTTGTGTTTGATTCTGAGCTCTTCATGGTGCTTAGCCTGCACTTCAGGAGAGCAGCAGGAGGTACGTGCTCTTCTCTCTGATTTGATCTGTTGAGAGTATACACTGAAGCTCATTACTGTTATTTTATTCCTTGATGTTAAGTAGTAAATATGCTACAGGGTGGAAAGGAATAGCAACGAATTTTTATGGGAAGAGCCTGTGATCTTGAATAAAATGTAGGCAACGCCACCACAGATAGGTGCCCTAGTTTTTGCTGTCATAAACTTGCACACAGGAATATCCAGGTTTCCTTTTCTGTGCTATCTTCATAGGAAAATGAAAGCTGAAATTCCCATTTATATTATAAGTTCCCTATGCCAAGGATTCCCACAGCCGTGTGCTTCACAGAGCCACACTCACATTCTGCTGCACTCCAGTTAGCCCTGCTGAAGTCAGCATAAATAAAGTACATGACTTTGAATGCCAGCTTTTGCTCCAGTACAGATACACACTGTCTCATTTGAATTTTACTGGAATTATCTGACTCATATCAAGAGTTCATATGGAATTTCTGTTCAAACAAATTTTTGGTTCTGGATGCTATAAAGAATGGATACCTCAATATAGCTAACATCTATGAAATAAAATATTCTCTCAATTCTTTATCGCTTTCAGTTTTGTTGCAAAGCCACACATAAACTTTGCTGTTCAGAAGACCTAAGGAAAGGTTCTCCGTAGATTTTTTTTTTACTTACATTGAAATTATACAAAATTAATTTATTCCATCTGTATTTCATAAAACTTGTGCTTCTCAGAATCAGTTCAGAAAAAATTGCTTCTAGCAATGACTAGGCTAAGGATTAAGAAGGGAAAGGTGCTTCATCTGATCTGCCATGCTTATTTGCTTTAAATTCCCCTAATAATTCACAGTAATTTTCTCTTTCACACTCAATAGTCCACAGGGAAGGCTGTGATACTGTTTAGTTCTACCATCAATTCCACACTTGGAGATTGAGTGCACAGAATAAGAAATCATACAGCATTTTTTCCACAGTAATTTTCCATGCTCCCTCTTATCTCCTAAAAAGTGGGAAGTAATTTAAGAAAGCTTACCCTCTGTAGATTGAAAGGCTCTTTTCCATTCATTTGAGAGAAGCAACCACTTCCAAAGCCAAATGCTGGAAACCTCCACATGTGATGTGTTGATGTGTTAGTTCACCTTACAACATCTTCTGCATGGAAAGGCTTATAATAAATTGTGTAATCTGGGATACACTGAATCACTGGTTCTATTTGTAAAATTTTCTAAATATCAGATATAATATCATAATATTATACACTCAAGATCATTATTAGATTTTAAATCTCTGCAGACATGAAGTAAATAAAGCAATGTGCATAAGTGTATAAGCATAAATTGTGCTCACTCTCCAGAAAGGCTAAATTTAATATAGAGATTCTAAAGTATCTTAATTTATTCAAGAAAAATGCAAACAAAATATTCCATACAAAAAGGCAACTGAAACAAGTGTTCAAATTAATCAGCTGAATTACAAGCTTAACTTTTCTAGTCTGGCAAAAGGGTGATGTAATTCAAATCATTTTGACTTTGCATCAATAATAAAAATAAGCATGGAGCTCATCACTGTAGCTCAATTAATGCTATTTAGCTTGCTACATTATAGAACTGTGTCTGTGTCTGTGTCTGAATCTGTGTCTGACTCCTTTCTTTTTAGGATCATTCAAGGACCAGTTTTAGTGTATGGATTATTTACTCCATCACATGTGAAGAAGGAACATGACAGTAATGTTGTACAGCTGTGCACACACACAGGTTTGACAGTAAGAAGATTCTATTCTCCAATTTTTAGCCTCTGCTGACTGAACAACATACATGAACAACATATAGATATTGTTCTATAACAATAGAACAACACACCAGGCTGTGAAATTATAACTTTCCATTGCACCTAGAACTGAACCATTTTGATTTAATTGGAGTCAGTCCTTTTTGCTTTTACAAGTAAATACAGCATTAGGTTTGAGGCTTATGGAGATTTTGAGAAATTCACTAATTCTTGATCTCTCCATAGCAAATACATCAGCCTGTAATAAAAATTAATTATAAGGGTTGCAAAACAACTGTGAGAGACATACTTTATTTTACACATTTGTCTTTATTAAAGGTTCTATATTGTAAAAATAAATTAATTGCATTTTTCACATAAACTGTGCAAGAAAACAGAGTTAGAATTCATTATGAACTTAATTAAATTGATTTGTATAATGACAAATAAGATGACTGGCAACATAATATTTCCTCTTGGACCAAAGGTGGTTAAAGAGATAATTCACCTGATGACAATGGGCTTTGAGATAACAAATGTTGGTTATTTGCTTCAGAGCTTGCTATGTCTCATGGAATTACCATATTAAAGTTATAATTTCTGTGAAAAAATTAATTATAATTGCTTTTATCTAAGATGTGCTGAATACATGTAAAGCTGAGCAATTAATAAATATCATGTCTCATTTGTGTATGCCATGGATTCAGAAAATGGCAAAAGAAATTTTTTCCTTTCATTTGTTTGTATGAAGATTTTGAGTATTCAGAAAAATTGCATCAATAAACATTAGCATAGAAGAGGTAAATTGACACAAATTCCACTAACAACCCATTAGGAGACGCTGAGTACCCCTGTAAAAAGTTGTCAGATAATGGGACAAATTTATTCCGTTCTCTGCTCATGGAAAGAATTTGACCCTTAGTTTTTAATCTTCTTCAAAACAACAAACAGCTTGGAAAATAATTTTGGAAATTAATGCTGAGTTGCTCAGACAGGCAACTCTTTTTTTCTGGCTCTAATTAGTAATTTTCAGCTAATTGAATGGCTAGAGCATATAGGCTGGGAGACCTCCACCTGAAAATTATCAAAGCCCTCAGGTGTTGTCCTTTCCTTGGCTGTGGCTCAACTCCTCAGCTGAGGTAAAAGAGGTACTACCACATCCAGGATAATGTTCTCAATCTCCAAATAGGCAATCACCCAAGAGGCTCTCCATCCTGGTGTCAGTAACACACTTGTGTGAGAGAATCTAAATTTGAAGTACAGACAAAGAAGCAGGAGACATCATATTTTTATATGCATGAGTTAATTTTCCCCTTCCCCCATTCATACAGGAAAGTCAAAAGGCCAAGCAGTCTCTTAGATGAGATACTGAAGAAGAATTCAATCAGGCACATGGATGTGAAGCACTACTTCTCTTTTCAGATTCTCTCTTTCTAAACTAAATAATTTAAAACACTCTGGATCCCAATCTCACTTGGATTTTTATATAAATACTACTAATAATTGTGTTCATATATAACCACTATCTAATTGTTAGCAGAGCACCACTCCTAGAACATAGTCATCAAAACCTTGATTTTGTGCTTTCTTCAAAAAGAAGTAAATTCTTTCATGTGCACTTCAAAGATTGTGTGGCTCATGTTGCCTAAAAGAAGAGCAAGAGAATGGTCAACTAGTTTTAACTTATTTTAAATCATTTTTATGATAATAGAATTTAGCATTCGGATATGATAAATATAAATTGAGATTTTAGTACAGATTTGTAGAATACTAAGATTTGGAAAAAAACTTATCATTAAATCTCAATAAAAACAGAATTGAATATATTATTCATAAGATTGTTTCTGAGCCTGAATAATAATAGTTAATTCAAGTTTTATCAAGTACAGTGGTGCTGTGCTGACTGGGTCACTCCAATAGTGCCACTTCAGTGAATTGGTATAAAAATTGGGTCTGGAAACTTCTGTAATACCATAAAACTGAATGTAGCACTGCATTTTTGCATGACCTACTTTTCTGCAGTATTTCTGGAAGGTGTTAGTGCATTTGGTTTGAATGCATATGTAGAATTTAGAAGGGAAGGATAAAATATCTGATTCTTATGTTTTAAAAAACACAATAATATAGTTATGTTTATATTAATTCAATTTTATCATTACAATGTTTATTTAAATTTCATTTGGGTTGAAAGTAGATTCTCTATTAAAAACTGAATGTTTTGGCAAATGAATGTTAAATATTACAGGAATTTTTGCAGCAGTCTAGATTATCAATATGATTGCCATTATCTATATTTTGTTCTTCATGTAAAAGTAATTATTACATTCATTTTAATCAGCAAAAAATTCTAGCCCAACCCATAGGATATTTCAGAGTCTATTAAAAGAATGAAAAGTGCTTTTACCCACTAAAAACCATCTGTTCTAACAGGTCAGATCTCTGATGAAGCCCATGAAGGCAGATATCTTGGGTGCCAAGGTTCTTATGCAGAGGTTTGCTGCTACTGGCTTTGTCCCTTGAGACCCCTCTGTAATTCACAGGTTGGACAGTTGCATTTGTCTGCCTAACACTGGGGTAAGTAAATCTTTTAGGGACTTTCTTTTCCCCTGCACAATTGCCAAAAATGTAATTTCTCTACAATCCTAAAAATAGCTGGCTAATGAAAAGAATATTGATAAATTACTTCAAACTGATTTTTGTTCTTATCCAGATAGTAATAATTTCTCTAACAGTAGAAATGGATGCATTAGGGGAAAAAATTTTTCTTTCCCATTGTTCTTACAGCACAAGGGGTGTGATTTTATGTCAAATGCATGTCTATGGAGACACTGGTGCATGACTATTGTTACTCTGAGTGGAAGACTGATTGAATGATTCTGGAAAAAGTTGTTGAAATGGGTTGGGTGTCAGTCTCTTCTCCCCAGTAACAAGTGGCAGGATGAGAGGAAATGGCCTCAAGTTGCACCAGGGGAGGTTTAGATCAAATATCAGGGCCAAGCATTGCAACAGGCTGCCTAGGGAAGCACTGGAGCCACCATTCCTAAAAATGTTCAAAAAGCACGTGAATGTGGCACTTGAGGACATGGTTTAATGGTGGAAATGGTGGCAGTGCTGGGTTGGTGATTGGACTTGGTGATCTAAGATGTCTTTTACCAACCTTGGTGATTCCATGATTCTGTGGTTCTAATATCCCTGAGTGGTGACTGGCACCAGTCCTGTAACCTGTAAATTGTCACGGGTGTCACCACACTTACTCCATTGTGCATTAGGCCATGTGTGAGTGTTTTTCAAGAAAATGGCTATCAAAAGCCTTGAAAATCATTCACATCTTCATGGTAATTTAGAAAGGTATTTTCTTTTAGATGCAATCTTTTCTATATGTATTTATTTTTATATATATAGTATAAAAGACTCATTTACTGTTATGTATTGCATACATCTCTAAGTATAAACTCCTTATCAAAAGTCCTTAAAGGCATGAAAAACATTTAACTTCAATTTATCTGAGCCATTCTTACAATACAGAATTGTAAGAATTTTCATAAAACAGCCTCATACTAAGAGCCCTCCCTTTAATTTCATAATATCTTACATTCATATGCATCAAGGGAAATTTAAGACTAGTGCAATTACTGCGTTTTAGGACTACATCTGCAACTGCAGTAAGTGGTTACCTGGTTAGAAAGTCTTAGTGTTCTTTCTCTCTCTGTGTTGCATACTTGGAAGAAATTATTCATGTTAGGCATGAAACCAATTTTGACAATACACAGATTTTGTTTTACTGCTCCCCTCCTCCCAGAACTACAGCTGTAGCCCTGTACTGTGTTCCCTGGCATACAGTGTGTATGTGACTGGAAGCTGTGGATGCTCTGTTTGGGAAGGCACAGGGGAGGTGGGCGTGCTTGTACCCACTGGAGTGACTTTTCTGAAGCTCTGTGGCTTCACCACTTATTGCAGGTGGCTGCTCTGGGTCTGTGTCTGTGCATGTGAGAATGCAAATGTGTGATTTCACTTCCCAAATGAAAAGTGCTTTATGACAAACACAGCCCCTCTTCAATCCTGCAGATAGGCTCACGGTACCTACAGGAAATGGAAAGGTAACTTTGTTTCTCTCATCCACTTCATCTCCACTTTAACTTTCCATTGAAAATGTAGGTGTAGTCTGTCATCTTCTTCCCCAGAAGACCTGGCACTTTCCAAGGCCGAACTGCCACTCTCAATCCATCCAGGAGAGGGTGCCGGAGAACACAGTCTGCAAACAGCTCCCTGGGTAGTTCCGTCCCTCAAAATGCAAACCAAAGTCCATTAAAGTTATTATGTTTTCTGTTATCTCTTTAATTCGTTCCCTTGCTAATTGAAGCTTCTTGGTATCCACTCTATCCAGTTCAAATGGTATATTACAAGTGCAGACAAATTATACCCAGATTTTTTCAGGTCTGGAATTTTGTTTAGATGGGTTTGCCTGTTATTTGAAAAAGATTTAACATCCTCTAATGTTGAATCTAAATTTATGTCTCACCTGGATACCAGTTTCAAGGTTATATATAAAATCATAGAACCACAGAATGAGAGAATCATTTGGTTTGGAAAATCTATCATCATTTGGATCTTTAAAGATCATCTATCCATCCTACCATGGGCAGGGACATTATCCCCTAGAACAGACTGCTCTGTGGATTGTGGATACCCCATCCATCCTTGGCCTCGAGCACATCCAGGGATGGGGCATCCACAGCTCCTCTGGGCAACCTGTGCCAGTGCCTCACCAGCCTCACAGTAAAAATCTCTTCCTTTTGTCCAATCTAAATCTACTCTCTTTAGTTTAAAACTGTGGCCATCCAGCAAGCTCCTTATCCATCAAATAGTTTGTCCAATTTGCAAAAAACTAATTTATTAATTTTCTTAGCCTGCACCCTAGAATTAGAAAACAGAAGCCTCCCAGAATGGGAAGTATCTAGATAAAATAGTGCACTACCTCACCTTTTAAATTAGAATGTTTCTGGTATTTTTAGATGCATGTACTCTAGTACATGCTTTCCTACTTTTATCAATGTTTCTATGATCCCCTAACCTCATAAACTGACAAACAGAGGTAATAATTAAAGAATAAAAACAAAGAAAGATGTCATTACATTCAGGCAGACAAAAGATCCAGGCTAATAACTATGACAAGCATAGTCCATGAGCATTCTTCTCCCATGCTTTAATTATTTGCAGAAGCTTCCACATTTACAGTCACGTGTGTCCTCCAGCCTAAATAGCAGAAACACTTTAGTGAGATACCCATAAAAACAAATAAGAGAATTCTTTGCCATACTGTTAATGCTAACTGCATAATGATTTTTTTCAGGACTTAATAATTCACTCTATCACTTATGGAAAACTGTTTTCCAAAGTTCACCTGACTCTTTTTTGTTTGTTTTAATGTGGCTTTGCTTTTGAAATTATCCTTGCTTATTTTTAAATGTGTGTGAGTTTTCAAATGGAGGAACTTAGGTCACCTGGTCTGCATCAAGTTGGCAGAACAAACACCTAACTGGAGGCAATGAGTATAAATCATTGGTTCAGTCACAAAAGGGAGGGAAAGAGACAGCAAGGAATACTTTTTAGTGTACAGCTCTGGGAATGGAATAACAACTACAACCTTCCTAAGGTGCCTTTTCTACCCATGATGCCTGAGTCTATAGGACATGCAAACATCCTTCCCCCAGGCAAAATGCCCTGCCTGGCACTGCTGCAACTTGCTTGCATCCAGGGAATGTGCTAAAAACATCTGAGGACTGTCTCGTTTTTTCTGTTCTAGAGGTATGGGATAATTAAATAACTTAGTTAAATTGATTTTTATTATTATCTTATTTTTAAAAGCACATATATAAAGTTTATTCCTAGAAAAATACATTCATTATATTATACATTATGCATACAAATATATATAGGTTTATGTTATTTGTTCTCATTTTGACATGTTCACTTTCTAGAAAAAAAAAAACAAAACACCAGACATCATTTTAAAATGTAGTGAGATGAATATAGCTATTACACTGTCACATTTTAGTGAAAATAAGCACTTGAGCCAACACTTCAACAAAATTCACTCTAAAAGGGCTCTCAGATAACAGATTTTAACTTCAAGACAAAATTATTGCTCTTGTACAAGGGGAAAAAGAAAAGTGATGCAATGGACATTTGGAGGACTTCAATCATAAGAGAAAAATTTGAACTGTTAGTCTACAATTCAGTGAATATGAACAAATCATTCTGCCAAGTTCCATTTCGCTAAAAACATCACTTGCCAGTCAAGTGCTTACCACTGGTGAGAACTGTGATAGATTTCAGTTTTGAAAAGGGATGCAAGAGGTTAAGAAGAATGAAGCTGCATCCCAAGGAGTCAAACGGATGTGCCAGGAACCAGTCCCTGGCACAAGGGCTGACTGGCACAGACACAGCCTGTTACTAATTCCCAGGCAGCAAGGGTCCTTGCTGCAGTCTGGAGGGCAACTAGGGTGAAGAGTCTAAAGAGGTAGGTTTTGTTCTGGCATTTTCCACTGACATTCAGCTGACAGCCACCCAAGGTGATGGTCTCATCCCAATTCCTCCCCCCCGCCTCACAGTCTGAACCAAACTGATCATTTTTCTACAAACTATCTGTAAGCGTCCAGCAGAGAAGAGGACTAAGAGTCAGTGTGGATTAGTTAAGAATAAATTATGTCAAGCCAATATAAATTCTTTTGTGACAGGGTCACAGGCATGTGGGTAAGAGAAACAGCTGAAGTCATATATTTTGATTTTAGTACTTGTGACACTGTACTGACAGTGCATTCTCGAAGCAAGCTAGGGACACATGATAGAAGTGGAACTATCTTTTACTAGATGTGAAACCAGTTACAAAATAATACCAGGAGGACAGTTCTCAATGGTTTGTTGTAAAAACAGCAACATGTATTTCAGTAGGGTCCTCAGGGATCCATCCTGGGTCTGGCAGACAGTTCCATTAGTGGCCTGCATAATGAAATAATGGCTATATTGTTAATATGCCGACAACTCCAAGATGAATGGGACTGTCAGAGCTTTGGAGAATGCTTAGAATTTATAATAATCCTCATAAGTTACATCATCTGAGAATAATATGATGGTCATTTTAAACAGAACAAATGAAAATAAATTAAGAAATCATGCACTGAACAGAATGAGGAAGAACTGACATAAGCAGGGGGCAATAGTCATGTGCATAAAAAGTTGCTAAAAACATTGCATTCTGTTCTTCATGGCTGTGGAAGACAGGACAAAAAGTAATGACTTTAACACGTTAACACAGAAAGTTCAAACACCAAGTAAAGAGTGGAAGAGTAATGTAGTTGGGGAGATTATGGAAGTCATTGCTGGAGACTTCTAAGAGCAAGTTAGACATGTATCTACCAGAATCAACATAGGAATAATTGAAATTCTTGCTCCTAGAATAATTTCTATTACCATCTAGAGAACATATTTATTATTTGCTATATTCAACAGAGGAGAAAACCAAACCACATACGGACTGATGATAGAAAGAAACTTGATTTCTTACATTCAGCAACAAAAAATCTGGGTGTCACCAGGTAAGCAGATTCCTGAGCCTCTACACAGTCTGAGGGATGCACAGGCACACCTTTGCCTCTGCAGAATCAAAGCTTCTCTCATGCTGCTCCAACACTCCCATAAGAAGCAACAGAATAAGATGCTATTTTACCACTTAGAGCATTTCAAATGCATTTACAATTATTAAAAAGACAATTATATTTGCCAAGATCCAGAACCTGCAGGACATGATAAAATAATTCTGTTATTTGAAACATAAAGCAACTTCCATGCAAACTTCCTAATTAACTCTGAGGAGCAAGGTACCATTTCACTCCACAAGACAGAATTCAAGTTTATGTAGTATTGCCATTATTTTAAATATTGAATGAGGTTGCACTCTTAATCTAAAAGCATTTTCTGAGTGGGAACAATTCCAAGTATGACTTCATACTGTTCATTTTTTTTCCTAGTCCTATTTGGAACTGAATAGGGACTTCTAACAAGAAGCCAGAGAAAACCCACAATGTCTTCAATAAAAGCAGGCATAAGTGATCATTAAGGAAAGCTAGAAAAGGCATCCCATCATCTAAGAACTGTGAAAAAGCCAGGAGTATGAAAACCATTTGTGACACATTACTATACAAAACCAGTAAGAGATGTAATTACTCTCCCTATGTCTACAGAACATGAAATTCTAATTGAAGAAGTAACACCACCTCTGCTGATGCTATTAGTTGCCTGTCATTGAAAGAGGGCCTGTCAGTGAATGTTCCCACCTTAAAAAGCACAAAAAAATCTACTAATTTCTGAAATCCCTTCATGTTCTTAGATAAATACAAACTTCAGACTTCTGAACTAATATTTCTTACCTATTGAAGTAGACAGAAGATGGAAGGAGAAACTGCACAGTATTTGGGAGAAGATGAATTAGGGAACCCTGAAAATGTAGTGAATGATAGGCTGAATGATACAAAAAATATAGCTGAATACAGTGATTTTAGTGAGATTAGATGCTGTAGGATTAATGATATGTACGTCATTTTGATTTGTGATAGACTGTGAAAAGGAAGTTTTTTGAGGTGCAAGGGAAAGGCACCTTCCAATACCTATTTGGGGCAACAAATAAACCAATATAAAAACTCTTGAAAAATATATATATAAAACCTAGAAGTACCTGTATTTCTGTTGAAGCATTGCTCAACCTATTTGTGAAGATTCCCAGTTGGCAGCAAAAACAAGGGATTCTTTAAAAAAAGAATTTTGAACTCAGCTCTGAAATCAAAATTGTTGTCAGCATGTTCAGGCAACCTCTAAAGATAAAATGCCCCTTCATTATGAAGCCCTGTATTCTCCAGCCACATCCAGTTTCATCTGCTGCAGTGGAGAAGGGAGTTTCTCTGGAGGTCAAGATCAGGTCACAGATACAGACTGTTTGCAAAAGCACTGGAGTATCTGATGAGAAACTGTATCACGTCCCTGAGGCAGGAACATGAGATCCCACACCAATCAACAGCATACAGAACTTGGTATCTTTGGGCAAGAGTACACCACAGTTGTTGGGTTTGACCCAAGTCCCTCACCTGATGTTTTAAGTAGATATAGCCTCACCACTTCAGTGGTGTCCCCCAAAATCCATTTATAAACCCAAAAGTGTTGCCATGTACCAGGCATGAACTGAACAATAATCTCCTATTTGCTGCTCTGTTGCAAAGAGCAGATGTTTCACCATAACTTCTCACAATGAAAAATAAAAAATAGTCTGTATGTATATAGAATCAGAGGAGCCAACCCTGCTTTTACATTACATTTAAACTGCAATGAAAACTAAATTATTAAATAACAGTATTAAATAACAATATTAAATAATATTTCTAATATTCCTAAATAGTATTAGAAAGCAGTTCTAATACTCAAATCCATTTCTTCCTTCTTTAATACTCATTTCTGTATTGGATATCTGTATAAACAATTTATGGTTCAATGGCCTTTTTTTTGCCAGATAATTGCTCACCCTATTCATGTGTGTACCACTTAAAAACAGTGGTGACATGAATATGCAAGCCCTCTCTTTCTATTTGGTATTACTTTTAATGTGAAACTAACATAATTGTTTGGCACAGCTTGTGGTATTTGCTTACAGTAGGCTTCAGCAGGCTATATTTCATTTTGTCACAAGTTCTCTCTTGAGTCCAGGCTCAAAGTATGTTTCTTTTAACTCTACTGATACCAACACTGGGTGTTATTCAAATATTGTTTATGAAGATTTTAAGTTATCTTCCAGCTGTGATAGAATTTGAATACTGATCTGAGGGCAGATCCTGCAGACTGGCCATGAGCAGAATGGCAGTCCTTGCATCAGTCCTGCATTTGTGGCATTGTGCATTGGTGTGGCTTAAATCTGCCTTCCATGAAACTCAAGACTAATCTTGTTGAGTGGGTGCTCTTGACTGCTTAAACTCAATTCAAACCCACACTAAACACTAATGATAGTCTCTCATAATGACTTGAAAAATATCTACATCAAAATGAAAATGACAAGAAAAAATAAGAGGTATATAGAATAAAGGGAATCTACAATTTACCATACTAAAATACATTCTATTCACTTTTTGAACAAAAATTTAACACTTTTGAAAGTCTGAACCTTCATTGCTTGTCCCTAAAATAATGTAAAAGGCCCACTGACCACCTGACATCTAGATTAAGAGAACAAAGTACAAGGAAAACAGGAAAACTAATGTGTAGAATAGAAAAATTTTAACATATTGATTTTGAATCTTCTGAAATTCCTATCAAATTGAAATGTGAAATAATGTGAAATGTGTAATAACTGTATTAATTCAAGTCCCTCTTAGTATCTACAGCAATTCAAAGCTTAGACCTTACTTTTGGTAGGAACTATGGGCAGAAGATAATCTTTAGCTGTGCTGGAAATTATGGGTATACAGGGACTGTGGGTTTGAATCATATTTCACAAATATTTGGGCCCAATCCCTTGGTCTTTCCTGAACTAAAGCTTGCCCAACACCATTTTGTGCTGCAGCAGGGCATGCTGAAAGCCACTGGTGCCAGGTGGCACTGTACCCAGGGCAGCTCCCAGGGGGAATGGGGTATGAAATCAGCTCTGACACGATTCCTTCCTGTCCCTACACTTACACAGATGCCCCTGCACTCAGATTCTGGGAGGCATTTGTTGCAATTAGCAATTAAATTGAGCCGAGGGACTGGGTGTCAGACATGTGCAGCTGGGCATTGCTGGCTGGGTGCCTCCAGCCAGTTTGGAGCAACACAGAGAGAGCCAACACACATCTCAGCAGGAGTTCTGCCATCGCCCCACCACAGCCAAAGGGCACTGCCTGCAAAACACAGCTGAGGATCAGAAAAAGGTGAGGGGAGCTGATGTAGTCTTGCACTGTTACCCATAATTCATGGCTCAAACTGCATTCAGTTCTTTTGGCTTAACAGCCACACTATAAATCAACACTGTATTTGACACGGTCAACAATTCATTATCAGTAGGAAATATTTCCATGTTTATCTTGTCTTCTTTTAGAGAAAAATGAAATAAAATTGCAAACTCAGAGTGTAAATAAAATTACCAAAGCAGATGCAAAATTAGGATTGAAATTCTCATTTCTTCTTCTTGACACTTATAAACATGAAAAATCTTCAGCACCCCTACAAACATACATCTTTTCTTTAAAGTGAGGCACTCTTATTTATACCCTTCATGTATTCAATGTTCTCAGAAACTTCACAAGGCTTTGAATCAAAGCAGTCCCACTGTTATTTATTGACAATTGAGGAAAATTTGATATTGCCAAAGTAGATGCCTAGATTAAAAAAAAAAAGGAAAAATTAAAAAAGAGAAAAAAAAAAGTGGCATTTGCCTTTTAACTGCAACATCCCAGTTGGCACACTTACCTTAGTGAAAGGGAATGAGAGGATGATAACAACATACCTTATTCACATGTTATGTGGGAGGATGTTATCAAGCAGAAATTACCTGTCAGGAACCATACACAGGTTAGAGAAATTTGTGAACTACAAATACACTGCTCCAAAACTCTCACACCAGTGATTTTGAATCCATTTAGTAATTCCATTTGGCTGTTTAAGAATTTGTAGCCTAACTGGCATCCTGATAATCTTTCTGATGTTGAAGTCATTAAGCTTAACCATTTACTTCTGTTAACATTACCATCTATTATTTATATGAAGTAGCATTTCAAGGCCTTGTTCAAGATCACACTGAAATAGATACAGAAAAAATAGATAAAAAGGCCTTGTCCCTGTTCACAATTCAACCTCCAAACCTTCTCACAGAGTGCCTATGTGGACAACACTGCTGGCTAAGTGTCTAGCCAAGAATGTCAGTAAAGACAGAAAGGAACAAGAGCAGGAGAAGAATAACTGTGTTATGCTCCTTGGCTTATATACATCAACACTATGAAGTTGATAGAACCAACACCAGGCTCTAAGAAAAAGATCAAAATATAAATACCATAACATCAGTTGAATAAATGAAAAAGAAACATTTCTGGTTCTTCATCTGAGCTATTCAAGTTTTCATGAACTAGTTTACAGAGGAATGCACATATATAAATTCCTACTTGTTCAATACTGAACCTCAGTACTAAAAAATTCACGTATATCCCAAATCTTATTCTCAAAGCAACCCAGAAGGACTAATAGAGTGCTTAATAAGAAGATTAGGATAAAAGACTTCGCAAGACTTTTGTTTTTAAAGTCTACTTGGTGGTGGTGGGAGGGGGAAAGTATTATTCACATTTTTGCCATTTTAAAGGACCAAGGTAAAATGCTTCTGCTTTGACCATTCTTCTGCTGTTACCTTTGAAATTTGGTTAAATTCAATTTAGTTATCCTGAGCTCAAATTACAATGCTCTGCTAATACAGTTTATGCTCTTCCCTGAAGCTGGACAGCTACTGACAATGGCAATTATGTACAGTTTACGCTGGTTTTCTTAATTCAGTTGCAGTTGAAATAGATTTGTGCTCATGGATTATGGGAAATCATATTATTATTTGACCAGCAGTGCCTCAGATCAGATGTGTACCCTTGCCATCCTTTCCCCATTGCCTTGTGTTTGCCTCCCGGGGACTTAGAACCCGTTGTCACCTCCTGTATCACATCTCACTTGGCTACAGCACGTGCAGCGCCTTCTGGCTCGTACCAAGGAGCCTGTGGGGACATCTAGATGCCATCTCCTTCTCCACCATCATGATATCTCATTTTGCCTTTCTCTCCTGAGTGAATGTTTTTATAAACTGATGAAATTTGTACCGATTCCAGTCATTACATTTTGGCAGAAGCATGTGGTAATTGGCAAGGCATTACTTTGATTCAAAGGAGAGAGCTCTTAAGCACCATGTTAGACACCAGCTCAGTGAGAGTTCATACTTTTAAACATATTAAATGTCTTCAACTAATTTTGAGCTCACCTTAAGAGCTCTGCAAGAATGTGCTTCAATTCCTGGGAAATTTTCTGATACACACATTTTACTGCATCCTTTGCATTTCCCACAGTGAAGTGGATTCAAAATCAGACTCTTCTCTATTTGCATGCTAAGAATACAATAAAAGTAGATCAGAAATAAATTTTTTACGCATCAGAACACAGAAATCCAGTTAAGTCTGCAAATTAAATGAGCAGACACTTCTCAGTAATCTGTTTTGGGGTAATAAAAATCCTTTCACAAATGACACTTGTACCCAGACAGAAATAAAAATATCCAAGCTGCACTTTGGATTCCCAATCAAATGCTTTTTCTGTCCACTCTGTGATGCAAAGGCTATATACTATAAGCCTCTCTGTATCTTCATAATTTCACACATAAGGTTCTGAGGAAAATCAAGCAAGATACTAAAATAATTTCCTTGATAATCTAGGAGATGCAGCACTCAGAAATAATTAACTGCTGAATACCACCACTACTTACTTTCTCACTTTTTCTGACTTGATATAAAAAATATCACTCAGATCCACCACGTTTGTGTTCTCCAGCTTAAATAATGCTTGGCTGATACCACTGATCCAAGATAAAAGTAAACACTTGCCCCAAAGCAGAAAAGCTTTCAAAATGAGGTAAAAGCCATTGTGTGTGTCTGTCTCTAACCAATCTGCTTCCCCTGAGTATTCAGGTTTCAGCAATATCATACCAAAACCTAAACCAATTAAGGCTGAAGATTACACCAGGACTCATCTACCAGAAATAGCAGCACACTGTCATCTTTTTCAGGACCTCACCACAGCTGCATCCCAAGCATCACAGCCCATCTACTGCAAATCTGTATAGAATTTACATTATATAAAGAAGCCATATGTTGCAGTAGGATACCATTATTGAGCGTAAATAGTTGGATTTTCTGAATCATAACAAGGCCACTCCTAATCTTTTACATTGGACCATGTAGTAATCTTCTCAGAGATTATCAAAATACGTGTCCTGCTATGTACAACCATTTATGAATTAGAAAAATTAGACCTATATAGCAATACCAGATCTTGTTCTGTTGCAGCTGAGGCACAGCTAAAATCTAAAACACAGAATATTTCTGTGCCACTTAAACCGCACATCTACAAACTAACAGAGTTTGATGAGAGTGCCTGTTACAACAAGTAATGGAAATCATTTCTAGAAAGACTTTTTTAATGGGTTTACACTATTTCAAAAGCAGATCAAATCTGGACTTTAACCCAAATTTCACATATTTACCAAACTGTTTGGATGCAGAGCTGAGTCATGAGTTTTGGCAGAGTTCTGGGACCCCTGGGGAGAGAAGTTTAAATCCAGGCAGTTGCTGGCCACGTACCAATTGCTGTACCTCCATCTCCAATGTGGGCACAGGCACAGATGTGCCTGCTTGCCATGACTCTGCCTCTGTATATCATAACTTCACACAGTAACTTCAGATGCCTGAAGTCAGACAAGTGAGCCTTTCTACATATATAGGCTGCTTCAGGAACATCTGAGAGTGCACAGTGCTTTAGGTTGCTTTCTGGCTTGCATTTCACTGAATAGTACTGACAGGGATCTGTCTAGAACAAACAGATCACAGGACTCTTATCAGAAGTCAGATTAAATAAATGTCTTACAGAAAGTAGGATATCCCTTGAACTCTTTCCCAATAGTACTGAACACACTGTTCCAGCAGACATCTTACACTGTGTACACAGGCAAGATCCCTCCCAGATTTCAGCTAAATATTTCACTTCTTCTGCATTAGTTCTCTTAACCACAGTCTAAATCTAAGAACTCATATTGAGATACTGGCTACTAAGGGCTGAAAGCATTTTTCTCAAATTTACTTTCCAAAACAGTTTCCCTCCTGTTGGCAGAGCTTTATTATTTGTCCCAGATGTTTTTTCTTTGAATTTGGCTGCAAGTTATAAAATGCCACTATTCACTCCAATGAGCCTTTCTTACATGATATGCTTCCTGTAAAGATGTCCTGATATCTATTACTTTTATTTTTAACCTATGATTTGTGTTGTCAGAATCCTACATTAATTATTCTATTATTTTGCCCAAGACCAATATGAAGCAATCCTTCCCTTTTTCTGTCTTCTCTGTCTTATAATGATATTAATTGTCTTCTCATCTTTCTCTTATTTTCTCATATTTCTGAAAGAGGATGAGAGAATTTTTCCAGGTAATTCTCTGCTGACCTCTAATGTAAGCTATTGCTGTGAAAATGGTTAGCTCCAGATGGTCTTCTTTTCAGCATTTGTGAAGTGTTTGAGTGAGATCTGCTGATATTCTACAACCCATCTGAATTGAAAAACAGGATCAACACATTTGATAAGCAAACTTGTCTCAGCTGGCAAAGTACAAATGCTTTCAAAGTCACCAACAGAAGCATTATCAGCTATGTGCCTGCATTAATGAAATCATATGGTCTTGGGATTACAGGGCCCAGCTCTGCCCTCTGCCTCATTCATCACTGAACCGCAGAGGGTGATGTAATTCAAAACCAAAACATGGCCTATGGCCAGTACAGGTATTGCCTGCACTTTGTGTCAACCTGTGAAAGCCCAGTGCTAAAATATAAAAGAAAAACTCAGGCCCATGAAATTGAATCTAGAGAAATTTAGGCACCAAAACTCTCCAGTTCAAAATAACTTTGCGAGAAAGCCATTTAACCCTAATGAACATAAGACCACAAAATGTGTATTTGGTTTCCATCCCAAATGCCCACAAGTACTTTCAGTATTATAAAAATTTGAAACAGTTCTGATCTGAGCTATGAGCCAGCCTGGTTTTGGATCAGCATTGTTTGGGTGATAATCTGAGTGTGGAAGCATTCACTTCTCCACAAAATCAAATTATGCAAGTATATGCAACTACCAAATGATGACAGCATAAAAATAGCAAAGGTGCATGAGGTGACTGTTGAGTAAGAATTCACATAAGGCAGGAATCCTTGTTCAGCCTTTTAATTATTTTAATTATTACACACACATAAAGAAGAGTTCCACTCCTTTTGCTACCTGGGATGACTGCTGTCTCTTGACTTCCTACAAGTCCTGCTTCCTTCCATTCTGAAGGACTGATTGAAACAAAATGAGTCCTCTTGCTGAAGATGAGCTACACAGAAAAGGAAAATTCATAGAAACAGAAAGAAACATTAAAGGCTATACCACAGCAAAGGTCACAGTTGACACTCGGTCTCTCCTGGCAGGATGAATAAACCTCTTGTGTGGAAAGGTGCAAAGGTACTCTTGTACATACTGCTGAGCTCTGGGTGATGCTCTCCTGAGTATGTTATGGTTTTTGCTTATTCTTCCGAAGTGCAGAATTCGGAACTGAGGTATTTGGGTACCTAATTAGGATTTTGAAACTTTTACTGTACAGCTTTCCTGCTGTTATTCTGGCAGCTCATGAGCAAATCTACTACACTGCAAGAAAGCAAACAGGAAAACAGTTTTTGTGGATGTCTTAAAACAATGTGCCATCAGATGGAACAAATAAACTTAGAAAAACAAATTTCACAGAAAGCTTTGAAAAACATCAGGTGAAGCTTTTCTCTCAGCAGTTCAGATGTGGAAGTGTCAATGCAATGAGTTCCTTGTGCTGTGCTAATGGACACAGCTAACTGCTGGCCAGCAAAACTTTGCTGAATTAGAATCCCATCCCCCTCCCACTGAGAAAATTCAGAGGCAGCAGCAAAACATAGTCTGTGATCTTCTCTATTTCACTGCATCTTCTCTCCCCAGCAACTTTCTTCTGGAAGAGCACTCTAACAAAATGAAGAACTTGGTAGCAAAGGCCAGAATAAAAACTGCTTCACATACCTTGTTCCCCACTCAGGAAGGCATAAGGTCTAACCCCAGGGCCTGGCACAGTGCCCAGCTTGCCCTGGCAGCTCCTGGCGTCCTGGAGCTTCTGCTGAATCTGCAGCCCTCTGCAGCTTCCCGGAGAGCTGTTATTTTTCAGGAGGGAGCAAAGCAAGGAAAGGCTAAGAAGACATTGTGTTCTGTAGGTTTTCTGAGGCCCTTATGAATGCATAACATTTTTTCTTTACAGCAAACACAGATTTCTTCAGTTACACACTGGTTATGAAATTATAAATTAGTTTTATAGGTAGTGCAGAGATCCTGCTGGTAAAAGACAGAAGAGAGGAATAAGAGTGATATCACATGTTCATATCAAATATGTGTTCCTCCCAGTACTGATGATTAACTAGTGCAAAGAAAAATATTTTAATAAGTGACTTAAAAGTGAATCAATTCATCAGCTACTGAAAAGTGACTTAATTCCTCAATATTTATAAGATATACATGACTGTAAGGGGAAAAAATGTTTTCTTGAAAGTTAATGATTGTTTTATGATTTATGATAAGGCTATAAATCTCTATGCCAAGAGGAGAGAAGATCAAAGGGAATCACATCCCATTATGAATCCTGAGGCAGCCTGAAGACTTTGCTTCTCGTATCTTGTTTCTTGGTAAGGCAAAAATTTGAGCTTGAAATGGAAAAAGATAAAACAGGCTCCGACAATTGAATCAGCAGCAGCAGCAGCTCTGGAGCTGAGTTACTATGGCAATGGCAGTGCTGTTGCACAGCTTCTCCTTACTCTTACTATTGGTACAACAGCTTTGCAAATGTACGTGGGAAATTTCCACCTCGTGTGCCACGGGTGGCTTGCAGGAGAATCCCACAGTCCCAGGTGCCCTGATCTCTGATGAGTGAAAAAGCAAATTTGTGTAATTAAAATATGACTTGCAATTTTCCATGGAAACAGTCTTAGAGCAGTAGGGAAAGGTCCAGAATTCTTCCTGATATTTTGTGGCAGGATGGTAGATGCCGGTGCTTAGAAGATATTTTATACTCACAGAATTTTTATTACAGGAATTTTAGGCTTTTTTTTTTTTTTTTTCAGCTGTAACTATCTCACGTCTCTGAATTATAGATGTCTTGTCACTGCCAGGGAAGGATGGTATCATCTTTTTGGCAGAGCATAGCTTGGAGCTCTACATAAGTAATGGATCTAATTCTGATGCCAGGTTAATAAATTAGTAATTATGACTCTTTGGATATACAACAATCAGTGCGTCAGTACTTACCAGAGTCCTCTTTCCTCTTCGAGGTCTGGACAAATGCATCATCTTTCCTGCTACTGATGCTATACTCTCTGCACTATACATTAAAGGCACATTTTCTCTTAATTATTTTTGAGACGGTATTTAATATTTATGGTCTAATAGCAAAGAGAAGTTCCCAACAGAAACTGGGGCCCTTTATAGGTGTCATGGGAAAATTCACTATATCCCAGCTGAAACCAGGACAGTAGGAAGCACAGCTGAAACCAGGACAGTAGGAAGCATAAATATAAAGGGAATCTTTGCCCAAAAATATGATGCTGGAAGTACAACTTCTGTAAGCACAACTTCTGTAAGCTTATTAAGTCCTATAAGCAGACATACATGTGGAATCTCAAAAGAGTTTCATATTCATATCCTTTTTGTGGAAAAACAGTCCTTTTCACCCATTGTGCACATATGCTTATAGCCCAGATTGTAGTCCTGCTAATGCCTGTTTTTTAAGTAGACCCTCTCTGGGGAGCAGATGAACAAGGTTACCACATGTGCATTAATCAATAGGAGGGTCAACGACAATTACCACAATGAATGATAAGAAGAGAAAATACCACAATTAAATACACTATGCAATGTATTAACTGAGAACCAAGTACATTTTTGTCAGTTTTATGTCAGTTTTTTATGTTTTAAGTTTTTGTCTCTCTACATGTTCCATAAACATATGTTACTGAAAAATAAGAGTAAAAAAATCTTTACTTTAGGAATAAATTCTTCACTGTGAGGGTGGTGAGACACTGGCACAGGTTGCTCAGGGAGGTGTGGATGCCCCAGTTGTGACAGTGCTCACGGACCAGCTTGGATAAGGGCTTGAGCAACTCGGGTCTAGTGGGAAATGTCCCTGCCCGTGGCCGGGGAGGTTAGGAGTAGATCATTTTTAAGGTTCCTCCCAAACGCTTAACAGTCTACGATTCCACGACTTAGAAGCAGAGAAACGTGACGATGCATTTTGCTAAGCGTACGGCCATACATCCGTCATATTTGTCCTGGCATCACCTGCCCTCTGCCCGGTTTCCTTATGCTCGGCCAGGGCCCGGTCAGCGGGCAGGGGGCGCGCACCTGCCCGGCTCCGGGAGCGGGAGCGGGAGCGGTACCGGTACCGGGAGCGGCTCCGGGAGCGGGAGCGGTACCGGGAGCGGGGGCGGCTCCGGGAGCGGGGGCGGGCGGGCGCTGCGGCGGCGGCGGCGGCACCACGTGTCGGGGCGGGAGCGGCGGGGCCGCGCCGGGCAGCGCCTCCCCCAGCGCCGCAGCGACAGCGGCAGCGGCAGCGCAGCCCCGCTCAGCGCATCCCTCTCGCCCATGCCAGGTGCCCGCTCCAGGCTGCGCGCTGACTGAGGAGCCATGGGGCCTCTGCGGGAGAGCGGCAAGGTGAGGAGCCGGGGATGGACGCGGCGGCGGGGAGCGAGGAGAGGCAGGGGCAGGCAAATCGCGTCCTGCCCCCGCCCTGGGGGGGGCGGAGGGGCCGGGATTTGCCTGCCCCTGCCTCGATGATGGAAGGAGGAGGGCGCATCCGAGAGGTTCCTGACGGGGTGTCCCTTCCCGAGCAGGAGCAGAGGACGCAGCTGGAAAGGGAGGTGTCCCGCAGCCGCATCCCCCGCTTGGTCCTTCGGCCGCAGCAGAAGGTATCACCCGCTTCCGAATCGCCCTTTTCGGAAGAGGAAAGCCGGGAATTCAACCCGCCCAGTTCCTCTGCGGGCTCCGGCAGGACTATCAGCAGCAACAGCTTCTGCTCAGGTACCGCAGAGAGATCCCCCCCAGCCTCGGGGTCTCTGGGGAACACGGTGTGCCCCACACGGCCATCCCCGAGGCTCCGCTGTCATCCCAGCCGCAGCATCTGTGTGTCGGGCTCCTGTCGAGCCCGCATGAGCAATCCGTTTTACCCACGAAGAAGGGCAAACATTGATTTTTCCAGGGAAATCTAGTATCTGCTCTTTTAATATGTGTCCGTAAACGACACCAGATGTTTCCATTTCGAGCTCTGCTACCACTGCTAAAAAAGTTGGCGGTTTTATTGCGGCAGAAGCGTTGCTTTACAGAGAAAGATTTGCCTTAACAACTGTAGCGTGATATTGAGGCATTTTGAAAAGCCTTTAAATCAAAAGTCTGTGAAACAGGGAGTTGCTATTAAGGGTATCAGACTACGATTCCTTTTGGTTTTTTGACAATGATCTCCATGGATTGGAATAGAATATACAGGTGAAGTCTTCACTGTCATATTGAAATAAGTTTTGTTTATTTCAGAATTCAGGATTCTACTGATGAGTGTGTCGCCAGACACGAATTGGGCATGATGGCTTCTCTGCAGAGAGGGCAATGGATGGGTGGCTGATCAGAAGTAAATTATTACTCTCCAACTGTAGATGAAAAAATATCATTTGCTATTCAAAAATATTACATGTGGGACAACTTGAAAACAGATTACTTTTTTAATGTAAAATATTTGTCCTGTGTAGAGTTTAGCACAATTTAAATGCCTCAACTGGCAGTGAAAGACTCAGATGCCTACTAGTGGTGAGTAATTTTTTAATTCAGTGAAACTCTTCACTGTAAATGACATTAATGCACATGCATAACAAAATTAAGGTCACATCATGAAAACCTTGGACTCTATATGCCTGTGGTAATTTAGAAGGTATTTGTGGTGTGGAGAAATTAATTTTCAGTGGTGGAATTGGAAGTGCTAGGTTAAGGGTTGGACTCAATGACTATGGAGGTCCTTGCAACCTAGATGTTTCTATGATTCCGTAATTCTCTCTTTAAAAATCTAAATTATAAGAAGTTTTTTTTGCAATAGTTAGTATCAGAGCAACTTTCTAAATTTCTTTTTTTTTTTAGTTCATAAAGTATTTTCAGTTACTAGAGGTGATCCTGGGATTACATAGGAATGCTTTTATTTATCTTGGTCTTCACTACAGTGGGTTAGATTATTGTTATTACTTTTTTTACTCGTTTCATGAAAAACAGTGTCTTGAACACAGTGTACAAGTTTTCTTAGATGAAAAACACAATATCCATGTTTGAGTCTAGCTTTGCCAGATTTTGCAATTCAGGCTCAGTGGAATGATCTATTTGGTTATTGTTTAATGAACAATGCAAAGCATTAAACAAACATCATAGGATTGTAAGAATGCTGGAGTCTTTTTCCCATGCCTTTTTAATCCTTCACCTTACCTGCTTGAGTTTATGTGTTCCAAAGAAATAAAATCTTTTGAAGCTTTCTAGAAATATGTTATTTTTATGATCTCTCCCAAATGGCTGCTTTTCATCCTGATTTTTTTCTTTCTGTGTTGACAAGGCTTTCATCTTGATCGCTGACATTTTTTTTTCATCTTTTGGGTTTTTACCTTGCTCTTCAGATCTACTCAACAAGTAGCTGCCACTGTAATATACCCTTTCTCTCCCACTGCACTGCATAGGCTGTCTTGAGTCCCAGGAGCATGTTGTTTTAATTCTGGGTGTGTCTGATGTCATGGCTTGACAGCATGCAATGCTGGTCTCTTAACCTGCATCTCAAGCACAACTGCTCATATCTTTATTTATTTATTAATCTTTTGTTATTTCATGCATGCTGCATTGATTTACCTTGATATTTTTTTTTCCTCCATCTGAGAGCTTTGTGTTTCCAAAGCTGCCTGCAGCACCCACAGATACAGGTACACACTACGTGGTTTGCTTCTCTGGGTCTTCAGAGCTTATACAGCCATGGATCAGCCAAGGCACTGTCCTCCATCCCAGACCCTGGTTCAGTTGTTGCTAGGTTTGATGGATTTTTGACTGGGATGCAGGTATGGCAACACTCACTGACTTGATTTCCTCATTCTCTTGACATCTCTTTCCTGTCTTCCACTTAAGCTCCTTCTTTATCATTGTTTGTCTGATTTAGATTGAAATCCCCCAGGGACAGCAGGTGGCTGCTAATTCCTGTTTCTGGGGAGGGGATGGTGAACAGATGTGTGGAGAGGTGAGTGGAGGGGCCACAGCCCCTAACCTGCCTCTCCTGGTGCTTCTTCTTAATTGAGAAGTAGCATGTGCAAAAGGGGTATTTAAAATTAGTAGTTCATTTGGAAGATGGGAGCAGATGGAAACACTAATGTAGCAGTATAAGAAAGTTTGTGAGCATTTGGATAAATGTCATTTCTTTTGAGAATTAAACCTCAAAATGCTCTTGATAAGCAACAGATAGTATGAATTGATCCTTGTAATAATTCCTTTCCTCTTTTCCCTTTTCTTGTCAAGTTGTTTTCTACCTTTCTTCCATTATTATTGAAACCAAATAGTTATTATCTGTAGATTTCTTTTTACCCCAATAGAAAATATTTTTTTCCCCTCATCCATCGAAGATGTATTGTTTGCATGATTCCCTAGAGCTTCTGATGTTGTCCATTTTTCCTATGTGCTTACACTGGTCTCAGTGCCTAAGTGAAGGCTTGGAGTTCCCTCTCTCTAAATGAGGGTAAATCTTGTAGTATTATTAATGTTGGTTCTGGGAGCCATGGCAGTGCTGCAAGCATGGTGGTAACAGCAAAAAATATCTCTTGGCAACAGAAAAGAGACGGCTTTTGTAATGCTTAGCTTCTTTTGAAGAAGTTGTTAGTTCTGGCTGTGATAGGTTTAAATTTGCATGATCAGTTCCCTCTTTGTCTTGTTTAAGTGAATCAGAGCCTCACTTGATCATGTTGGTCAATTACTTGCAGTTGACTTTATGTCAGTTTTGCTTTGTAAGTCCGTATGAAATACAGTGAGAGTATTAGTCATAGCTGTGATATTCCTGACAAAAAGTGTATTTAATATTCTTTGTTTCTGCCAAGTGAATGTGGATGCTGTCTGGATGTTGTGTAGGCAAGCTGAGCTTTTGTACCTGCTTTCAGCATGCACAACCCTCTCTTAAAACCTTAGAGCATCTGGGGTCCTGGTTGTCATTTGATATGGGAGCACGTCTCTTCTTCGGCTTGGATGTTGGCCACAGAACTCATACGATGTCAAATGATGGAAAAACACTCTCACAGGAGCTTCGTGTGGCTCAACTGCTACTGAGCATTTGCCTGTGTCATGCTTGTTTTTCTCCCAAGTTGCACTTGGCTTCCAAGTGGCTTACCTTGTCAGTTGGGCAGAGAATGTGATCCAGAGCATCTCAGACAAGCCTCCTGCTGATGGGTCCATGGAGGAGCAGCTGCTGGGCCTTTGGTCATTCCAGTTACAGTATTTTCCTTGTAGGAAATATGATACTTTGGGTGGGGCACTATCCTTGATTTGGTGTACGTGTCCTTGGTTTGAAGTCAGCCTGTGCTAAGTTCAGTCAGTGTATTTAGCTTTTCTTTTAAAATTATTTTAGTCTGGGATTTACTTCCTTTTCTGCTTTTGGTTTTTGAATAGCTCCACTTTTAAATTTCTCTGGATGAAGATGACTTCTTACGTGGTACCTTTACAACAATGCCCAAGCTCTCTTTCAGCCTTTTCTAGTATGCCAGCTGCCAGAATTTCAGCAGGGAATGAAGTGAAGCTTTGGTAACCAAGATGCAGCTTTGCATGGAGCACTTGTACATGTAATAATTAGTTCAGCAAAGGAATTTTTGAGCCAGAGGACTTGATTTATACATGTAGAAAACAATTCCTCTTTTCTTTGGCTTACCTGTAAATCACTTTTTTAATTAGACAGACTAGTCCTACATGCTGTTGAAAGCCAGTAGCATCTCTGTTCATCAATGACTGTAACTCACTCCAACGCAGTCTTCAAAAATAGGAGTTGAAGCTTCAGTTTTTGCTTTTTCTTTAAAATTTCAAGATCCGGTTCAACACTTACTCAAGTTCAGTCCTTGTTTCATAACTGTTCTTTTCTGGGATAAAGATTTTATTTAAGTCTTGTCCTTTGCATGTGTGGCACAATACATGTGCACGTGTCCAGCGGCTGCGCTGCAGGCCTGGGGTGTGGGTGCTGCAGTAGGAACTCAGTGTTGCCATTCCTTGCGCACTTGCTCCTGTGCACACTCCCCTTGATCTCAGAGATTATTTGCCAGTTGGCCCAGCTATTGGTGGATGCTGGGACTGAGTTCACAGTGTGTGTCCAAAAAAGCATGTAGGCTTTAGGCAGGCTTATTAAGTCCATGTGAATGCACAACCCATTTTGCTTACCACAGACAAGAAGAAGAGGTACAAGCATTACTGAATAAAAAAGCTGCACTTTCTTGCACTCCAATAAATAATTTCTCTGTTAGAGCATTGAAGCAGATTGCATTGTAAAGCTGCTAGCCTTAGAGACCACACTAAATAAGTATGTGTACTGAAATATATATTCCCAAATAGAAATAGGTACAGAAAACTAAGTTTTTTAGTATTTTAAGAAGTCAACACATTGAGGCCAGACAGTTTAAATTACTAAAAGTAATTGCTCCTATTATTTGCTTGTATATATGTATGTATTACTGTGGAAACAGCTCTCTCATTCTTCTCGTTTCTTGTTATTAAAAAAAAAAAATATTTTGTTTAAATAGTTCCTTACTGGTTTTTGTGTTTGATTTTTACTCTGAGTTACTGATTCAAAGAAACATTGAAAGTTCTCAAGTACATGATACCAGAAGTTAGATTCTCTTTCCTGTAGTCTTTTATGCTTTGCTTTTCCACAGTCATTTTGCCTTTTTTTTTCAGACTTCTGGAGGTCTTTTCTACCTCTTGTATTTGCAGTACTTTGTGAGGCAGTTCCATGATGACCGTGATATTAATTTACAAAAACATTGAAACAAAATCTGCTTTCAAAAATACACATATGGCCTTTTTTTCATGAGGGTTACACTGGTGACATGCTTCCTTTTCTCCCTGCTCCTTTCCTAGAGAATTTCCTGCTGGACCAGCTTACATGCAATAATTATTATTGCTTCATATTATGAGCCACCAGTTCTGTTTCTGTGGCACAGAGATCTGTTCCAAACCTGAAAATAAGAAAAGTGCCTAGGTATGAGCAAAGTCTGCTCGTTCCCCAGTTTTTGGCCTTTCTCTGCTTCCCTTTCAACTTCATTTATTCCCCTTAAGTAACAATCCTTTTGTTCCTCTTGCCACACAACAACATTTGGAAGCCAAAATATTTGACCTTTTCGATGTTTTTTTATTACCTTTTTATGTGTCTGTCAGTACTGTGAACCTTTAAAACCCAACCCAGAGCCTCCTGGGGTCAGTAGGACAATTCCCTTTCTCTCTGGAATATTTTGCTTGGTGTCCTGAGAGCAGTCACCCTTTCTACTACACCTCATCCTTTCTACTGCCCTTTTAGTTGTAGCTTGTTTTGTACTATGGGTTGAATTCTAAACAATATCCGGTGTTTTATTCACCACGAATGCATAATCCAGTACTTTTTTTTTTTACGGTGTTTTTCATGCAACTTTCTATTGAGTTGAATGTTGTCATGCCCTCTGAAGAAAATAATAACTTGTAACAGGAATGAAACTTTATTCAGAAGTCTTGGATTTACTTTGTGGTAAAAGAGACTCTTGATATTTTAACAGAAATTAAACATTGCATAATTTAGCCCTACATTCATATTTTCAAGCAGTGTTTTGAAGTGTATGTGACTAGATTCTGTGATGCTGCTAAGTGCCACTCTGAGCTTGAGGATAGTTGAAGGAGAAAAGAAAAATACGCACAGAACAACAATGGATAGAATATATGTTGTCTCTTTCCATGAGGAGGTAAGCAGGGCAACCTTATGAGGTGCTGTTGAAGCAGTGAGTCACAGTTATATGCTGTTAGCCATGGAGGCAGAGCTATATGAGACCAAATGAGTATAACATGTTGCACTATTTGAGGAACAGGTACAAATTTCTTTGTGGTCTGTTGAAGATTTTTATTTCCAAAAATGGCACCTTCAAAACTGGAAAGAATATTTCTAATTTCTTTCTTTGCTGCATAATGGAATAAACTGCATAAAATGCCACAGAAACCTATCTATATATATATATACACACATATATTTCACTTAATGTTAATATTAAATGTATAGTGTATATTTATACTGGATGTAGTCAGTGCTTTCCCACCGGAGGTAGCAGCAGTGGATCCACTTCCAGCTGTTGTCCTCAGAAAAGATTAATGAGGTCTATTAAATTGTATAAACCCATACCAAACAGAAAATATTCTTCTTTGTATTTTTTTTTAAGATTCTTTCCTGTCCTTGCATTTAGTTAAAAGTTTTTTATAAAATTTTCAAATAGAATTTTTGAGTGCTTTATCACCTTACACGCCTTGTCCAGATGTTTTCTGTGATATGATAATAAAACTCTGGGAGCTGTGCTATTCCTGACCACAGCTCTCCTAGTAACAGTGCTATTTTTATTGATATTTTACTAGTAAGCCATTATGCTTCTCTTCTGTAATACACCATTAGTGGGGCTATAAATGTAATGACAAAGCCAGTAAGCCACAATTATATAGTCCTCTTTTTTTTCATATGTTTTGACAAAGCTCATTTCAGTCCTGTTTGTGAGATGTTCAAGTAGAAGAAACACTGGTAGATTTGCTGCCAAAATCAATTAAAATTAGCTACTTCAGTATGATTTAGCAATTTTACAGTCAGACATTGAGAGCAGATACCTTTAAATATGTGTTTATGTGAAATCCTGCATTGCAAGAGATGCCCAAGCTTAGGAGCAGGTTAGTCCATCTTTTTTCACCTTTGTCTCTCCTTTTCTACATAATCTCAGCCTGTCAGCATTCCTGCCATGCTATGACTGAGCAGTGACACTCTTACCAAAGTCAGTGAGCAGTTCTCATACTAAATTTTCAGCCATGTTCAGCCTGTGGGTGTGACACAAGCCAGCTCAAAGGGGCTGGTGAGCAGCAGGTGTAAAAGTTGCCTGCACATTGATGATCCTCAGCAACTAGTTGCAGATGTTTAGTCTTGATTTTACTGGGTTAGATTTCATGACTAGAACATTACAGTCAAAAGTTCTAGCTTGATAAATGGACTGTGAATAGCAGGGTGTTTTCCAGTTGTGGAATATCTGGCAAAAAAAGCATGTAGCTTGTAGGAACCTGTGGAGATGATTTCTTCCAGCCTCTTTTTTGAAGCTGGACTGTTCCAAGCACATCCCAGCAGCCATGTATCTATCTGTCTGTCGAAATCTAGAAACCCTTCAAGGACAAGAGTTTGCACAGCCTCTGTAGGTGACCTCAGGGAGTGGTGGAGCTGTTAGCCAGCCTTTGTTCACAAGCAAAATGGAGCATAGTTAATTCAAGTTTTGCCTGCAGAGACACTGAGATTAAATGTGGAAATTACTTGCATGGCAGGATTTTGCATAAGTAGGCCTCCTTTTTTTCCTGACACTGCTGTAGTTGTCCTTATGCTTCAGCTCTACTTTACTATGTTTGACTTTTGGTAAGAGACTTGCTTCACAAGCACGGCATATTCTGAGAAATCTTAAATACCAAGCCAAACAGGTCTTCAAAACAGTTAAGAAATTACTTTTAAATTTATCAGAAGGACAAAAACTAGTAGCATTTTTAGGGCTCAACCTTTAGTGAAGTTAATAAATATTTTTTTCAACAGTCTGTATGATTTTGTAGTGACAAACTGTTAATAGCAAATCACATACTGAAATGGCCTCAGTAAAAGTGGAAGGTTTTAGTACAATTAGGAGCTGAGGGGAATATAACCACTTCTTACCTCAGGCTGCTCCATCGGTGGTAGCTGGAAAGGTGAGGGTGCCTCCAGAGGTATGAGGTAGGATTTATGGCTGTTGAGACCCTCATGGTTTGAATGTGAATATGCTCCTACCTCTGCTTTTCTCTGTGTACCACTAATTTTGTACTGTTTTGTCTGCTGCTTTTACTGTGTTTCCCATTTGTTCCAGAATGACACTGTTAATCTCCCATTAGCAGTTTTCTCTGCCTGAGCACTGAGCCCCTACACTCACTGGTTCAGCTGCCCAGGTCAGAGCAGTGGTTGTGTTAGTCCTTGGAGAGAGCTGAGACCCTGCAGGCAGTGACTCAGAGTACTGGGATGACTTAGCCTGAGTGGGGCTGTCCTGACTCACCCTCCAGATGATCCTCCTTCTCTCTATTTAATACAGAAAGAGACAGGTCTGTAGGGTAGGTGCTGTATTCTCTTTGGTGTCTGTCTGCAATTTCCATAATTGCATAAACACCCCTGTGCAACAAGGCTAGCCATGAACAGAAGACTGAAACAGTTCAAAACCTGAGGGTCAAAAGGTGAGGCAGACTGGGAGATTACCCTGAAAAATTACCCTTTGTAATACCTCACTGCCAGTAGCCAGCTTGCAGTGCACCTTCCTGGCAGAGATGTGGCTACCCAGCCTAGCAGATCCTGGGATGAATGGAAACTTAACCATCAGGTAAAAGCCAGGAAATTGTTTGTCTTGGTGCACTGAATATTTAAAATTTTGTTAGAGCCACATTTAATTCTGGAATCCACATTTCTTGGTGGAAATTCAGACTATGTACAGCCTGAACACTGGTCAAGGGACCCTTATGAGAAGACAAATCTTGGACAGTAAAATAGGGATCAGGCAGGAACTGGACCATTCAGTGTCACAGGAGTGCCTAACTTGATCTGACAGCTAGGAGTGAAAAACATAAGTCAGTGCTTCCTCAGCGAGAGCATCATTAATTATTTAGATGTGTTATATAAGGAGGTTGTATATTCAAAGTTTCTTGAAGCCTTTAAGAAAAGGCAGTATTTTTTTAAAGAAGGTTCTAAGACATATTCTGGTGAACCTTCTAAGATATCTGTGCTGAGAAAATCATCACATCTCAACATAAAGCCTAAAAGTCTACAAGAACAGTATTTATGTTAATTGTCCAGAGTATTATTATCTTTAATACTGTTGTTTATATTTTGACTTTACTATTTAAAGGTTAGTCAGAGCATGCAAATGTCAGAGTGCTCTGAGCAACTTTCCTGATAGTTTGTTTGAGAAGACACTATCCTTTGCTTGCCTTTGAAACTTGGCAGGCATGTCTGGTAGAGGGCTTGGACATAGAATTTCAAGTGATGAAATCCAGCTGAGGTTCAAAGGAAAAGTCTACTCCCAGAATGCTCCTAGGAGGCCCCTGTAAAGAAAAAAAAAAATGACAGTATGAAGGAAAGCAATGGAAGACTTGTGTCATAAATTCACATGATTTTACCTCTTGTGCAAGTAAATTCAGGCAAGATCAGGGGTACAGGCTTTCACAGCACTATTTACCAGATTCCTTTTTTTTTTTGTCTTCCTGATGCTGATGTGCCTGAGAAGGTAAGGTCTGCCTCTGTTCCTGAGGAGTCTAGCTCTTGTCAGGAAAATCAATCCACAAACGCCAGAGGTTTATGTCCAAAAAGGAGACAGAGGAGTCCTTTTACTTTATTCGAATAAAGGGAGAGGCCATGGGGCATTCCCCTGGGGTCTCAAATTTTTGGAGGGCGCAGCCTCCTTTTCATCCTAATTCCCAGCCGCTTGTCCCTTCTCCCTTTCCCCATAGGCTGAGGTACTTGAGAGGTACAGGCTTCCCGGAACGCCTGACACCTGCGATACCTTCCCCCCTCCCCGACAATGCATAATCCCTTCTCAATTCTTAACTCTTGTGGAATTCATGGTGCTCTTTCAGTGCCTCTTTCATCTTTTAGTGGAATCCATCCCATTGTTTCTGTTGTCTCTCACTGATAGCTGCATCTTATCAGCAGACCCACAGCTTGTTTGTAAAGACAAACCCATCATTCCTCTCACTCTGAAGTCCTTACTGGGGCAAAACTGCTGTTGAGTTACAGGGTTGAATCCATAACTGACCCTTCTGGAAACTTTATGCACATCATATCAGAAAGTGAATCCCATTGTGAGCTCATCTGCTCCAGTTACCTGCTTCTTTGAGAGAGATTCCTTATCTTGGCCCATTTCTGGGCAAGTAGAGGACTTCACTTCCTTCCATCAGAGTTTCCAGTAGGGTTTAGGAGGAGCCTGCAGGTCTGAGGAAGTACTGAACGAACCGTGCCGCAGTCAGGTTCTGCTTGCAGGTGAGGAGCAGATGGGTCGCTGCAGCAATGAGCAGGGAGGGAGGTCAGGCTGTCTGGAGATGGAGGGAGAATCATGTCAGGGTCCACAGGGAAGTCTGCTGCTCTTCTGTGGGTAGTTCACCTACAGTATTAAACACTGAGGTTTCAATAGCAGGAAAGATGAAGGTAGGTGCAGGCAATTTGGCTGGCACTAAGCATCTAGACAGCAACTCACTCTTCACCTGGACTTTTCCTTGTGGCAGGAGGGTGAGTTGTGGGTCAGATGGATGCCCCCAAGGGACAGCAGAGCTTTGCTTGCTTTGATGGTGAGCACCAGTGTTTAATAGACAGCTCTTCCATTCTGTGGTGGCAAACATTTTGATTATACAAAAGGCTGACACAGAAAAATCTTTCTCTACAGCTTGCCCTAGTTCTGGAAAATTTATAATTCTGTTAATATTTCTGAACAATAGTAGTCGAAGGATTAGAAGTTGTACATTACATAAAAAATAAACTATGAGAGGAGAGGTAATACAATAAAATCATTCATTCTATGCAGCTGGAGTGAGAGTACTTACCTGGTTATTGGTGTATCTAAAGGTTACAAGGGGTATGAGTAGAGAAGAGCTATTCTTCCTTGTACCAGGCTCATTTTTTCTTCTAAAAAATGCCCTGTTGCTCTGAAAGCTGAAGTTCTTAACAGTAAAACAAGAAATGTAGATATGACATTACCTGATGGTACAGTGTCACCAGTGTGATATCACAGGCAATGTTGGGGGGTGGTAAATAAAACTTATTTTTATGCTATTTTAGTATGTATTCTTTAGCTACCTTTTTCCTAATTGTAGTAAGTTTTGCACAATTGGGGTTTTTAATGCCCCAATTTTTAATACTGTAATTTAGTTCTTTCTTTGTGTAAAGTTTTATCAGTTCCTGTGGTTCTTCAGGCTGCATCTCTATAGCTTTGGGAGTTACTTCAACATAAACTCTCCCATATAAAACAGACCTGTGCAAGTATTGCAGTAACTGTATTGGTGGAGAGATAAGGAGATAAGGAAAATAGTTTCTTGTGGGTTTAAGTGGGAGGTTTTGGGATGGGAGTTTGCTTGGGGTTTGGTTTTGTTTTGGTTTTTTTTGTTTTGTTTTGTTTTGAGGGTTTTTTTGTTTGTGTGGGGATTTTTTGTTGTTTTTATTCTAACATAAAGTTTGGAAACTAATGTCACATACAGAAACATCTAAGTGGAAAAGTCATAATGAAAAACAA
This sequence comes from Parus major, assembly GCF_001522545.3. NCBI lineage: Eukaryota > Metazoa > Chordata > Aves > Passeriformes > Paridae > Parus > Parus major. The sequence continues at coordinate 133,797,934 of NC_031769.1, read as the reverse complement.
ACTGTGCAAGTTGTTGTTTATTTCTGAATATATTTGATTAGAAATGTTTGTGTGCTTTGGATATAGCTAAAGCAGCTGCTTAAATGCAATTCAGGTGTTCCCTCTGTGGTGCTAATCCACTGTCCTGCAGGTAACATTCACTCAGCCCGCAGAAGAGACTCCAAATGGTGGAGAAAGGGAAACAGATGCTGATCTGTGAGGAAACTGCCACCTTCTTTCTTCTTTGTGTGGAGTTACATCGTGATGTTGATGGAAATAGAAAGGATAAAAAGTAAATTAAAGTCATGTGGGAAGCAATTCTGCATTAGTCAGGATGAATGTAGGGACAGGCTGAAAAGCTTATTAGCAGTTTTCTCTTTTCTATTATTTTGCTAGAAACTAATTCTGAGTTGCAGAAGGCAGCAGCAGGATGGCAAAAAGAGATGCTTTTTTGGCTTAGTTGGGATGATTTGAAAGAATTAAATATTAAAATGGATTAGGTGCTTTGCACCGTTACTGCAAAGCCCTGGGAGGTGTTTCTGGCAGCAGGCTGGGATGTGCCTTGGCTTGGCATCATGTGTGGCACTTGGCAGAGGCCTGGGATGTAACACCTCAGGCTGCTGGCTGCTCCTGCAGCCTAATGCATGCAGCCCACTCGGGACAGTCAGCACCTCTGGGTCCCTTGCTTGGGACTGAAGGCAGGGAGGACATGGAGAGATGAGAGGCAGAACATTGGAACAGATGAGTGAGGGTAGAACAGCTGCCCAGGCATGAAGGAAAACTGGATCACATGAAAGGATGAGGTTTTTCTACAGTATTAAGGGAGCAATAGCTAAAAGAAACAAAAGCTGTTGTTTCCTGTGGAGGGGAACTGGGCAGAAAGGTGTTAGATAGGTATGGGGTGTCCCTTCTGACTCATAAATGCCCAGTCATGCACTGACTTTTAAATCAATATGCCCATGCAAAGCTCAGTGCAAAATGAACCTTGACCTGCATTATGAACAGGGTGGAAGAGGTAAGTGCAAAATGGTCATGCAAATTATTTGGCTCAGTTGCAGGTTCTTCTTTGGGTTTCATGTTAGCCAAAGATAATGCATCGGGAGAAGAGTGCAATGGCATAATTCAGATGGCAGCTTTTGTTTTTGTAGTGGGAAAGAACAATTAGATATCTCCAGGAGATTCAGAGTAGTGTGTTTTTGGTTTTGTTGTGTGTCCGTTAAACACCATGACTATTAGGGGAACTCCAGTTACTCCAGATTATGTGGAACAAGGTGAGATTAAAAAATCAGATTGCTTACTTTGCATTCAGTTGTTAAGAGCTGGAGTGTTTGTATCCCTGGAGGTCAGGAACCTGGGTCTGTTCCCAGGGTAGCTGTTGATGCCCTGAAGTGCTGGTGTTCCTTCAGAGGAATTCAGCTTTAAACAAAAGCAATCTGTGTATAACTCACTCTCTTCAAAACCAGGTACCTCACAGCCACTTGTCAAGAATGGAAGAATTCTATGGTCATGGTTGCTTTTAAAGGAAAGACAATTTTGAGGAACCTGTATTAAATCCAGTTACATGAAATTCTGGCTGGAGGTTGTTGTCTTGTTCAGATGTGGGAATATTTCTTGAAGGAAAGCATGTGGCCCATGCTTGCTCTGCAGCCAGTGTGCACTATACATTTGTGTCTTGTATCTTCACTCTGCAATATTCCTTAACCTTGCTAAAGGAATTCATCTTGGATAGGAATTTTCATTGTGTAGCCTGTGATTTTGTACCTTGTCAGACTGAGTAAAACAAGTACTTGTCCTTTTAGCTTGCCATAAGGTATTCAAGGTTTCTTCACAAAATGGGTGAAACAAATAGCTTCTCACCGGGTTTCAGAGCCAAGGTTGTAAATATCACTTACTGTAAAGAGCTGTAGTTCAAATGCTCTTTCTTTTATTCTGCTAACTTTCATACACTTATTAGTTAAAAATGTTGTTTTCCCTTTCAGATGACACTGGCTGTCCTAGTAGCCAGTCAGTATCTCCAGTTAAGACTCCTTCTGATGCTGGAAACAGTCCAATCAGTTTTTGCACTGGTAGTGATGGAGACTTCTCCAGGAAGAAGTTCAGTCCAGGGTCAGTGAGTGAAGGGAATACACAGCTGGCTCGATACAAGAAGGAGACAAAGACAAGCCTTGTAAAGCCTGGTGAGTATAACTCCTTTCATTTCCTTAATTGCACTTTATAAATGACTGGTATATTTACAGGTGTCTACATACATACTGTGTTGTGCCACCTGTGATACCGCTAATGCTGATAGTAATACAGTAGTTGGCTTCTTTCTGTGGAGCCACCTGAAAGATATGAAAACACTATTGTCATTGTCTTTTTCACAGAAACATACAATCAACTGACATCTTGAAAGAAGTCTTGTGATGTCCTTAAATTTATTGTTTGATCCTGCCTAAACTTTGTGCTGCCAGGTTCTGGTGGCTCTGGGGATACAAGATGTTCAGAGCAAGGCAAGGGGCCTGTGTGTGGGAGCTGGGCAGATTTGGATCTGTATTGCAATGGCTGAATCAAGAGTGTATCTCCCAGTGCCTTGGGCTAATGGGCCACCTCAGACCACCAGCTAAATCAGCATCTGCTTGTTGCACATCCAAGACTAAATACCCAGATGTGCCATTGGTTCCTGTAATTTTAGTGAGTAGATATGAAATATTTTATATAATTTGATTCATGTACAGGCAGGTTTTGATTACAAGTGGCTGGGATGATTTTGCTGCTATTTAATTAATCACGGAGACATAGCTGGCCCTGTACTTAGCAGTTGCAGAACTGACATGGCTTATGAGCTCAGGTACCTCCTGGCTGTTTGTTTCCAGAGTCATTTTACCTGTGAAAGCCATTTAGATACCTCCATGAAAAGCCAGCTCCGCTTTACTAGCACCATGTTTAATCCTGAAACAGTGGAAAATTTGTTGCAAAATCTCTTCACTTGCTTGGTGATTGGAAGGGTTGATTAAATCTGATTTACCACTATTCCTGCAAGTTCTTTGTCTCCTTTCATAGCAGCATGTTACTTGAGTGTTCCCAGTCTCCCACTGCTGTGTATAATGGGTGATAGGTAGTATTTTTTACAAGGTTTGCAGCAAGTGTAGTATATGACAGTCAAATCTGCAGCTGTGGCTACCACAACCATTTTGTTTCTGAATAGGAATGTCACTTAGCAAAATGTGAACAATGAATGCAAAATTTTTTTTTCTAATGAAGAGTCCTATACTCATGGAGAAGAGTTGTGCACCTTTTTCACTGATTTCAGTTTTACAGTTAAATTGCCTTATTATATGAAGTTATTAGCCTTTTGCAATATTTAGCAACCAGGTCTGTTTTACAGACTTGTACTTCTAAGTTCCTCCTGCCAAAAAACTTAAACTTTTTTAGTGAAAAGCTGTTCAAAATCCTGTCATAGTGTGGGAGCTGTGAGGGACATGTCAGACATGGACGCCAGGGGACAGCTGGAATTCATTTTCCTCAGCGTTGGCCACAAGGGTTAATTTGATTTTCTTCCATTGCTGTCTCATTCCGTGGCTTCAGGTGGATTCAGTCTCTTCCCCATGACCTATTTGAACATAAATTTCTGGTGACTCAGTTGAGAAGATGTAGCCATTGTGCAAGGAGGAGGCATCACCATGTAGGAAAACACAGAGAGTAAAAAGGGATCAGTAGAAAGGGAAGTGGGAAATGGAGGAGAATAACATCAACATGTCTTTGTCACATATAAAAGAAATTGTGTGTAATTTTCTCTTTACCAAAAGCCCTTCTTGATTTATAGAGATTATATCTGCATCATGTTAATCTGAAATGGCTTGTGACAATGACCACATACCAAGAGTCAGATATGAGAGACAAAAATCCAGCCTACCACTATTTTTTACGACGTCCTGCACTACATTTTGTACACAAATATATCAATCACTGTGCACCTTCAAAAACTCCTGTCATTTTGCTGAAATCTGTCTGTTTCCAGTATCGTTTTCTTGGAAGAAGCTGACTCTCAGAAGAAACACTTACACAAATATTTGGATAATTCAGGAAATGTTAGAAAAGGACAGCACTGAGAATGAACCCTGGGATGTTTTTGGGCTGTTCCCAAGCTCTGATATTTTTCTGCTCCTCTAGTAACATCACTTCATCTTTCTTTTCTGTACTTCAAAATACAAAATACACATAGCCTTTCTTTCCTCTCCAACAGCCTAAGGCCTTGTTATATGAGTCAAAGCCATCTTCACCTCTTGAAGTATTAACAAAATAGATTTGGCTATCATTCATATTTTATGTAGTTTGCATAGAGAACCATACATAATCCTGGAACGCTCTTGCTAAACCTATAAAATATTTATAATCATGGAGAAATTATTCATTTGAGAGATATGAAAATGGTTTTTATTGTGCATTAAATCCGAATCACAGCAGTGTAGAAGTGAATTTGGCTTAAAGGTGCCTGCTTTCCCAGGGAAGGATGGAGAGAACAGGAACATTAAGGAAGATAATAGAATATCCACTCTCAAAGACAGCTACATTTAATTTCTAAATTTCTGGATTTTAGAAGCTGGTCCTTCTTTTAGATGTGATTTAGTTATATAATATTAAAAGCAATACAAAATGTGTTGCAGAAAATGCCCTCAACAAAAAGGCACAAAAAGAATTAATGTTGGTCTTAGTTTTGTATTAAGATGCTGTGCTTAGTCCTACCATTTTTGTAATTGAATAAACAGGACCATAAACACTTCTAGATGCTCACATTCTTGTGAAGTCTTCCTAGAAAGATCCCTCCTGAATTCCTGTAGTTCATGTCCACATCCTGTTGAGAACCGTGGGAATTGTTTTGCTTCCTTTAGCAATCTTTCTCATCTTCTTTTTTGACTTCCATTAGAACACTTGGTAAAAGGATTCAAAATATGCTTCTTTCAAAGACATGGATAAAGAAGAGAATCTTTAGCAGAAGTTGTGTCAATAACTTTTAAAAGTCTTGCTTGTTTAGCACGGACATGTATGTAAATCTCTGTGAGCATCAGAATTTGAGGAGGGCGTCTGATCAACTGTGTTCAGCATTTCTGTAAAGTTCTGGTCTTCTTGCTTTTAGTGCTACTGGCACACTTGGGACAGTTTACTGAATGTTTGCTGTTGGAGCTGTTTCTTAGAGCCCATTGCTGAAGTTTCACATGAAATTATTACGACCTAAGAAGAAAACATTAAGGCTGTCCCAGACCTTTTAGCACCTCCAGGATCCTGCAGAATAGAGGTGTAAACACCATTGAACAAAAGGAGCCCTAGGTGAGCCCCAGTTAGAGTCAGCTCCCAAACCTGGTAAGGACTGGCTCTCTGTCATTCCCATCTTGGTACAATTAACAACATTACAGGTAGCAGAGGACTATGCATAAAGGGTTTCATTATTTCACTGCTAATAAAACATTTGGTAATTTATTACTAAATATGGCTAAAATAGCAATACTTTGAATTTCAGTGTCATTGAATTGCTATGGATTACGTTTCAAAAAGGGTCATAACTGGGAATTTGGGCATTAAAACTTTATTCTGTTCAGATGAATGGGAAAATCTCAGAAGCTTCCACCACACAGAGCACCTACATTTGTTGCACAATAGGCAATGAGCAGAAATTGAAAAACCTGAAATTCCATCTGGACACAAGAAAACGCTTTCTTTTTTTTTTTGTCTGTGGTCAGACAGTGGCACACATTGCCTGGAGATGCTGTGGAATCTCCATCCATGGATATAGTCAAAACTCAACTGGATATGGTCCTGGACACCTAGACTTTTTTGAGTGGAGAACTGGGCTGGGTGGCTTCAAAAGATCCCTTTTACCTCCCAGTGATTCTGTAATCCTGTGCTGCTAAACTTTTTTTTTGTCCTTTAATAGTGCATCAGCCAGATTTGTAGTTAAGTAGTTGCAAGGCACAATTTTTTTCCCTGCCCTTTCTTGGCCACTTAAGTTCATAAAAATGAAGGTACATTGGGGAAAAAAAAGTATATTTTAATAATCACTATTTAACTAAAAATGTTATTTAATAAATAGCTAAGTACAAGGCAAAGTAAGTAATTTTGTACTCAATATGTGTTTCCTACTTTTTCCTGGTGAATTTATTAAGTCAGCATAAATCAGCCTTGGGATAGGATGTCCCAGTCTGAACAGATAATTCTTTGAAGGCTTTAGAACTATTAGAAATCTTAGGAGAGACAGGTGGAGCAGAATATATTGCCCTTACTTGGTTGTGAGGATTCAATAGGTGCAGGTCCTTTTTTAGTCAGTGTTGGAGCTGATAGTGATCAAAAAGGAGGCAAGGAAAATTACCCTAGAGAACTGGAAATATTAAGACTAGAACTTAAATAAGCCAAACAGATCAGAGAAGAAATACAAGTGTTAGCTGCAAAATATATTTGACCTGTTAACAATGTCTAGCTGTTAAAACATAATGCTTTTCCTGAAGTTTGGGGGATTTTTATTCTTTTTAATTGTCTAGTGTGTGAGGATTAGATTCCCAGGACACTAAATGTCCAGGAACTTATTTCTGGGAGTCCCCTCTAAAACCAAGGGTAGTGACTAGTTAATCCATTACTATCAAATCAGCAGATAAATTAATCCATATTGCTACTTTACTTCCATGTCTGTCTATATTCTAAAGGCAGTCGCTTTGGTTATTTTAAAAACAAAACATAAAGGTTTTGATTAAGGTTATACTCCTGGCATCTGTATGTATTATTTTACAAGTCTTCTGTCAACTCATTCCCTCATTTCAGTCTGACTGTGGGAATAGCAATGTCTGACTCTGATGTGTGTGTGTGCACTTCACTTGAAAAACATGAGTTGGTGTGTAAGTTGTGTGAGAGGATTGTCTTACAGGTAATTCTGGAAATTTATTTCACTGTCAAGAACTTCCATCTGATTGCATCATTTTGCAATGATAGAACTTTGTTTTATCCTGGAAAGATTAATAAAACATTATAAAGACATGTTTTACTGGCACATTTATCCAAGAACATTGTATTTGGTATTTGCATGACTTTTCTTTATTCTCTGTACCAAATTTCTGTGAGCAGTTGGAAAATAATAGGTCTGTTGTCCCTGTTGTTCAGGACCAGCAGTACAGAATACAAAAACCTAGTTACAAAATGTGCTAACTTGAACAATTCCTATGGCACACAAAGAAACTCATGAATTTTTTTAACTACTGGCTAGGACACCTACCTATTACAATGAAACACTTCTTAAAATGCTGATGGTGGTGTAGTGTGTATTCTAACACAAAATCACACTGTTTGATTGTTTGAAAAAAAACCCAAAACAAAATTAATGGAAAACTTGTATTTGGAGATAGCAAAGTGCCTTGACTGATCCTTAAAACAAATTTGCATTCTTCATTCCATCCCACAAAGGTAAGAGCAATGAGAAGACTGGTGTCTGTCTTTTTGCTGTAACTTATTTAACAGCACCTCATAACCCACATTCCAAGACTTCCCCTTTTCTTGGGGGAGGGATAATTTAGAACAAGGGTATATCAGAGAACATTTAACCTGGTTAGAAATGCAGTATTTAATCAGTGAACACCATGTTCCCATCCTGTAACCAGTGATAACCATATTTGAGTAGTGAAATTGGGAAATCCATGCTTCCATTCCTAGGAATATTCAATTACTTAATATGTGGCTGGCATGCATAAGAATGCTGAAATTAGTAAATGAGATACACCAGGTTCAGTGTACTTTAAATAATTGATCATAGAACCAAAAGAGGTTCTGAAGATTGACCAAGTGAACTGAGTTGATACCAAATGATGGAACATCTTGCCTATGACTGACCATTAGTTCTTCCCTTAAATTACTTGAATTAATAGCAAAGAATCTCTTGATCTGACAAAGTTTATTGATAAGTGTAGAGCACAGATTCTCTGACAGGTACAGAGGAGGTTGCAAGTGAAAAGAGGAAGAGCGAAAACCCAGGTTCCCTGAGTAATTTAAACCAGATTAGAAGAGCTTTAACTTGAGCATTATATAGTTAAGCCACTTGATATTTGGCAAAGAGTAGATACACAGTGGTCAACTACTTGTGCTTTTGGAAGGCTTTTGATCTGTTTTTTAAAACATCACCTTGTCAATAAAAAGGGAAGCATCTTTCTCAGATACAAGCACATGCTTTGAATGCTTCACTTCTATCTCACACCTGATAGCAGCCATTATAACCATCCTGACATTCAGATCCAACTGTAGGCAACATTTGTTTCCTGTACAGTTTGTCACACTCTTCTCCCTTTCTAATATGTGTATTTCATCATTTCATTTGTGACACTAAAGGTTCTGAGACCATTTTCTAATACAGAATCTAACAAATACAGTTGTGGCAGTTTTCTTCAGTTATTTTGCTTTTCTTCTTTCTCTTCACTTTTCATTTTGCACCCACACAAAATAGGTACTGCTGATATTCTAAACAAAAAAATGCTTCTGGACAATAATTCTGTATGTCCTGTCCTCCTGCATATCTGACTGCTTTACTTTCATGTCTTCTGCTATGGAGCTGTGCAGATTTGCTTGCCTCACCTGCCATCACAGGGAGTTATTAAGGCCTCGGTTCTGTGGGTCCCAGAGGAGCAGGGTGTGCTCTGGGGAGGATGCACATGCACATCTCACTCTCCAGGAGTGAGGACATCATGTCTGGATTCCAGCCCATGCTGTTCTCAGAGCTTGTGTTTGGGAGCTGAGCCCAGAGGGACCTTACCCTGCAGAGGTTTGGTGGTTGTAGCAGTCAGTAAGGTCTGGAAGGCGGCCAGCCTGTGAGGTTTGAGGGATGGTGGTGGGGGTGATACTGCTGAGAATCTGGCATTTGCAAAGCCCAGCCTCCCCTGCATACTCTGGGATATCCAGATTCTAATGGCCCCTTGGAATATTTCCTTCTAGTTCTAGACCCAGCACAGCCAGTAGATCCTGTTGGTTGGAGCTTCTCTGTCTGGAATAAATCCCTCACCTTTTGTGATGCAGAAGAAGTCAAACATGAATCTAATTGTCTCCTTAGACAGCCTTCAGTAGCAAATGGGGTCTGACTTTCTCTGGTCTAAGTGGTTGATTCCATTGCTCAAGGGACACAAAACAGCTTTAGCAGGTGAACCTGCCACTTCCCTTGTAGGGGTTACAGGAGCTATTTTGGAGGTGAGGGACATGTGAATTCATGGTCTTCATCCAAGATGAACAGAGCAGATATGGCCCTAATTCAATTCCCAATTTGTGGTGTAGGAATTATCTTTGCCTACATGAGTGTACTAAAGTCCTATTTTGTTTTAAAGGAGGTAGAAAGAATTAAGCCACTGTATCTGGTGTGTGATCCTTCTGACCAAATGTTAAAACATTTACTTAACTGATTATGTTGAGTGAGCATGGGACTGAGGTTGGCTCAGACATGGGAGACTTCCATGTTTAGTCAGATGAATCCTACCTGCATCTCCTGTGTCCTCATCAGGCCTCTGACACCTCTGCTGTTGGCTCTTGCTGAAGTCAACCATAGTATCTGTGGCTTTTCTTTCTCTTTTTTGGCTTCTTTCTTTTTTTAATAGAAAGGGAAGTTCTTAGACATTCAGTTGTGGAAGAAAGTTTGTGCTTGAAAAGCACACATAGACCTTCAAGTACCTCTAATTAGGTGCTTTTTCCTCTTCCATTCAACTCTGATAAGCTTAGGCACTCTCCGTTTGTCCACTTTGTGAGGACTGCTTCCCAAGCTGCCTAGTATTGCAAAGGGAGATTCTGAATCCCACTTTGCACTACAGATTCACAGAACTTAAGTATTTTTAGGACTAACTAAAGTCCTAAAGCTACTAATTCACACTGAAGTGAAATAAGTCCTTGTAACTTCTGAAAAATAATACTGGAATATAACCAGAATATAAGTATTTTAAGCAAAAGATGCTTAGAAAAGTAGGTAAAAATTGTTGGCATAGCAGTAGGTTTTTAGTTCAGATTTATACGTATTTTAGATTTAAACTTCTAATTTAAACAATTTTGCTTGAATTGATGGGGAAGAACATGTTCAAATACACAATTATTTCTTTTAAACATGAATAAGCAAAATAGAAGCTACAAGTAATGCTTCAACTTCAAAGCATTTCATAGTATTTAACACAGATCTACAAGTTCCTGTTCAAGCGGTATACAAAAACCATCTTTTAATTCTGTGTCACAAATTTTATAATCCAACCCCTTCTAAAAAATTGTTTTAGATGTTGCTAAGTAGAGACATAGGCAATTAGTGGGTAGGCTGCTGCCTCTCGGGACATATATTTCTTTGTTCAGAAGACTCTTAGAGTCAAGAAGTGCCCAGATGTCACAGCAAAAATAGAGGATCCAAAAAAGAAGCCAGCAAGTTGTAAAGGAGAAATTGGCAAGTAAAAGCTGAAAGCCTGAGTGCCACCTGTTCTACATAGTGACCTGCCCAGCTCTGGGCTGGCCACCTGCAATTCAGAGCCTTGGCCAAAAATCTGCTGTTGCATACCTCCTTCCGTACTAAAAATAAAAGAAATAAATAAAAGGATGTCCACGTTGCTTAGTTCAGTAAATGGAAACTTAGATTTAGATCTCTTTGTTGTATGTATTTTGGGGGGTGGCCTGTAGCACAAAGGAGAGGAGTGCCCTAATACAGAGCCGCCGAGCAGGCTGAGGGGATGCGGGGTGCCTGCTCCCAGGGAAGCTGTTCCGCTTCCATTTAGTTTCTCTTTCGCTGGGGGTTCGGAGCTGAGTTCCCAGCAGGCACACGGCAACTCCTTTGTCTGTCTCTCCCTGGCCCATTAATTGTCCTGGTGCTGCTCAGGACACACAGAAAGTGGGACAGCCGCTGTTCCAGCGAGATGGTGGCCGAGGCTGCCTGCGGCCTGGGGCTTCACCTCGCGCTTGGCCCAGGAGAGAGCCCCTGCCCGCCCTGAGTGCAGGTGGGAGTGAGGAGGGGAGCTGGGCTGGGACTTCTGCAGGGAGTGCCTGGGATGCTGCTCAGCACCAGATCCCTGCCACACGATGCATCCTTCAGGCCGAAATGATGGCAATGAAGGTCTCCCGGGGCCTGCGGGGACGTGCTCCTGCATTGGGGAGACAGCTGAGGGCCTGGCGTAAGAGGGGCCCTGGGGTTTAGAGGTTGGTATTGAAGATGGCAATAGCTGTGATCTTTAGTAAAAACAATAAAATTCTTTTTGTATATCCAAGCAGGTTTGTTTGGGTTTTTTTCTCCTCTGCTAATCCAGAGTGGAATTTGAGCCAGAAAGGACCAACCAAAGCAATGCTATACACACTGCACGCTCCTAAGTATTTGTTTTAAAATGTGTGTGAGGTCAACATAGAACATGCCTTGAAATTTGTGTATTTACTGCAGTGAGTTTTCTGTGCCTTGTGGTTGCTTTCTGTGGGTTTTTTAATTCACAGAATTAAACACTGTGCATACGAAAGAGTCCATTATGAATCTTCCCTTAGGAATACTTTTTGTCCTCAGCTTTTAAATTACAATCTGTATTATTTGTGCCAATGTTTAAAATAGCTTCCTAACTTACCCTGGTTAAAGTATTCTGAACCTACTCCAGATACATTTTACTATGCACAACTCCCACTCACTATGAGTTTTTATTCCAAGTAACTTTTCATGAAATAACATGCATCACAGCCAGAACCCTGTGTTGCTGTTACATAGTTTTCTTTACAGTTTTCCAGCTGTATTCCTCCTCCCATGATAAACTGTGTTGTTAGTATGCATTTTTATCTTAGAATAAACAAATTGCATTCCCTTAATCTCATTTCATAAACAGTGCCCTGTAATGCTGTTATCATTATTGTTGACCTTTTTTGGAATTTATCCAGGTTATTAATGCCTTTTTAATGAGAATCATGGGATTTAAAGTGTTTTCTGAGCAGTGTTTACTCAGGAATTGATAGATTATTTCCTTTTCTATTTTTCTTTCTCCTCTTGCTTTTTTGTCTGACATCTTGCTATGTTCCAACCAGAGCTATGCAAACAATTGATTTGGAGGTTGCAGCCAAATCAAAACATAAAAGAAAATCTTTGTTTCAAACTGAACAAAGGCCATATTCAATCTAAAGTATTTTGAATTTTTTGGGATCTATTTTTATGTTTTACCCCGTTTTTAAAAGAAGGAAGGCATTTGTTTTCATAATTAAAGCATCATTTCAAACAGAAAGTAGAAAAATCTGCTTTTCCATTTTTCTGGCCATGTTTAACTTCAAATCATAAATATTTTTAGTGTTCTCTGATCTGTTTTTTTTAGGTGACCAAATTACTACCTAAAAGATTTTTTTACCTCAGAGTCATTACTTCAAATCCTTAGAGCAGTATTAAGTGGATAAATCTGTATATTCCTCATGTTTATATATCTGTATTTATGCATGAGAATGGAAAGATAAGGGAATGTCTTTATTTTAGTCAGGCAAATCTCACTTACTTGATTTCACTGTCGTATAAAGGCTTTGGTGAGTGGGTGGTGAGTAGAGTCAGAAGTGGAAGGTCGAGCATAAGCAACTTACCAGATCTTTGCAGATGGTGGTGTCATTTTAAACATTTGGCCTATTTAAGCAGTGGTATTTTACTTGCTTTTGCATACCTAGCTATCTAAATCCTGATGAAGCTGTGCTTTAGATGTCTTCACTCCATTTTGGTTCTCCCATGAAGTTAAGAATTCTGAGCTTGGGAAGAGCCTAGGAGAAAGGAAAAATGAAGTCCAGTCCCTGTTCTAGTAAAGAAACAACAGTACTCATAAATAAAACCCAGCAGACAGAAAAATTAGATAGAAGTTGCCCAACTTTGCTAAAACTTCAGATTGCAGAGAATAGTTTTCTTATCTGTGTTGTGTGCAGGGTGGAGTCTCCTGATGGACGTGGGAGCTGTGGAAAACTCAGGTTTGTATGGATTTCACCCATTTAGCAGGGGTTAATGAAGATAGGCATTCCAAACTATGCGGTTTTAGGGAGGAGCTGGAGAAGGGCATGACAATCTGCAAGGATGGGACCTCATCTCTTTATCAAGTTCTTACTGATGGATGCTGTGTTCCAGGGGTGTGATGGGGAGATCATGTGCAACATCCTCCCAATGCAAAGCTAAGCCTGGCCCTAAGAATCCCAGGTGGAGCTTGCATTTCCCCAGTAAAGCACACAGCATAAAAGAGCTGTCATTGGCTTGTTTTGTGTGGATCCTGATTTATGTGGTGTAGTGTGAAACATCCACCCAGGTCTTTCAAAAGAGACACTAAACTGCTCATCACTTTTTAAGGTGACCTGCTTCTAGGCATGCACAGAAACAAGAGTTTGTGAGAGTTGAGAAGTTTTGCTGAGTGAGACTGGTGGGAGGTGGTTCCTAGTTGAGATGGCAGTTAGGGAGAGCACCAGTTCCCAAATTCCCATAACTTCCCCCAGGATATGGAGACCTGGCCTCGTTTTGTACATTCATCCTCCAGCCACTGCAAGGTGGACATCACTTCTTCAAGGAGTCTCAAATGTACTGCCTTTAATGTGGCATAAAAAAATAACAAACCTGCCTTGTAATAGTGTAGTTTATATACATCATTACATAAAATGTATTTAAAATAAATTAAAATTCTGCCAGGTTTGTTTCATATTTTATTAGTATTACATTGTCTTATTTCCATGCTGAGGCACTTCATTGGTCATGAGGACAGTGTTCCACCGTTCTTAGATTCTGTAAATAATAGGAAGCTGTTTGCTTTTGAAATCTGGGCAGGCTGAATGTTTGCTAGAGCTGGTGGAGTACAACTTGACCACACACCTGCAGGAATCAATAAGCAGAAACAACACAGGCTTCTTGTCTGTTCAGTAAGAGTAAAAAAAAGCAGCAAAATTATGGCAGTCATAACTTGAAATGCATTGGCCTCAGACCTACCTTAGATTTGTTACTGTAAAAAATATAGTTTATGCAACCAACTGGGTAAGGTTCTACTGTTCTTTTCAATAGATGGCACTTGAACTTTATTTATTTTTTTGTAATAATTTCAACATGTGTGTTACAGTAAATATTTTATTAGCTTACAACAAATTTTGATTTTTATCCTGGAATTTCAGGGTTGTTTCATCAGTTACCTCCCAGATATGTTTCTCCTTCCAGTGTTTTTCCCTTGCCTGTTGAAAACATGTCAAACTGATTTAAAATGTTTTATGCACTTTGTAATGAAAACCATATGTCTTATATTAAGGGTGATTATGCAAAAGCTTTCACTTGAATCAGGTTTTGCATGCAATTTCATGCACTTGCAGATACACTGTGCCCGTGGGCCTGTGCAGCTCCTTGCTGTGCCCCAGACAGCTTTTCTCCTCCTTGCACACAGGAACCAGATTTAGGAGATGTGTTGAAGGGGCCTCTGAAAGCCCTTTGTTAAACTTCTGCCACCAACGTGACGGGAGGGCTGGGATCTTTTCCCAGTCTGTGATGAAGTTTGCTGCCTCTCTGTGTACTGCTAAGTTATCCCTGCCAAAGATGACATTTTCCAGTTCCTAAAAATACTTCTGACCAGCCTATCCATTTCCCTTCAAAAAGACCAAATAGTACTGCCCGGTACATAAAAAAATCCCCTTGGGTGATACTGCATGGGTATAAAAAATAAATAATAAAAAATAAGTGTCCATAGGTGGATGGAAGAAATAATTTATAAAACTGTCAAATGCAAGTTAGCATTATGTTATACAACTCCCGGTGTATTTTTTGAACCTCCAGTCTCAATGTTTGTATTGAGGTTGGTGTAGGAAAGGAGCATCTTTCTGTCTCTAATAACAAAGAGCCTTTTTGTTTGAACATGAAGATAAGTTCCCCAGACTGTTCCCTTCTGCTCCATGAGCATATGTTCCCCTGACAAAGGTCACTTCAGGCTGAGAGGAGTGAAATTATGGAAGCTGCTTTTAAGGCATTGGTAGAATGGCTCAAGCTCCATATACAAGCACAAAAAAATAATTAGGTCAGGCTGACTTCTGTAAGAATAATATCCTTAAAAATACATAAAGCAACAAAAAACTCCAACTTGTAATGCTCTTTGTCTATTCCAACATCAGCTTTTGGCTTCTCTACAAATCAGTGAATTAGAAACAATTAAGAAAAACACAAACCAGATCATAGTGATATGCAGAATATGCATGATGGCTCTCAGCCAATGTCAGTAATTATTTTGTAGTGACTGTGTTTTGAGAGAAGAGCTTGATTGATTGTGGTTTCACAGAATACATAAGTCACATTATGTATTCATGTTGAGATCTGCAATGCTTATAATTTGCATTAGTGTGGTTCAGATTACTACTACAACTATAGTACTTAGATCAGAAAACTGCTTAATGAGATTAATTATTTGATAATAATCCTTCTTTCAAAGTAAAAAGAATAAGCAAGAAAAATGAGTGAAAATCAATATAAATAATCATTTATAAAATTGCATTTAGGTCCAAAGACAGGGAAGCACGATCTGTGTTGCAGTCCTTCCCAAAAGGCTGTCTGGTTTTGCCCAAGTCTTCTTGCCCAAAACATTTGAACGATCTATGGAGACCCACACCCAAAGTTTTGCTCCACATCCCCTCTGACTGTGTATCTGCCAGCTGCCCAAGTTCCCAGCTGTGACTGGGCCAAGCACCCAGCTGAAATGTGACCACAGACCTGTCTGCTGGGGGAGTGCAGTTGGGTCCACCCAAGAGTGGAGAGGAATGGCTTCATTCATTGGCCAGTGCAGTGCAATAGGGAAGGGATGCCAGACATTGCTGTACTCAGTTTCTTGCCATTATTCATGGAGCACAACTCACAAATGTGAGTTTGATGACTAAACCTCATAAAACCAGAGGGCTGATTAGGTACTAAAATTCAAGATTCACAGCAGAGAGCTAGTGCTACCAGTCCAAGCAGTTAGAGCTTGAGGAAAAAGTCTGAGTCCAGTGCCTTCTTTAGACCAAAGGAACTCAAATCTACACTTCTCCTAAAAGTTCCTGAACCACTGCAATTTACTGGGCATCCTCAACTTCCTCCCCTGATGTTAGAACTCATTACAGTGGAGAGAGTGATACAGGCAGAGGCAGAGCATGTGTGAGCAGCTTCTGTCACCAAAGATTACATAAATCCACATGGAGGAGAGCTGTGACCTGTTCCTTGCTCTCAAGGTTATACCTGCTTTTACCCAGTTACTGTTCAGTGTGAAATGTAATAGTTAATTCCAAAATAAGAGCCTCCCATACAATAATCCTAAGTCAAACAAGTAATAAAGTCAAAGGCCAGGAACTGGAACCAAAACCCACTGTCATCTATGGTCTTGACACTTTGAATTCAGCACATTTCCCACTAGGAGACTTGGCCCTTAAAATGGGTCATTTTTAAGGCTGTTATCTGAAGAAAAGCCTGGAATGTTAAAGAAAGATGTCATTGCTTCTTTGCAGCTTTGGTGGTTTTCTTACATTTTTCAGTGCATGTGAGCAGTGTGGTTTTCTTTCCTAGATTGTTTGTGGCACACAAAATCTATCTTGCAGGAACAGCCCCATATTAAATAGAAAAATAAAAGCAGCATTAGTGGTTCCTGGAAATATACTGCTTATGATGTTAAATATTGGAGCTAGAGATGTAGCTGTGAGTTAAATTGAACCAAATCTTTTAAAAATACAGGCTCTTTCTTTAGTGGGCATTACAACTGAATTCTCTCTACTTTTCCAGCTGCTTCTAATGACTTTGCTGGATATTTTTTCACACAGTCAGGCCAAAGTTCTACCCATGGGGTCTCTAAAACTAGCTGTCTAGAGAGACAGCATGCCACGTATTTCTCAAGTAGCTGCACCAAAGAGGTTAATATGTATGAATATTTTGGTCACTTTGCTGTATAGTGCTTTTGAAGGCAAGAAAGCTCAGCAAATTTAAGTGCTTTACATTTTGAGGACAAGCTGTTTCTGTCAACGCCGTTTTATTTACAGCTCTGTTTCACTGGCTATATGCAAAACCTACTTCAAGACTGATACACATATAAAGAGGTCATGTTTATGGAGTCAAAAGAGAGCTAAGCTCTGTGGTTTATATACCTGGTAGGCCCAATGTACCTGTAAAAGGTGATCAGTTCTACCTGTAAGAGGTGTGAGTGCAGTGTGTGTGATGCAGTCGGACAGCTGTTGTCCTCGCACTGCGGCTGAGGCAGGGTTAGGGCTGAGGCTCCAGTGGGTGGTGGCTGCCCTGCACAAACAGCAGCTGGTGCCAGCTGGAGGCGTACCTGGCACACGCAGCTCCTTCTCCCGCTGCTCAGTCCCGCCCCCGCATCTGTAATTGCATCATTTGCAGGGTGGGAAACCTGCCCTTGAGACATTCCTAAGAGCCTCCCAGTTGGTTCCCATGCTGCGACAGGCGAGTGTGAGCTCCCCGAGCTGTGGTGGCCGATGCCACACGCGTCCGCCGGACCGTGGTCACCCTGTGTGCCTCTGCCCGGGCTCGTCACGGGCAGCACGGCAGCTGGCACGGCCTCCCTTCTCCTCGCTCGGTGTCAGCCGAGCCCGGTGACTGTCGCGATGCTGTCGGGGCACAAGGAGGCGAGAGGCAGCACAGAGCGCGATGCCGCTGCAGAGCGCTCTCAGCTCGGTGCCGCAGCCCACCGAGCGGTGAAGTGCGGGGACGGCACCGGGCTCTGCAGGGTGTCACTCTTGCTTCTCACATACCCGTTCCCGGCAAAGAGCAACCCTGGAAAATGTGACGGTACTTCGCTGGCCATCCTTGTGCTGTTCCTCCCATTGCACAGAGCAGTGCCGAGCTCTGCTCCCGCGGCGTGGGCGTGCTGCTCGGAGCCCGCTGCCAGGCGGGGGGAGGCGGGAGGACGGGCTCCCCAGCATGGCTCAGGCTGCCTCCATGGGCTGGGACACCGATGGCTGCGGCGTGGAAGAACATGAATGAGTGAAGCCCAAATGACATACGGCTGAAGGTGGTGACTCAACCTGTTGCATCTTTTGCAGCAAGGGGTTAGTGAGACACTCCTTTTAAGAGGAAAGTCTGTGATTGAAGCTAAACAAGTGTTATGGCCAGTTAGGACAAAGGAATGCGGGGTTGAGAAATGTCAGTCTCTTTCAGAGTTAGCACTAAATTAATGGGCTGTTCTGGGGCTTACATATGTGAGCTTTTGTCATTACATAGTTACAGTGACAGAAAGAGTCAACAGGCGTTCTTAGGAAGCTGTCAGCCTGGAGAATGGAGTTAGGAGAATGAGAAGCCGTGTTCAGCCCCTGCCTGCGCTGCTGCTAAGACGAGGAGTTTCATGTTTTGTTAAGATATTTGTAAGACAGAAGTCACGCCTACCCAGGAGAATATGTTGCAATGGATATTTTATGGATAGATGCCATGTTATTTTGCTGAGAGATGTCTACCAAATGGGAGAAGATATTTTTTAAAGTCTCCTAATAGCATTTCTGTCAAGCTCTGCTACACACAAAACTGGCTTGAACATCATTTGTACACTTGGAACCATCACTAGCAGTGACCCCTTTAACTTATAAAATGTTCTCAAAGATCCTATAAATAGCCACATGCCTAATTTTAAACATAAGCAGTCTCCTGTGCTAAGTGTTAAGCTTGTGTGTAGCTGTTATTAGAACTGGGGCCAGAAAGGTTAGTTCATGCTTTGCAGACACAGTTCTTGGTCTCAGATGCGGTTCAGTCTGTCGGAAAGCTCTGCTGATGGTGGGGTTGTGTTTTCAGGCTCTGCTGGCTCCTGCCAGCAGTGCCCAGCCCTGCAGCTCTTGGTGCTCCAAGCCAGGCAGGTCAGGAAGAGGCGCTTGTTAAGCCTTGCCACTCGGCAATGCTTTCGATAGCGAGATCTGATTATGATGTGATCTGCTTACCCAGAGATGAACCTTGGCTAGGGCTCCTGCTCTCTGCGCCACAGCCGGGACTTGGGGAAGCTGCTGGTGTCTTGCAAGCGCTGGAATGTTTTGGGGACCCAAACACCAGAGGTATGATATCTGTGTGATGTGTTTACTTGTTTGGGTCTTGTTTAGAAGAGTAGTTTTGAGTGTAGTGTGATACCAAGAGTGTACATTACATGGAGCGTACATTAGTTTTGTAGATGGGGATGTTCTGTTTATTAGGAAAACTCTGTTGCATCTGGGAATGTCATGTCCCATGATCATTTTGCTTCCCTAGGGAGAGGGTCACTCACATTTACATCTGTAAACATGATATAAATTCCCTGTGAAACCAAGTGGCTTTGCTGCTTTCCTTCCCTCCCCTTGCAAATTTTCACGCAGCTCTGATCTGGTTGTGGCTGTGGTAGCTTGGGTCTTATTATCGGGGTGTTGTACGGGATATGGAGCAGGTTAGAGGTGCTAGAGCTGGGTCCCTGGGATCCCCTTTTGAAGAGCTAAGCTTTGTATCTGAGCACTTTGAAATGAAGCTGAGGAATATCCTGGGATGGGCTGATGCAGAGGCACAGAAAAATGTAGGCTGGTCTCAGATGTCATGAGGTAGGGAAAGTATTGGGTTAAATCCAATCACACCTTATCTTAAGGCCAGTTGCTAAGTGTTGCCACATGGTAAGACTGGTTGCTGGCTGTCTCAGCCTCTTTAAGGCTGTGAAGCCAGGTTCTGACAAAGCCTTTTCCTAGTCTCAGGTGTTCAGGGTGAAAGGTGCGCCCTTTACCATCAGTCCTGTGAAGAATTTAAGAGAGATTGAGGTCTAGCTGCAGTGGGAGGATGATGGTGGCTGCAGCTGCATCTTCCCTGTGTGGAAAGGATGGTAAAAACAGCAAGTTTGCAGCTGGTGTCTTGGGGATGTCTATCCATGGGACGACATCCAGAAATTCCCAGGTGAGACATGCTCCCCTTGGTCAGCTGCTTAAAGGATGTTGGAGAGTTATTTCAATCCCCTCTGCTCAAGTCACCATTCATTACTGTGGCTCTACAGCATGAGACCTGGGTATGGCATAGAACGTTTGCCATTGGACTGACAGGTTAGAAAAAAATTATAGCTTTGGTATTTTTTTTTCCAGAGGATAAGATTTTCTTAGTACATCTATCTGCTACTGACCTTAGCAAAATGAGAGCAGTTTCCCTAGTATATGCCAGAGCTTGTGAAATAAAAGCTGTGATCCATAGAAAATCAGCAGTCAGACAGATGACTCGGTATCTGAGACCTACATGTGATTACTGGATTATTTTAAGGTTATTAGAACTGCCTCACTATGCTTCTGTACCACATGAAAACCTGCATATGTGTGTAGATAAATATATAGATATACTATAGATACATATAGATATGTTAGCCTCTACAGGTTTATAAATATATATATATATGTACATTTATGTTATCTCATAAAACAAAACAGAAGCAGTGAGCAATGTTTCTGTATGGTTTAAAGCATGAGAAATATCCAGTTACAGCAGTGTGTTCTAATCACTGTGTTCCTGAAGGAGCCATGTGAGCAGCCTCATTCATCTATCAATGGCTGTGAGGGAGCAAACAGGTTGTCACAACACAAGTGCTCCTGTCTGAGACCTAAAATGGCTTCTGTAGTGTGAGGGTTTTGTGTCCAAATGTTTTTTTCTGCTCTGGCTGAAGTGCCAGTTTTGAAGAAATGTTGAAAATCTGGAACAAATCCAGTTCTTGTCCTCAGGGATGTTTGAAAATCCGTGCAACTTCTGAAATTCACCCAGAACAGACAAAGGAAGGATGCTTGTGATTCACTGTTATTTTGAAAACAATCTTTTGAGTTATAATTTCCATCATGTTTTCACTCTTTCCTTTTCCTTTCCAGGCAGTGAAGCTGATTTTAGCTCTTCAAGCAGCACAGGCAGTATTTCAGCACCTGAAGTCCATATGTCAGCTGCTGGAAGCAAGAGATCTTCTTTTTCTCGCAAGTAAGCAAAGCAATTTTTCCTGAATGTTGCTAGTGCAAAGACAGACTACTGTGTAAGGTGTTGCATTTTTAAACAATCAGGTTAACACAAGGCTCTTGGGTAGCATGCTGGTGAGAACTGCAATATAAGAAAGAAAAAAAATTCTGTATTCAGTGCACAAAAATTGTCAGTATGCCAGATCAGCCAGCTGTTGGGGTTTATTTGTTTATTCGTGGCAAGTGTGGGAAATACAATCCAGGCATTGGCTGGAGTGGAGGGAGAGCTGGGTATGTTAGTTAACAGCAGTATTTCTAACCAGTTAACCTAAACCTTCTGGTCTTAGCACTTTGTTTTATCTCTGTCATAAATTGTCAGGTCAGCTTACACCTTTCCAGATCATGATCTTATTTTTTGTTTTAAGAAGTAGACAGTATTGCCTTTGATGTTTTTTTATTTTTATTATTTTTTTCTGAAGTACCCTTGCCCAGCCTACGGGCAATTTAAAAAAAAAAAAAAAGTATCATAGTCACCTGTCTAAATGAACTGTTCATGAAAGATTTCTGTAAGATTTCTCCCTGTCATTTGTAAACTGCAAATTCGGACAGCTTGAGAATACAGGGGCATTGGGATGGAGCAGTGCACGTTGCGTTCTGCCCACGCAATCCCTGCTGGTTACAGTTCGTGGAGCAGGAGGAAGGAGTTCAGATGGACAGGACTGGTTTCCTGCCATGGAAGAGCTGGCAGGCAGGCTGGGACCGGCAGCAGGAGACCCATGTGCTTGAGTCACACAGGCGTCTTGAAGGCCACGATGTGTCCCGGCATACAGAGCTCATCAGAATGAGGCTTTGAGAGCGCTTCCCTATCTGAATCATCAGACTGTTAGAAAAATAAACACTACTGAAGTTCCCTCTAGATTACATCTAGCAAGGAAAGTTACTGGCTGTGGGAAAAAATGGTAGCAAGTATAATATGAAGCCCTAAAATCATCTTAATTTCAGTAAGATTCCGTATAATTTCGTATACTACTGTGCATGTTAATATAACTTTCAACTAGAGCATACTGGCATCCTGGATTGGACAGAATTCCTCTGTAATAGGCTCCTCCAGATGCGCTGCTATGTTAAGCACAGTCTCTACAAGTTCTACCACACCAGAGCTGATGATACACTGTATAAACTGGAAAGAGATAACTCCTTTGCAGTATGTTCTTTTTTAACCGTTTGACTTTACTTGCTATGGAATACTTCAGTGTTGTCACAAACCACAGCCCTGTACTTCATTGTAAAATAATTACAAAATCACCCAAACCACAGCAGTGTGATGAAGGTTCGCAGCAGCCACTCAACCATCTGTTCCTTATAAACTGTTCCATTTGCAGAGAAGGGAAAAAACCAAGTGAAACAATTTAAAGAAGACATGTTGCTTCATAGTTCTGTGGTATTTGATTTTTTATATTCAAGCCTGGCGGGGTTTGCCTTTTCCTGGTATTTTCTGATTGATATTTTTTTTATTTTATTTTTTTAAACCTGTCCTTTCATTACCATTTAGAAGAACAGCTTCGATGGGAGAATGAAGGTAGCAGTGTAGTAGTGTAGGATGACAAACCAAGTGAGCAGGAGAGGGACACATCCCAGGAAGCTGGCCTCAGAGCACTCCAGCCCTTGGGCAGCTGTCAGGCAGGGAGGATACCAATTGCTTTCAAACACACACAGTTGACAGATTCTTTAATAAAGAATGGTAAAAGAAAGGTAAATATGTATGAGAAAAACTGGAAGGAAAAAAGAGAAGACTGTGCTTTCCTTTGTCTCTTTTAATACTATTTCAGCCTGCTCTCCGTGGGGTTCAAGCTATATCGAAGTGAATGAATAGCTGACCATGACAGATGAAGCACCCAGTATGCCAAAGGCAGAAAAGAGCAGTGGCCCAAACAGAATCTGTTTTCAGTGCACACTGTGATCCCCCAGGCTGCATGCTGAGGAGCATGAAAGCAGTCTTACAGCAACCCTCCATGCACAGACACCACTCTGCAGGCCTGGCCAGGGAGAGCTGGAGTGTGGTTCCTTTGGCATTAGTCCAGACCACAGGCCTCTCATTACTTAACAGAGTCAAAGATTCAGGGAACATGGATGGTCTGATGAAGTCACTGGGAGCTGTGCTGTCCACAGAGAGATGTAAAATGGCTGAGATTTCCTTAGAACACATAATTCAGACTGAGAGCCCCCTGCCAGTGACAGAACGTGCAGTGGCTGATCATGTCAGAACTTTATTTCTTTCCAGCCACTCACAGTTATCTCTCTGGTTTATTGTTTAGAGAACTTTGTGTGTAAAGTAAGACACATAATGGGTTGTGTGATGAGAATAATGTTTTCACCATTTTTGTTCTCCAGTCGTGGTCCTTATGGTCGGAATAATGGATCCTTATCCTACAAGTCTGGAGCCAGTCCACCCGCTTCACACGGAAAGGACGCTTCATCAACACTGTGCAAAAACCATCTGAGTCCTGCTAACATCCATCAGAGTTACAGAGCTTCTTCAGCCAGCAGCAGCAACTCAGGCTCATACAAAGGAAGTGACAGCAGTCCAGTGATGAGGCAAGTCTGTGTTTCAGCCTCCTGGTGCTGGGTCCATTGACACCCTCTGCACTGTATTCTGGAATCAGCTGTAGGAGTTGGCATGCAGGTCATCTTGCTCCTCACCATAGCTGTGATGCCTTGTATAGGTGACTTAGCAGTCAGCAAAGTTCTTCATACCCTGTAAAAGCTCTATTGTTTCAGCACTGTAAAATTCAAGATTACTTTGAGTTAAAGTCCTTTGCAGTTGGCTTTCACTCCAAGGCAGGCTATTTCATGCATTTTCATGCCATCACTTCTTATGAGGATTTACTGGTTCATTTGTTGTAGGGTTCTTTTCAGTTTGGAGAGAGTTGGGAGGGGTGGTGTAGGAAGCATGATACACTTGGGTGAAAATTCACCCCGCCTAGCCTTCGGCACCTCCCTAAGGAGCGCAGTTTCCTGCACAGGAAAGAACACAGATACCTGCCAGAGCATGTGACACGTTGCAGTGAAGAAATGGCCACCATGCTACTGCTGTTGCCCTCTCTCCCAGACAACTTGGCAGCCAAGCATGTAAGATACACACCCAAAACCAGACAGGATGAGTGTAGTTTTCAGTGTGCTCAGCTTTATAACTCCTGTGTGGAGCTGAACTCAGTCCTTGGGCTGCCTTGCCTGGCTGTCTGTAGATGGGTGCCCTTGCCCTTCCTGCTCTTGGGCACACCACCCATTTGAGGTGAAGGAATGGCCAGGTATTTTAAAGTTAGAAGCCTCATTTGATGTAATGACAATGAAGCCAAGTACAATAAATAGTAAATTTTGCACTGTAGCTAAAAATCAGCTGGTTCCTCAGGTACTTTGATTTGCAAGGTGATGTAACTTGTGTGGACACTGAGGAGCCCCAGATGAGGCAAGGTTTGCATTTATCCGTCAATGGGATGCTTTTCATTCTGCCAGGATGTAAGAACTGTAAGAGTGATGGAATGTGATGGTTTGTTTTGGATTTTTTCAGACGATCAGGGAGATACAATTCTTGTGGTGACAATCACAGCATTAAGCCACAAAATCCAGAGCAATATTTGACTCCTCTGCAGCAGAAAGAAGTGGCAGTACGGCATTTGAAAACCAAGCTGAAGGAATCTGAAAGCAAACTTAAAGAAAGGTAAGCCTCACTTCAGAAATCAGTCAGAAAGATTTATTTGGGAACATTTAGGGGTGGTAAACCTGAGTGGTATTGCTCATTTCTTGATCAATGAAGTTTCCATTAAGAAATTTGAAATATTAGGTTGTTTTCGGTATTTCAGATTTCAGAATGTACTAAGGGAATGCAAAACAATGAGTTTATCTATAAATCTAGCTCTAAATATGTCTCTTTTTCCTTTTTGGAACTTTCACAATAGAATACTTTAAAAAGACAACTTTTTACAAGTCTGATTTAGATTGAGACCTTTTATGCATACAACAGTTTCTACCTGCCAGCGTGCATTACCTTAGCATCCTGTTCTACCTCTCAGTGAAGTAGGGCTGCAATGTCCTCCTTCTCCCAGTGAAAGAAAAGCTCATAACCAGACCACTGTGCCCATTTGTGTTTTTGTTGCTTATATACTGATTTTTTCACAATAGCCCTTTGTATGGATGCTGAGCAAAGAAATGACAATGTGCATTATGCAGCAACAGATGTCTCTTTTAGTGAGACTGCACTCTGAGAGCTGGCTCTCCAGCACAGAAAACCCAAGGGGGCACAAAGGGTTGTTTGAATGGAGCCCAAGACAGAGTTCCAGGGATCTAGTGCTCTTCCTCTGCATCTGCAAGGCCTGGAATTGACATAGGAGTCCCCTCTCCCCCACTTGCTCCCCATGTGCTTGCAGCAGCCTCTGGCTCCCTGCTGAAAGCCTGCAGACCTGAGCTCCCTGGCTGTCTGAGGCCAGCACTGGCTCTGGAGGTACTGACAAGCTGCTGGCAGGCACCAGGGATGCATCCAGGCAGCTGTTTCCCATTTCCTCCAGGGCGAGGCAGTAGGGGAGATTTTAAGCACTACACTGGTTAGACCTGACCTAGAGGTCACCACCTGTGCCTCAAATTGTCCAGGATCACAGCACAGCCCACAAGGCTGCTGGTTTTGTGGGGAGGTCAGTAACTCCCATTAACAATCAGCTGGCATAGACTCTCTCAGAGGTGGCCACAAATGGCACCTGGAGAAATTTGCTTCCTTCTTGGAGCATCTCAGCAGCAGAGCTATGGCTGTGGGGTGTGGCCTCATGTTGACTTTAACTGAGCAGTCAGCAGAAGTGTCACCTCATTTTATTTTGTTACAGGGAAACAGAAATAGAAGAGCTTAAAGCTCAGCTGGGACGAATGAGGGAAGACTGGATTGAGGAAGAGTGCAATCGTGTGGAGGCAGAGCTGGCCTTAAAGGAAGCAAGAAGTGAAATTAAACAACTTAAGCAGGTTATTGAAAGCATGAAAAACAGCTTGGCTGAGAAAGACAAAAAAATTCAGAAATACTTCGTAGACATAAACATTCAAAACAAGAAACTGGAATCTTTGCTGCAGAGCATGGAGATGGCTCAGGACCACTCTGTGAGGGATGAGCAGAGCCTGGAGTACACGAGCGACTCAGAGGGGAAGCTGTTAGCACTGTGTGCCACCCTGCCAGACAGCCCCATCACAGAGGACCAGGGTCTGGAGGAGGTGGCAGACACTGATCTGCTCCTTAGTGAGGACAGAGCTAATGGGACTGACTCATCTGGAGAGAGTTTGATCGCCACAGCCTCTGAGTTGAGTGATCCAGCTCCCTTCAGTGCTGCTGTAAATAAAGAGATGCTTGAAATCATTCTGGATGGAAAACTAACTTATTGCCAGGAGGAAGAAAAAAGCAACATGACAGTGGAACAGGCCATCCAGACTGACGTGGTGCCATATAGCTTAGATGTGGAGCAGCTCATTCAAAACATCTTCAGAGCTCAAGACACCTGTCCTCTAAGCCCACCTTCTTCACTGAAGGAATTGGGTGAATTTTCTCTTGGAAGCTTCAGTGATTCTGGTATCATAGTGGACTTAACTCCAAGTGATCCCAATTCTGCCATCCTTTTGTCTCCTATGGAGTCTCCATGCAGAAAGGTGGAGCACAGAGTTAATGAAAACCGTTTCATGAAAGAACTTGATTTTACAGAAACTCACGATGATGAAGCCTTTGAGTATGTTAATGCAGGAATAAAGAGGAGATACTGGAGCAGCAGTCTCCTTGGGGATCTTCTGGCTGTAGCAGCCCCTGTTGTACCAACTATTGTGTGGGCTTTGAGTACTCAGAGAGGAGGAACAGATCCTATTTACAATATTGGAGCATTGCTTCGTGGTTGCTGCCTGGTGGCCCTGCACTCTTTACGCCGAACACCCTTCAGTATCAAAACCTAAAGTCTACTCTGTCCCTGGGCACCAACTGGCTGAGGCAAAGAGGGATGAGATAGATCATAAAAAGCTACTGTATATTCTGGCAGAGTCCATCATTTGGTTTTGAGTATTTGATTTGCACTATAGATCAGTTCAAAAACATGTTCTTTGTTTAAAAAAAAAAAAAAATAAGCTAAACCTTGTACTTCCACAAGATGTTTTTAACAGTACTGCTGCTTACAGAAATAGTCCTCCTGGCTGGCAGGCACCATGTCCCTCCCTTGTCCTGGTGACTTTCTTGTGCCAGCACATCTGCACAGTGAACATAACCAGGAAAATCAGGAATTCGAGCCTATTGCTCTTTCCTGTTCCACTGCTGAGCTCAGTCACTCTCCCTGGATGGTTCACTGAGCAAATGTACAGGCATCTTTGCACTGGCTCAAGGGTAGTGTGAGATGGAGGGAAAGGTGGGGTATTTCTCTAGACAGCACTATCCTTCCCTTAGGGTATCACACCTGTGCTCCAGAAAGCATGCTAACGCTTTCCATTTGTTGTCCCAAGTGTCAATTCAATTTAGAGGTAAAACCCGTATTCCCCAGGCAGCTTCCAGCACATCGTTCGTGCCTGTCTCATGTAGTGCTCTTCTCAATTGTGCAATTGCTTGAGCATTCCACTGGTCTTGTGCGTATACAGGGACTGTAACCAAAAATGTACATTGTTGGGAGTCTTAACACTTGTTACAATGATAAGTATAGGCGTGGATACACTTCAAATCTTAATGTTGTTTTAAAGTCTTTATGTATTGGAACCTGATAGTCTCTTGAGCCCTTTGAAATACTATGTATAAATGTATTGTGTTTTAACTTATTGTTTATTTAATTGCTTTATTGTAAATTACCTTTATAATCACAAGTTCAGTAAAGCATGATAGAAATGTCAAGTGTGTGTTTTTCTGTCAAAAGGTATAAAAAATACCCCATTCTAGCTGAGCTGTCAGGTACAGGCCGAGCTAGAGGAGGTAGTGTGTCAGGTACTGTTCCAGGAGAACAGAATTAGACTGAGAAAACCAGAGTACACTTCCAAGTGTAAGCACTCACCAGTTAAAGGCTCCAGCTGGGCCGCAGCTGCACACACAACCTGCTTTGCTGCCTCACACTGCATTCACAGATGCAAGTGACCTAATCTTTAACCCAATGCAATCATCTGGAAACCTGTAACTCCTCAGTGCTGCAATCGCAGAACAGTATCAGTCTTTCTGGCATTTAACCCATCTGAAGTCGTGGTCTCAGCATGCATGCACACTGTGACCATCAGAACATGCACTCTCCACATCCAAAACCTACAATCTGTGGATAGATCAGAGGACAGCAGTGCTACCCAACAGGCAAAACTGGGGTTTTTCTGATTCCACCCAAGTCTTCAACACCACCTTTGGCCATTCGAACCTCACTGGCCTCCTTCAACAAAACAAGTGTAGTATTTCCTTGTGTGACCCAGAGAAGAAGGGTTCCAGGGAAGCCCGAGACTGCCATGTATTGCACTGCAGCTTTTGGGAAAGAAGCTATGAGTAATCCACAAAGGAGTGTAATTGGCCACGTGTGGGGAGCATTTGCACCACTTAAGAGGGTGATACACAGAAGTGTCTCCCACATCTTTCATGTCCCTGTGATGCCTGCGTGGTGAATTATTTCGTGTTTGCAGTAGAGATTCTAGAGGCTTCATTAAGCATTACATTAAGGAGGAGAACTCTTAACAGATCATCTGAAGTAATATAGTCCCCATCTAACAGAGATGGACATTAGAGCATCTTGCTTGCATTTCTGTAACTTTGTCTTCCATGCTTTCCCACCTTCTTGGGTGCCTGCAGCCATCTGGCTTGTCTTGTGACACTGCTGCAGTTCATATTGCTCAAATGTCACTTTCAAAAGCTTTTAAATTATAGGGACATTAGGGCCAAAATTACCAGTCAAAGGTATTATTAATGTAAATTTTACACAACCATGGCATTTCAAAATTCCTGAATGTCTCTTCCTGGGACTGAAACACGTTACAGAAAATTTTATTCTTACATCAAAATATGTCTGTGCAGGACCAAGACAGCAGTATCTTACACCTGATATTACCAGCTTCATTACAATGTTGGATTTTTCACTCACAGCCATTATTGCTTAAGTGATCTTTGCTTTGAGTGACAGTGAAATGCACCATAATTTAGAGGAAAAAGTGATCTTTGGTTCTAGATGCATTCACAGGTGACTTTTTGGGGGGTTTTTGCAGGAAGAGGCAACAAAGTGGCAATAACCTACACTTATGTTTAAGATGCCAATAGGCCGATCTCATAACCAGAACAATGCCAAAGTTTCTTTCTGCCCTTCAGGTTCTTCAGTCAGTTCAGCTCTCATTAGGCATTTAGCTACTGTGCTCATCAAGAGGTGACATCATTCCAATCACATTCGTGATAAAAGTGTTTGCTCTGATCTCTGTCCAAAATTCAGTTACCTTCAAAGCCTCTGCCTTTCCTCCTCCATACTGCAAGGACACAGCTTAAGCTGCCCTTTGTTAGAACACACCTGAATTACTATAACGCACCAGTCCCAAACTTTGGTCTTTGTTCCACAATCCATAGAGCATATGCCAGCTGTTGCCCCAAACATACCAACTTAGCTTTTTTCCCTCTCATATTATACCTTAGTCATGTCTCACCTGAGTCTCTCTGGTGCTGTACACAGCTAGGGAAAGATCATCAGCCTCCAAAGAGTTCAATAAAAACCCCCATCTGTATTTTTAGGAAACAGTTTAGAAAATGCTCATACCTATACCTGTACCACACTGGGAAGTCTTACTTCACAACATGCAGGTGCAGAGGACCTGCAGCTCATACACTATGGTTAAAATAGTGGACACCTGAATTCGGGCTTATGGCACAGGAACCAAGTCAGCTCCTTTCTGGGCTGAAGGGATGCATGTTCATAATCCCATTACACATTTTCTTTCTAATCCAGGAACAAAAAAAGCCTTTCATATTCAGTTTAAGAGGTACCCAGCATGCCCTGCTGCTGCAAATGTTGAGGTTCAGGCATTTGATTCCCTTCCCACCACAGATTTCTCTCGATCACAGAATCACAGAATGCACCAGGTTGGAAAGAACCACAGTGGGTCATCCCAAAGCACATGGCACAGGATTGAACCCAGGCAGTTCTTGAATATCCTTAGATAGGGAGACTACAACTTCTCTGGGTAATCTGTTCCAGTGCACACTCAACCGCACAGTAAAGTTCTTCCTCGTGTTGAGGTGGAACTTCTTGTGCATCAGTTTGTGCCTGTTGCCTCTTTTCACCCTTGCTTATGTCCTTTTCACAAGGCTGTTCCTAATTTATAATTAAAAATCTCCTTCCTTTCCCTGCAAATCAATTCTTTTAATACCAAACTCCAGAAACATATTTAGGACTGTTTTACGTATGCCCTATATAAGAAGTATTTTGCTCCAAATCCCTTCAGACAAATGAACACAAGACCTGGCAAGCATGAACAATTGCAGCACAGTCAAGGAAAGGATGATTTTTCAGTCATCCTGGCAGGTCAATCCTCCACAGTCAAGAATATCGGTGAAACCAATCAAGTCCAGCTTTCAGCCAAGAAATTAAAAAAAAAGAGCATGTGGCCAACAACCAAAATACAAAAGTGAAAAGGAGGAGCATATGGCAGCAGGAAGGAAAGACAGGAAGTATACACAGGCATGTACAGGATCCTCAAGAAAACTCAAACCAATAGAGAAGATAGTATGAGAGCAGCAGCCTCACTAAATTTAGCAAAAATGTTTTCATATTTATCAAGGATAAAAATCAAGATATAGGAAGGAGGAAAGGAGAGCACAGGAAAAAAAGATGAAACTGATAATATTGCATGGCTTATGACCACTCAAGACACTTCGCCAAGAACAGTGTCCTCCCTACTGGCACCATTTCAACACAGGGCAGAGATGGGGGAATCTCTAGAACAGCTGTGCTCAAGTTTGGCAGGTAGATGGAAGGAAGAACAGCAAAGCAGTACATAGCAGTAGGGAAAAGCAATGCAGCACTCTCCCCATGCAGAACGTGACAGAACTCAAGGGCTTTTAAAATGGCTGAAAGCTCAAAGATCAAATGTGCTTTCATGATGTATTCAGAGGCTTTGTTTGCAACTTAGTAACTGGCCCACCTCTTGTTATTTTTAATAAATTGTATTGATTTATGTCTATTTTGTATTGTCTCAAAAATAGCAACAGTAATCACTAATTTTCTAAGAAATGAGACATAGCTTCCAACAGATTCCACTTTAAACAGGCAGTAAGTAGATAGCCAGTTTCCTTGCCCTGTGTCAGCAATAGCGAAGGAATTGAGACTGGTACCTCCTTGCTTCTTGAGTGCTCCTAAAAGGACAAACATAGATTGTTATTAAAGCTTATTCATCGACTTTCTCATCTCCATCCCTTATCAGATACTTTGAGGTGTGTAGTAGGAGCAGATTTGCTTGCCATACTGCTGCACTGAAGTCTGCACTTAAAAGTAATCCATTCTACTCCAGCCAGAACACTTGTGCAGAAAACATGCATGGCAGTGTTGGCTTCAAAATGTATTTCAAAATTTAACATCTGAAAATTTCTGTCGCAGCAGTTGATTTGTGCAAGATTTGAACTTATATGACATGTATACTAAACATTTTTAAAAACTCTTCTCTGCGAAGAAAACCTTTAATCCTTACTGTCTTGTTTTCTCAATTACTGCAAGCATAACCTGTGCCAGAACCCATTAGAACTCAGTTACAAATTCTATTTCTGTAGGCAGGAAAGGTCTAGTCACATGCCCCCGCCACCTTCCCATTCTTTTTTAACTGACACTTCCTGTGCTGTCCCCTGGATGAACAGGAAACGAGTCTCATGTGCAAAATGTGCTGACCTCACTCATCTGTCGTAAGGTAAGAAATCTATAAACCCACAAATCAGGGATAACGGTACCCATCCAACAGGACCTGGAAAAGCATTCACTGAAGCACTGGGCTGCACACAGGAAGCACAAAGACTCCCCTCCTCCCATCTACCTCTTTGCAGCAGACACTGAATTTCTTCATTAAAGCACTGTTGCCTTCTACTGCACCTTTACCATTCACACTTCACCAGGGGAATTAGAGTAAACACATACAGTAAGTGTGCAAAAAATGGCATTTGAAAAGTGCTTGTAACTGAACTGAGAATTTCACACTAGCTTTATTAGAAGGAAGACATGATTTTTCTTCTCAATTACACTAACTATGCAATGACTATAAGGTGCAAGGATTCCTATCTGTAGGAAGTATAAGAATTTCTGCTAGAAATACAAATTTACCAATACAAGTAAGTGATTAAAATGCTCCCTTACATTCGTGTCAGCCTTTGTAGGAAAGGTGCACCACTCCTGTGTAGTGATGCCACTGCTGGTAGTCATTGCAGTGTCACATGTAAACGGGAGCACAGGAAGCTGCAAGTGACAAAGTGACATCCACTTTCAGTGTTCAGCTGGATAACCCACCAGGAGCACATTTAGAGTTGCAGGTCATCCATAATAAGCTGTTTTCTTCTACACAGGTCAGTATTATCTGACATGGAAAACTTTCAAGTGTTTACACATACTTTGACAAAAGAGCAAAAGCAGACTTTTTTATGAGGCACGAAGCAAAGGATTCTTTAAAACTGTTTAATTACATGTTTCAGGTAAGCACAGACAATACAGGTAGATTTCCCACCACTCAATATTTACATTCTTTTCTCTAGGCTTGAGCTGTTCATTAAGAGTGTTTTTCAATCAACATCCTTGTCAATCACTTTTGCTGCGAAGAAGGGTGCTGGAAAAGAACTATTGCGGGAAACATTCCATCAAGGCATGATCTTCTGTGGGACTTTTCTCCTTTAAGAACTACGTACTAGTAGT
This sequence comes from Parus major, assembly GCF_001522545.3. Lineage (NCBI taxonomy): Eukaryota > Metazoa > Chordata > Aves > Passeriformes > Paridae > Parus > Parus major. The sequence continues at coordinate 133,765,214 of NC_031769.1, read as the reverse complement.
TCAAGATAGTTTGGGAAAATCCTGGCTTCCAAGATGACCTGAAGAATGCACTGAAACCAAGCAGTGTGTTGAAGTCCCATAAATAGTTAAATCAATACCAATATGTATATTGTGGAGCTGAAATTCTCTTTTCACTGTCATTGCTGCATGGTTTCTGTTAGGACAGTTTTACACCAATTTTGTTTTGTTCCTTTTTCATTAGCCTTTGTGCCTCTTTCTCCATTTTCTTTCGCTGTTGTTCTGCTGCTCTTTTTTCCCTTTCTGCTATCTTCTGTTGTCTGCAATTAAAGAAATTAAAGAATTGCTAAATTACATGCACTCAATTTTCAGCATGATCATACCTCAAGTTCCTGTCAATACAAAGGTTATTATAACTAATATAAACAGAGCTTCAGTCTATTGTCATTAGGCTCAGAACAGTCATTCTTTTACTGTGCTGAAGCCCTTTTTTCAGATTAATCTAGAATTGTAGAATATATTGCACTGGAACCAACCAGGACCAAAGTCCAGCTCCTGGTGTGCACACGACCATCCCCATGAATCACACCATATGCCTGAGAGTGTTGTTCAAACAGCTCTGGCAGGCTTGGTGATGGGACCACTTCCCTGGCGAGCCTTTTCCAGTGATCACCCTCTAGGTGAAGAACCTTTTCATAATGTCCAACTCAATGCAATCTATTTGTAGGCAGTAATATTTGTTCAATTATTCTGCAATTTAAAAGTCACTAGCTTCTCAATGATTCAGAGTAAGTGAATCAATGAGAGTACAGGACAGCTGTACAGCCTAGAGCAAAAACTAAAAATCTATCTAATGCTTTCAGCAGCAGCTCAAAAGTTTTGAGTTTTTGCTGATTTGGTGTTTTCTTTGAGATTATCACCCATTATTGTACATTCTACCTGACAGCTGGCAGATCTGCCAGTCTAGCAATATGCAGAGTAATAATATTTGCCACATTACAGTTGCAGACTTTTATATTTCCCACACATCTGAACTGATGCAGAAGGGAAGAAGTGCTTTGCACACCAGCCAATATCTGGAGACAGTGAAGTTCCAAAAAGCCACACGGCGTTAATGCTGCTGTTCATATGCAATTCTGAAGGGAGGGATTGCAGCAGCTCCTGTTTCTTTCCCCAGGATGACCCACAGGACATGGAGCTTCTGCTCACAGCAGCTGTTCCATGCCCTCTACAGTCTGGGAACCTGCATTCAGTTCTGCCCAGAGAGAGACCTTCACCTCGCCTCAGACACAGCAACCAGCCAACAAAAATACAAACAAGTAGCTGCTATAAACTAAAAATCTGTAAGCTTAAATGCTTCCACTGGGATAAAAACTTTGTTGGTAATATAAAGTCTGAAGTTTCAGACAGGTATCTAAAATTTGCAGAGGAAACTAAGTTCCAACTAACTCAAGTGAACTGAAAATGCACTTTATCATCCACTAGACCAATTCATTACTGACTGGAAAATTTCAGTGCATCCCAGCCCAGAACCTATGGGAAAATGAGGAAAAGAGTCTACAGGGAGTTCTCAAGCTGATAGCCTACTCTTCAGCACTTAATTCCATGCCTTAATTCCAGGGAGCATTTGATTTACTGTATGTGCTCATTCCAGCTGTTATGCATAAACTCACCAGAGTGGCCACAGGTTAGAGTCTTCACTGCTAATTAGCAGGATACAGCCCATTTCTGAATGACTGATCAGCACTCCATTACTACACAAAAATTATTCTGGTCTTACTGAGCACCAACAGGTACCAGACACAGCAGGCTAAGGGAGACCCTTACTTTTTCTACACACTCATTTCAGTCTCAAAAAGCTCCACTAAAGTACAGTCAGTATTAACACTCTGGAAAGTCAGGGGGACTCTGTCCTCTACTTGGCAGTCTGAAATACTATACTTCTTTCAAGAGTTACACTCATACATTAAGTCACCAGAGTGGTCACAGAATCTTCAGATCATTTTGCAGACCAAGATGCAGACTTCTAGCATTAAGAAGAGACTTCATAGCACTTCCTTACTCCTCTGTTGAAAACAGAGCCAGGTCTGTCTAGACTATACTTAACTTATATGTTAAATATCAGATGTTAAAGACACCAGTGATGTCTACTGCAAGAAAAACTAAACCCAGACGGGATTTTCTACCAATCTTGCTAAAATCAGCCAGGACTTTAGTCATTTACAGATAAGCACTGCTATTTCTGTGTCATGAATAAAACAGGTTTTACTTCACGCAGCTGGGATACAACTTACATAATGACCAGCTGTATTGAGGTAGCCAGCCATAGCTGGACAAGTGGTAACCCATAGACAGCTGGAGTTCTGATCATGTTGTATCTACTGGAAACATTTAGACACACATCCCTTCTGTAACAATTGCAGTTTGACACTTTTTCCTGAGGCCAAAAAGAAATCCTATGAAAAGTAACCATTTGAGTTGAACTCTTTCAACAGTGAAGATGATAGGTTGAAATCTTTAGGATAGGTTCAACCAAATAACACGACACTTTGAAAAATTAAAGCTTTTGGGAAACCCCACTGCTATCACCATGTATTTCTCTTCCTAAGTATTCTATAGCATGAACCTGACCATTAACAAACAATATAACTTTTGCCATCCCGGAAATATTTACTGCACAAATTTTGCACTCCAAGAATAAACTGGCATATACATACACCAGATAATCTTTAGTAGTTAATTCATATATGAGAACCCCCTGTTTCAGAAAGTTTGAATACTACTTTTGATAGTCCTAACACCATCTGTAATGGAATGTGGCAAGGGTTAAGAAAATACAGTGCAGCCTCTGCAGCTTGCAGAAGTAGCTGTTTCACTTCTCAGTAAAAAAAATAAAGTATTTTCACTGCCTTTCATTTAAGTCTCAGCAGACTGCACTCCAGGTATTAAAGTTCTTACTGAGTCTGTTGATATACTTTATAGTAAAAAGTACTATCTGTGGAAGAAAAACAGCCTTAAACCACATCATTCATGTCACAAAGCTTGTACTTTGGTACAAGAGCTGGAACAGTAATGAAGTTTTAAAAAAAAACAAACCCACAAGCAAGGTATTGAGCAGAATGTACACACAGACACCAGATAAGGTTTATAAAAATATCTGCATTACATCCCTATTCTCACATGTTAAGCTGCTACAGAGCAAGACTGACAGAGATAATAAATTGAATCAACTCTAATTATGATCAGGGCATTGAAAATGAGCTGGTAACTTCCCTCTTGTCTTATTCCACAGATTGAAAAAGTAATTTTTTCAGAACATAAAAATAAATACTTGATCAGAATCCTTTTTTCTTTTTTTTTTTCCCCACAATACCTATTTTCCTTAGAACGACTTTTAAATTTACCATGTCTTTATCTCATACCTATCATATCTATTTCACTTTACCACTAGTGGACCACAGAAGCCATGTACTTGTGATTTAGTGCGTAGAATTACAACAGCATAGGAAGCTAAAGCTATCTGAGGCTAGTTACCTGATGATGTAACAAGCAATAAAGTTTGATGCGACTGTAAGTCGTTACCAGTTCAAATCATTGTGTATGATAAACTTAATTTGCAACTCTTTACCCTCCATAACCCTTAAAGCAAAGAAAAACAAGAACACAAGCCGAATGGTTGAAGTATTCACACTAACTTCGTGCAATGATTTTACATTCAGCCTTATCAGCTAGTTTATTTAAGTTAGAAAAGCCTAGCTACTACAGGGATTCCAAGCATATACTTAACACTTCACCTTCTATCCTGAACTGTTTTTATCTTAAGCACATGTGGACATAAGGACATCAAGTGGTATTTTACTTAATCAAGTAATGTGATGTGAACATAATAAATTGTTGGAATTGGTGGGGCATTGTTGGGGTGGGGTTTTTTAGCACCTGCATGCACATGTGTTAATGTGTTCTTCCAGTGATTTTCAGATTTCCCCTACTATCTTGTCTACAAAATTATTTAGTTCCAAAATGTCTTCTGGTGAGTACCAGTTACACAGAGATTAGATGCACAAAAATAATTTGTTTTAAGAAGTATTTAGCAATTCTTGGCACTTACCAGAAAGGTGTGAAATAAACAAAAGTGATTCTTTTACATGTAAAACCTTTACATAGTGTTATATTAATTTCAATTACCTAAGAACTTCTTCTGCCTGCCAAGCAGCATCTTCTTCTTCTTCCCAGGCATTTGTATTTTCTTGCCATGTATCCAGGTCTCCCAGTTCAGGCTGAAACAAAAGAGAAGTTCTAAGCACTTGGAAAAATTAGATAAAACACTGGTGTGTGACTGCCAGAGTGACTCCTGGATGACAGCAAAGTTTCCTTAATATTTCTTTTTAACCAATTTATTTTTAACCTTAATGCTTCAGACTTACAGAAATATCTGAGGTATGGCTTCTCATCTTATTGTTGAGGCTTCTTTCCCTGCTCTAATACTGGGTTTTTTCAGTTGTCAAAGGGCTTTTTGCACAAAGGCAGGAAGGAAGTAGTGGAGTGTATTTTTAGAAAGAGGAAGATAAACTGAACAGATTATATGAGCAGATAGTGTAAAAGATTTCTGGAGGTTGCATGAACAAACCAACATATACATCCACATGTTTTTATGTCCTATACCAGCTGAGTGACACTTTTACTCACTGAAAGACCTTTCCTGAACTATTTTCATAAAGGACAGAACAAGGAGGTGGTATGACCATTCTGTACTGCTTCCTGCCTGTACCCTTTTGTGCACAATGCTAATCAAAGGAGAAGCACTGTTAAAAAAGGCAAAGGGCAAGGGAGGGAGAGCATCTCCTGCTAGCTGGCCAGGCTGTTAGGCAACTGGACAATCTTTTCAAAGGCTAAGGAGCAAAAATTAGGAGAGTACTACATTACAATCTCTACAGAAAGGAAAGGAGAAGCAGAAGATTAAAAATGTGTCCAAGACAATAAAGCAAAGGTAACTCAGAGGCTTTCAAAAAAGCCTTCTACGCTTTTGTTAGTAACTTACTGTGTAAAATCCAAAACTTCAAGTTCATTGTTTTAGCACATTGGCAAGCTCATAAGTATATGAAAGCTTCTTACCTTTTATCACTGATCTGGTCAGGTTTCTCAGCAGAACATATTGGACTACTTCATTCTTCACTCAATTTTAAAACAATTTACATTATTCCCCAACTATTCCACTTACTCCCCACAATGCACACCTTAGGCAGACTATTCCTTCCCCTACAGATCACCAAACTGACAAATACAAGATCAATATTCAGAGCATACTTACAGACTGGTGAATAAAAGGAATATCTTGTGTAGCTGCTAATCTGCTAGAAAATCCTGTGTTTCCCTCTGGAATCCCGAAATTTAAAGGCTCTCGTTTTTTAATAACTATCTGAAAATATTCAAAAAAAGGAACAAAAAAGTGGTAGATCAAAGCACTGCACAGATTCCTTGGTGATTATATAACTCTGCCCATGAAGGTTCAACTACACAACACCTCACTGTGTCTTAAACCTGGTCAGATTCCGAAAGCTGCACAACCAAATGAACTTGTAAGTAAAAAACGTTAAATGCCAAAGACAAGAACTCCTCCTCCCCTCACTAGCTTTTTCTTTAGTCACATAGAAACCTGTGGCTGTATCAAGGCAGAGAACAGGCACAAAGAATCACAGATCAAACAGCCACATCTCCCAGTACTCATAAAAGCTACCAATTGTGTAGTATATTGCTTCGAGAAATACTGGTTCTGTGACAGGTCACTTTGAGGTCCTACTTTTGAGGACAGTGCTGTCTGCACAGTAATGTCAGCTGTACTGCACTGTAATGTCAGCTCTCTCAACTACCCCAAGAGCATATCTGCAGTTTTAATAGCTGCAAGTTCTCTGTCACTGTCACTGTACTGGTTTGGCTGAAGAAGTGCTTTTCCCAAAACAGTTGCTAAGATCTAAACATTGAACATGATAAACTATGCACCACCATCTATTCTCATTTACCAACAACACCTTCTGTAAGTTGCCAATTTACTTGCTTTTATTTTAAAGCAAAGAAAACCCTCCATAAGTATAGTTGAAAGTGTAATACTAACTTTTTGAGTTTTTCTTATAGTTGGTGTCATATCTTTGAAATAATCAGGTTCCGTTTGTTCCAAAGAATTTTGCTGAGCAGCCACATTACCATTGCCACCTTCAATCTTCACACTTGTAGGTGCATCTTCATCCCATGAAGACCAGTCTTCTACTTCAGGCTGAATATAAGAATATGGTACAAGTTAATATTATCTGCAGGTAAAAACTTGCCTTTTTGTATCTTGCTAAGATACATACTTAATACTATATTGCATATATAATAGTATTATATCTTTCTTGGATATATACCAATTCAATATTGTAGGACTTGTATAATCACCCTGTTAAGGGATTAAGTCACCTACCACTTTAATAATTACCTGCTTAGGGACAGATGAATAATCCACTGTGGTTGGCAAAGTTATTTGGTCTCCACTTAACTTTCGCCCTCTTCCAGACCTGAAAAAAAAATGTAGGATTCCTCCAAGCTCTGAAAACATGAGCACTAAGTTTAAAAAAAACAAAAATAGAAGTCTGAGAACAGAACTACTGAAAATAGTCACGACTAAAACATTTAGTGCTTCAATTAACTTTGTATTAACTACTGTCAGTAAAGTCTGCTAAACAAAGGAATTTCATCATGAATTGAAAGTTGTGTTCACAAGAATATCAAAATGCAATTTACTTTTGTAATTGCAGTGAAATAGAAAAAAAATACTTCTGAAAAATATGAAAATGGACTAACTCATCTGCATAATTCAGTCACAATTTTTAGACTGTCAGTGCTTATGAAGCAAGTACTAGAGATCCAGGCTTGCCAAAGAACCATTTCTACTGTAAAATGAGAAAATTTTCTATTTCTCTTAAATTTTAAGCTGTGTCTAACAAACAACTTTCTGAGCTGCTTGATTTGAAAGCCCCTCTAAATCTTTTTCTAAAAAAAAAAGTCTAAACAGAGGTAGTAAAAGATTATGCATGTCAACAGCTTTAACTCAGTTCATGCTTCTACTTAAAGAATACTGTTTCAGCATTTCAGCAACTATATAAAGTAATTTTAATTTAAAACAACAACAATGCATTGCAAATAAAGCTGTATATTTACTTCATAACAATGTTCAAAGATCAGAATAATAATTAAAATATTCTTAGCTGACATTCACTGTATTTTAAATACCTTACAAAACAACAGAATGCAATTCAGGCTCACACTTATCTTTTCCCCAAAGAATGTAAGTTTCTACAAAGTAGTCATGTAACTGACCTTATGTAGCTTGGAAAAATTAATCGTTTTTTCTTACTACTGATGGGAATAAAACTGGGAAATTTCAATATCTAGTTTCTATCCATTAGTTTTAGTATTAGAGAACATACTAACAACTCATTAGAGAACATACTATTAACTCACTAGCTGAATTGCTTGTAATATCACCTCTACTGTATGCTGGTGAGTGACTAGATGTATTTTTTTCTACTCTAGACCAAGCATTCCTCCTTAGGAAAGGTCAGGTGCTATCATCAAATTTTCAAGTTTTCTATAATTAACTCTACTCCCTTTATAAACTGTTCAAGTTGAAAAGCAACAGAGTTTAGGAATAAAGGAAGGTGAAATCACTGTTCCCTCAAACACATTAGAGACTTCTGTTTGATGAGATTTACTGTACATCTCTAAAGGAAACATCCTCCTTCAGACCTCTACAACATACACATCCTTAATACTATTTACATTTAAAACTCTTACAAGCCATCACTTCTGCATTTGTCTTTCTCTATACTATCTAGAAGACTAGCAAGTAGCTTGTAACAAACATTCACCAAGTCAAAATGGTTACAGTAAGAAGCCTGAAGGTAGGGGGAAAGAGCTTTTGTCACACAACATCAGAAAGAATATGGTGCACACAGCAGCACTGAGAAAGGCTACACATCTCCACTTCTTCTAGTAAGGGAAGAAGATGCTTATAGGAACAGCTGCTCCACAGCCATCATCAGATACTGATCACTGCTCTGAATGCCAAATGCCTTGAGAATTATTGGATTTGTTTCTCCTTACTAATAAGCAGCATCCAGATTTCTCAGTTGGAGATAACTACAGATTTTAAATGGAAGGAAGTTTCATCTCTTTTTATACTTACGCATATCATATCCTGAGAACTGAATTCAGGCAGTCTGTTGTTTATCAAGAAAAGATTTTCCTAAAGAAAGGATTAGTACTATAGGCATGTTCTATGCTGCCTAGAAAGTTGCACAATCTCTACAGGCACTTGTTCAAATGACAACCTAATGTAAACTATGTAATGTAAGTAAGTACTAGCTCATATCCATTGAATTAAAATGCATGTTCAATTAAATCGTATTTGTTGGTTATTAGGCTTATGTTATATGGAGGGGTGCATTACTGGAAAACAAAATTTATCGAAGTACATTTTGCAGTGACAGTGAACAAAAGAAACATCTGTTGTTAGTGGTCTGAATTAATGTGATCCAGTGACATGCTTATGTGAAAAACCTTAAATTTTCATTTCTTCAACTAATTGTTATTCAGCAAAGAAAGGGTTTTCTACTTTTTCTTCTTCTCAGCTGTTCATTTCAAGATCATAGTTCATACAGAAGTTGGAAAAAAGGATGAAAATACTGTCACTACACTTGGAATATAATTATCTGCTTATAAAAAATTATCTTTACACTTAGAGAAATGAAGGATCCACATAATATAGAAGTTACAATGAACTCAGTGTTTTGACTTCTTTCAGAACTTGAACAAGTATTGTTAATTTAATTTGGAATTCAAATCACAGAACTAAGGTTGACATCTATATAACTGTATGCAGCATTAAAATGTATCTTTTTAAAGCTTCACTAGATCTGTAGTGAATTTACCAACAGGTCAAGAGCTTCCATTTATTCTTGGAACAAGTAAAGGTGAAGAGGAAGTAAACAGTTATTTTGTATCTGCCACATATTCTGCATATGCTTTAATCCTCACTGGGAAAGTAGCTGTCATCATAAACAAAAAGAGAATACATTTCTTTAGATTGGTATTTGCTTATGTAAGCAACATGCTGCAAAAGTGGCAGGAGGCACAGTAGTTCATAAGACAGCACAGTGCCAAGAATTGCCTCAGGTACTGTACTACTGTGTTATTGAATTCTACCACTCCACATGAACTCTTGGGGATTTTTATACTGCTTCTAAGTACTACACTGCAGCTTTCATGTGTCTACAACTCAAAATAACCTACACATGACTTAAAAGAGTGTAAAAAATAAACTATTCTTCATCTTTTAAAATAATAAAAAAAGCAGTTTCCTTGAACTTCAATCACTGTCCTCCAAAATTCTGAAAGAATCTTCAATATGCAGAAGAATCTGAAGTCTCAGGCAACTGTTTTTTCACAAATAGGATGAGAACTGCTTTCATTTGTAATGACAGCCTACTGACTGATGACAGAGTGGATGCTCCTATTAACTAAATCTCTTAAAACACGAAGTATCACTTGCAAAGTACATTTCAAAAATGTGCAGCACAGCTTTTCTTCAAGTTTGACATGGAATAGTTTTAAAAACCATTTTAAAACCCTGTCATAGCTGTTTAAAAAATCTCGTTTAGCTACCATACAACAAAATACACTCACAAATAACTACACAGACTTTTGGAACTCTGAACAAATATGCAAATCAAAAAATTAATTTGATTTAGTATTCATCTGTGTTGATTATTTTGCAATTAGTAAAATCGGAACTGGCTAAAGTGGTGGTTGGGTGCTGGGGGAAGAGCAAAAGTGCAAGAACCTGTAATTGAAAAATTGAAAAAGAAAAGGTAACCAAATTAAATAAGACTTGTTTACCTGCATATTAACTTTTTAATGAAAGAAAGCACTGCTGCCAGGCAAGTACAGACTTTAAAGAGTCGGAACTGTGTTATGGCCATGGTAAGAAACCCCTCCTGCAAAAGAAAAAAGTTAGATGCAGAGAATTATACATCTTTATACAGTACTTTAAGCAAATTACCTTAGTTGCTACTAAGCTAGCAGCATTCTGTAAAACTGTATAATGGAAGGAAAGAAAGCAGGTACCTGGAGCAAAGATGCTACCTGCCTACTATCAGGATATTTCACTGATGTAAGTAATACAAGTATCTAATATAGATGGACTTTAAAGAAACAGCACAAAATCACAGGTAAAGTCACAGTTAAAGACCGTCTTAAAGGGGAAGCACAGGCAATGATTTACAGTGCCTGTGCAGCTGATTTGTTTCAGACATTACCAGTGGCACTGAACACTGGCAGAGCATAAGAGAATAATCATCAGAGAGAAGCTCTTGCCTACTTGGGCAAGTCTTGCATAAACAAATTATAGATTTAGTCAATAAGTGAAACCCCAAAATTAGCTGTTTAAATTTAACTTCCGTTTTGATGGAAATGTATGATGAGAACAAACACTGCTTATTTTAGAACTAATCTCACTGAAAAATCATCATTGAAGAAAGAGTGCTCATCCTGTGTAAACTACTGCACCAGCTAACCCACAGAGCTACTGATATTTCTGTGCCTGACTGGATCATGATAGCAAACACAGAAAAGGAAAAATTTATCTTTGGCTGAAGCCACTCCTGTTTGTAGCTATATTTTTCAGTGACAGTTTGATAATTTAGAGAATTTATACTCATCACATCAATCCAACATACCACCTCAAATAGCTACAGACTGACTCAGAAAAATCTGCTGGAATTCAAGGATCCCTTTTCTCTTCTACAAGTGAACATTTCAGAGTAAAGAATAAGAGGTTAGGCTTCAGAAATAGATTTTCATTATATACATCTACACTTGTAACAACATTTTCTGTTGCAAGTTTAACATACCTCCTGATGAGAAGAGAAGGCAGCCCTGTGACATTTTCCTCAGGCCATGAGTATTCCATGGAAGGACAGCTTGATTTCAAATATGCTATGGCATTTAAATCACTTTTTATATTCCAGGCTTTAAGTTAGGAAGAGTCAGGAAGGTGGATCATTAGGTAGGCTGCTCCAATACTGTCCTGAGGATTTTATTAAAAAGGTACATAATGGGATTTGTGAGCTTCAAGGAGCATAGATGTATTTTTATTGGTGCTCATTTGCTAGATAACGTAACTACTATTAAACACTGTAGTAATACAGTAATGGAAATATTGTTTTATATATTGTCCAGAACAGGACTTTCTGCTACTGAAAAATCATACAGGGGCTATTAAACAAAAAGGCTCTTTTACTGCAAAATGGAAGGCTTAAGTCAGTAGTAACCACCAAATTACAAACTGCACTACCAAGCTGTAGCTCAGGAGAAAGGCTTCATAGGACATGTATCACCTCTACTTCAACATTTATGTTACCTTATTTCATTTCATGGGAGACTTAAAAATGTAGAGAACTTCATACAAGGCTTGACTGGCACTTCATCTAACAGAATTGGAAAGCAGTCAGTTCCCACAAAGGAAGAACAAACATTGTTCGACATATTTAACTTTTAGTTTAGAAGGCTGGGCCACCGTTTCATACTATGCTCAAGCACTTTCTTACCTTTCAGAATGAGCAACGTTGACAATATCTAGATGACAGCAGAATGCATCAGTCAAAAATTTGAATGATTAGAAAATAATGGAAGTCAGTGAAAGAAGAGTGAACAGTAATAAGTTGTCTATCCTAAAGGTAGAAATTACTGCAAACTAACACTGAACTGATGAAAAAAAATGTTATTTTTAGGAGACGCAGTTAGAAGTTATCTGCCTGGGACTTGAGGCATGAAGAGCACAAGACCTGCTGAAATAATTATAAAGGTACATCTTTTCTGAAAGGAAGCTTGTTTAGAAGGTCACTCCACTCTACCAGAATTCACTCTTTTATCAGCTTGGGGGGCAGGAGGGAAGGAGAAGAACAGTACTCAATATTAGCAAGAGAAAAGCTCTTTTCCCTTATTTAGGTTACCTGACTGCTACACTGGCCAGCACAGACAGACCCTAAATTTAAAAAACTCCTAACTATTGACTGAGAAGGTTGCTCTAGGAAGCCACCAAAAAGCTTTGCAGACTCAATATTATTTACGCCTAAAGTCAAGGAACTAGGAAGATTACTAAGTGCAAAACTAAAACCAGACTGTTTTCAATGGTGCCAGTTACCAATACATATACTTATATGTGTACATATAAATGAGCCCAGTTTTCAACTCATCTCCATTTTTTCATATATCAGATTGTATACTGTATTAAATTCTCAATATAAAGTTATAATATAAATTATATAAAGTTATAAAGTTAAGCAACTGAAAAAAACATAACCCACAAGAACTCTGGCTTGCAGAGTCAGTGGACTTGTGAAGTCCACTGCTGACAAGAACTAATCACCAGAAGTTAATCCATTTTCCCAGGTCATTCCCATACAAGAGTGACCACACTTCCAGTATCACCAGTATGCCCATTTGGCAGAGCTCAATAGCTACCACTATTCCCCATGACAATCAGACAACTTGCACCTCTCCACTTTCCATGTGTCAGTCAAAGACTTCAGAGTTACAATGCGACATATGGCCAGTTAACATATTTGTGATACAGCACTTCGCTTCAGCTGAGCTAGAACTAGGTCTTTCAAAGGCTGGACCTGATGATCTTGGAGGTCTTTTCTAACCTTAGGGACTCTGTGATTCAAGACAGTAGTTACAGTTTTGCTCACCTCTTTTCTGAGCATTGATTGCAGTCTTCTCAGCTAAGCTGCATACACTATAAATTATCAGATGCACAGACAGCCATAGTAGTGTTAGCAATCATTTACCTTTAAAAAGAACTTTCATCAATGTACCTAGCTTTTATACTGCTATTTATGATGTGAAGCAGTATATGTGTATTCATTTAATTGTTTTTTATAAATTAATTTAAAACACAATCTTGAACCAATCATTGTCTCAAAATAAGGACAAGTCAAGCATTTTCCCTTTCACCTGAAACAGCACTTGAAGCATGTGCATTGTTGCTCTAAGAACAGCATTACCTGAAAAGTTAAAGGTTTGCTTAAAGTTTTGAGTTTTGTTTGGTGCCTTTTAGGGTTGGGTTCTTTCATGCTTCAGAGTTTTTTTAATATTAAATTTCTCAAGGTAAACCTTTTTATATTCAGAAGTAGTTGTATGTATATAGATGTACACAGAATGCTAATTTTCCTTAGTTCACTGCAAATTTAATTGATGCAATAGCATTATACTAAACTTGTTAAGTGAAACAAGGTGTTCATCCTTTTCTTGTCCGTCTTTCTCAGACACTGGAAGGAAGCACAGCCATGGATATTACCTTTCTCCTGGGAAAAAATACTGAACAGAGTAATACTAAATGGCAGGCCACAATATTCTGTCTTTCTTTTCTTAAGCTTTTCCTTGATAAACAATCCTGAAAGGAACTACAACTGTATCAGCAGTCAATTATAACACAGGATGACAGAGACATAATACAAAGTTGCAGTGCTACATCAAGAAGCCTAAAACATTTCTTAACTGGTAGAGGCAAATGTGAAACACTGAACTAAAATTCAGAAAATCTGGTAAGAGCTGTCTGCCAGCCTGATACATCCTTCTGCACATCACACCTCATGCCTCAGCTTGCCATTTATAAAACAGGATAGATTTCCTTCTCCCACTACTGGAATTGCTTTGTTACATTTGCGAAACTTAGGGTCGAATGAACTTCCATTACACTAGATATAAACAAGCAAATAAATCAAGACATGAATCCTAATGAATTTAATGTTCATGGTCAACTCAACAATTCTGTAAGAGACACCAAATTCAGCTGGAGTTTGACTTGTGCATCTCATACTGCCTTCCACTGGTATGAAGTCACAACAGGTGTTCACATGGAATATGAGCACACAAAGGACAAAAAGACAACAGCCACAAGATGTTAAACACTTTAGAGCCAAGTTAGAAGAATGAGGAAACTTAAACATTTTAGGCACCCATAAAGGAAACAGAATGTAGGGAGGGAAAGTTCAAAATTTTACTGAACATTTTTCCTTTGCTTACAGCTTGCAACAGTGGCCTCATCAGAACTCCTGGCACCTCTGACTTCACTGACAGTAGCCAGCATAGTCCACCCTCAGGTGGACCGGTTAGTCAACTATGGTGCAATAAGGAAGACTCACTGTTTATCATTGTCTGATAAGCAGACTGGCACCTGGAGAAACACTTCCCTGTACACACAAATACCACTTCAACGGGATTTCCACAGACAGAGCCAATTCTAAAATAAACTCACTTTGGAGTGCTAAAATGATTTTAGAAACTTTTTTTCTCCTAGTGAACTCATCTTTTACTGTCATGTCAGCTTTCTTTCACATCAGCTCACTTGTAAATCTGGAATGTAAACACGAACACACCTTGGAATCAGCGATTTTAGCCCATATTAAACAAAGCTAGATGAATAACCATGATGATGCCTAAAACAACATGTCTGCAACTGAAAGGCTCCCCTCCAATTTTCATAAGGAGACACAAAAAAAACTTCACCCTCCTAAAGCAAAACAAGAAGTTTATTTCCTAGTACAAAAGACTAACATAGCCTTGAGTGTTTACATTTGTCAGCACCAAAAATCCATACTGGTTCAGCAGTACTTTTGTGTTGCCACTAGAACAGCAGATAAAACCCTAGCAAAGTTTCAGAGGTAAGGATAGAATTTCTTGAAAGTTGATCTTGTATGAAGTTCTACGCAAGTAGAATGGCCACATCAAAGATCAAAAGTAGGTTTATAGGGAGATAGAATTGCATTAAGATTAGTAGATAGAAATAAAACACTTGTTTTCAAGCACACATACCCTCTTCCAAACCATGTATGTTACAAGACGTGTAAAGACACTGCATTTTAAAAAAGACAACATAATAATTCAAGAACAGCTTTCAGTCAGGTACTGAAAGACAAAACCAGCACTTCCTGCATTTCAGAGACAGCAACCATGACTCTACACCCTAGTGAGAGGTTCCACTACCCCCTTCCTGCTTGATTTGTTTGGTTTCTTGTTTTTTTTCATCACTTTACACAGAAACATAGTATAGGGAACACTTATGTGTGGAGGGAAAAAGTCCTGTCTTGACCACTGAGTTTGATAAATAGATTAAGTGGCAGCATGACTGAACCATATAGCCATGCTATTATGGCATTAAGAAGAGAAGCAGAATCAAAAGGGAAGATCAGGAAGCATCTTCTCTATCTAATTGTAGGTGATTATGGGACCTTTGTAATGGTACTCTAATTTCAACACTGATGTTCCAACTTTCAGTGGAAATACCCTAACTAGGCAGTTAAAGTAGCTGGCACAGAAGACAGCTCACTCACATTAATCATAGGCAGAGTAAAGTCATCCAAGGCCCCGTGTGAGATTAGAAGCAATGTTAGGACACTGCCATAGACAGGCAGTGAAAGCTGAGGGGATGAGCAAAGTTACAAAGGCACGCCCTGGAGGGCGTTTTTCTGGATCTTAGAGTTAAGAATCAGAAACAAGGGCACACACTCTGTGTCTCAGACTCCAACAAAATCCATAAAGAGATACTACCAAAAGCTGCAAAAGATACTGAAAGTCAAGGCAGAATGTCTATCTCTCTAACTGAAGGCAGCAAAAATGGGTGACTGCTGGCAATTCCTGAGTTAATACTCTGATATACAACACACAGAGTTTCAACTATTTTTTAAACATGTTATTCCCAGAGCCATAAAACTTCTCTAGTGATATCACCACATCTCACTCCTTCCTCTCCAAGAAACTGAATATAGTTACAGTCTCACTAATGTGAGCTCCTGAAGCTTTCTGTTCTGAATTAGAATAAATTCTACTCTTCAAGGCAATATTAGTTAAAATAGACAGTTTATATCCACTGAATGATCAGTTATTCTTTGACAATTCCTTACCTGTATACACCACTGTCTTGTAAAAACCATACAGAGCACAGCTTGAAGTAATGCAATCTTGTTAGACTACACTATAACTTCATTCATCTTTGAAACAAGTCTTCTACATAAAGCACTAATTCACATAACCTCTACGATGTAGAAAAGTTACACAAAGAGTTCTTCTTTTGTGAAGTAACTCACTTCACAGAACTGAAGTTCTCAGACACAGAACCAGAGTTTAAGAGACCCCAGTTCTGTTCCAGTCCTTATTTGCCATTCTGGACCTAAGTTTTCTGTAGCTACATGGAATGCCAGAGACAACAAATTTACACACTCATTGTTACTACTACAAAATCATCTTGTAATGCTTGTCTTGACAAGAACCAACTATTTACAAACAATGACACTACAAGACAACCAAAAGAAATCTCTTCAGTGCACGTGTGTATTTCCACAGAGCTATAAAGCAGCAAGCTATGGCATTTTTCATTAGATATGCAACTCAGGCACTTGCACTGTGAATACATAACCAAAAAGCAGTGCCCTACCATTCTACTGACCAGTAAAGGTCTGAATATTTTTAGAGACAGCATCGAAGCCAGATAGTAGCACTTAAGTTTTCTGGGAGCTGTTAGAAATTCCGAAGTATTTAAAAGTGTGCTAAGAATTTTTCACACTACATATTATTAAATTTGTCCGTCAGCCTGAACAGTAGGTAACCCCAAGCAATGCCGTCCCACTACGAGCTCTGACAGAACGTGTGCCCTCGCCCCCTCCCACAGGGGGCCAAGCCCCTCAGCCCCCAAACGCTGCCGATCTACTGGTTCGCCACTTCAGGTTCTTCGCAGCCCATGAGATCCCCCGCACTTCGCCCCGGAAGGGGCCCAGAGGGCCGGGCAGAGGCCGCGGCCCTGGCGCTCCCGGGCCGGCCGAGCAGCCCCAGCGCCGGGCGAGGGCCGCGGGGGCCACAGCGCCGCGGGGGCCACAGCGCCCCGAGGACGGGGCGAGGCGGGGGCGCTGCCGCGGGAGAACCGCGCGGGCGGCTCTGCCCCGGGAGGGAAGGTGCCGAGGCCGGGCCCCTGCCCAGCAAGGCGGAAGCAGCACCTGACGGCGCAGGAACCGACCCTCCTCGCTCACCTGCCCCGGGGGGGAGGCCTCGCCGGGGGTCGCGGGGCTCCAGGGGCCAAGGCGGCCGCTCCCGCAGCCTCCGGCCGCCCCTCATCCAGAGCCGGGCCCGCGCCGCTCCGCCGCCTCGCACGCCGCCATCTCGGCCCCGTCACCCGGGAGACGCGGCCGCCCCTTCCGGCCGTGCACCGCCTCCCCTGCGCTCAGCTCCGCCCCGCTCAGGGGGCTGCGGCTGGGGCCGGGGCCGGGGCCGGGTACAGGTACAGGTACAGGTACAGCTGTGCCGGGCTGCCCGCCTCAGCAGCGGCCTGCGCCCTGCCCCGCCCGCCTTCCTCCGCGCCCACAGTGGCTGAGGGTCTGAGCCGGCTCTTTGGCTCTGGGGGGAGCTGCCAGAAAAAGGCGTTGCCCTTTAGCTGTGGCGGGTTGTTGCACACGTGGCAGTAAAGGTGTTCCTCTATGGTCGATAGGGTGCTGAGCTGTAAATTTGGATGTTAATAAAAAACAAACATTGCTGAAGTTGCTTCTGGCGGGTGAAGCGCCAGTGCTACAGTTTGTTAATCAACTGCTTGTCGGTTTTAATGGCTGGTTAAGTGATGTTAAGCTAATGTAAGGCTTTCCAGAGCTCTGCGTAAAACTCCAGTTGTGTTACACGCGGTAGGTGAGGTAAAAGGGGGTTCGTTTCTTGCTTCCATGGAAATCTATTCAGTTCTAGTGCAGCACTAATACAGCATTCCTTTCAACTCCAAGCTGTAGCGCTTGGTTCATTGTGTGCTCTTTAAATATCGTGGTAT
The DNA here is from genome assembly GCF_001522545.3 of Parus major. NCBI lineage: Eukaryota > Metazoa > Chordata > Aves > Passeriformes > Paridae > Parus > Parus major. The sequence goes on along the minus strand of NC_031769.1, from coordinate 133,747,360 downwards.
GAAGACTTCAGGTTCTGCCACTGGATTTACTCAGCTGCTGTATTTCATATGTGTGTCAGGCATCCATCCATCAGATGGATGATAGGAGAATGGTTCTTGTAAGGAGGCACTGGTATCAGATAGAGTTCCTTCATTTCCTAACAGACACCGTGACTGATTTTCCACAACTCTTCATCAAAAAGCAGACCCCAAAGGGCCAAAGAACCAAACATGATGACCATGGGGCAAGGACCCTGCCAGCTGGGACACAGCAGGGTGATCTGGGGGCAGCTCAGAGTCCAGACTACCAGGCAGGTTTCTGGTGATGAGGCAGATCTGAGGACAAGCCAGTGAGCCTGCACTGGTCGAAGATCAGTAGAGTCCATATCAAGTCAGGACATGGTTGTGGCCAATCTTAAGGGCAGCACTCCTATGATGTTGAGGTGAGGATTAACACCCTTATGCCTGCAGAACCCACCTTCAATAAGAGAAATCCATATGCAATGCTGGTTTTTTTATTTTAAAACCATTTCAAAACCATTTGTGTAGCAGAGATATACCTTTCAGTATAACTTTCTGTCTAAAACAGAAACTGGAATATAATCTTTGCATTCACACAGAAAAGCAAAACTGCAAGTGTGATACACTGGGAAGGGTAAGGTTATGAAGAGAGCCAGTTAAATTTCTTTTGAGAACACATTCAGGTTTTGGCATTACAATCTATATATTCAGTAGGTGACATGCCACAGTAAGAAGGATTTTAACATATGCAGATAAACACCTACTTAATATGTATATGCATAACATATGCATATAAACTCCTACTACTTAATATAAAAAACTGCCTGAAAGGCTCACCCACACTCTCCACCTAAGTGCACAACAGACCTTTGTGTGGCTGTTGCATTAATGAAAAAATGCTGGAAATTGGCTGACCACTAATGGAAAATAAGTCTTCTGTAAAAAACATAATTATGGAGTTTCAAAATCAGTAATAATATAAACATATCTTAATTTCGAAAAGCAATGTTCACAGGGATAAATACTTAAGTATTCAAAAATGTCATTAACCCTCAGCTCTGAAGTTTTAAATTTGGATTCCTTTGGCTCAGTTAATTTTCCTAAAGAGATTTCCTGAAGTCTTGAGTATTTCATTGCCATATTGAATGCAGTACTGCTACAGTAAACTAATAAAGTTAGTTAGAGAAATATATATTTTTAATATCTTTTACAGATATTAAGGCTTAAACATATTAAACCATTAAACATTATCTGACAATTTGCAAGTGTGCTAATCTCACTTCTTTTACATCTATGGCACTTGCCATCTCTTCAAAGTTTGATAGTTCCGTTATCCTGATACATTCATGTGTACTCAATAACCTCATTCTATCTGTAAAAGTGATACAATCTCTTTCAATATGAATTCTCCCTCCTACCAGATATATGCTTTATTTGTTTGTTTGTTGTCTCAAGTGATTGTCTCTTAAAGCTACAAATAGCTTTTTTACTAGGAGTACCTTTCCTCAATTACACTCCTAATGCATTTTGTAGTAATTCAAGTTTTACATTTATGGAATGGATTTTACCTTCAATAAGTGTTTGATTCTCGTGAAAGCACAGTTTTCATGGTTCTAACCCTAGAAAAACTGCAGGTTTTTACTGTAAAATGGAGAAGTAATTTTATACACTGCTACTACAGATTTAATCATCAAAATGTCTTGAAACTCCAGATGAGAAGAGGCAGTTCCATTGTTAAATACATTTTCAATTCATTTGGTATTCCTGAGCATATATTTTGGTTAATATCTAAGGATTGTCCAAATAATTTGCTTAAGCTTAGACAAATATGTATCCTAGCCTGTGTGAGAATATGACCCAAGTAAGTAACCAAGTAGTCACAAAAAAGCCCCTTTTCTCTCTAAAGGTCTTCCTGGATAAAGCTGTATGCTCCTCTGCCTCTGCCAGCATATCTTAAATTCCTTTCCTTATTTCCACTAAGGCTTCATATACCTTGTAGAGGAAAATTCCAGACCAGTGATCTTGGTAAGAGGCCTTTATAGGAAAATTCAACAAACTGACTTTTAGCAAGCATATAAGATACAAAAATAATATTTGTAACTTTGAAATGGAGCACATCCCAAGCAGCTTTTTTGGAATCAAAAGAGGCCAAAGAGCAGCAGTGACTGCCTAGGTCTCCCCGAGCTCAGATAACTGTAGGTTTGGTCTTCTGCTGGACTGGGCAGTTTCATTGCACCCCTGAGAATGTTTCAGGGGTTCTCTCTCCTTTGAGCATCTCTCTCTGAGGCACTAACCTTCACACTGGAGCCTGGCCAGCTGACAGCATCTTTTATGAGGTAGAGTCCCCAGTCTAGAAAGGGGAATACCCATCTCAGGTTGAAACAGGCAGGCTGTTTTTTTTCAGTGTTGTAAGGAGTTGAGGTGATAAGGAATGTGTGATTTTAGCCTAGTGCTGAGTAATTTCCTGACAAGTCTATCCTGGGTTCTTCTCTCTGCTGACAGCATCAGCTCCTTCTTCCTAGGATGTTTCTATATTTAATATGATGAGTTAATATGCAGAATAGATGGTAGGAGTAGTACCAAAATCCAGTTTTCCTTGTCCCTGCAATATTACTCATATTTCTCAGCTAAAAATTCAGGAAAGGATAATGGGACCTCTTTTTTTATACAGCTAATTTATCACTTCATTACTAAACAGCAAATCTTCCTTCCATCCTGTCATATGCAGCCATTAAGTAATCTTTCTTAACTTACACAGCCTGTCTTTTGTTCTTATAAGGAAAAAAAAAAATGCATTAAGTTGAAGCTATCAGAAACTGTATCCCAAGCACTGTGTTAGCATTTGAATTCAAATCCTCTAAGTACTTGAGTATCTAGCATGTTGCTCTATAAAAATACTTATTTACATAGATGTGTTTGTGTGTGCATGCCTGCAAATGTATTATTTGCAAGAAAACAGAAGACAGAGGGTATAGCATGGAAACATAATGCCATGAAATTTTATTGGAAAAAGCATTTAGGAAAGCAAAGGATTTTCTTCCAAGAGTTGTTTTTGGTTGTGGTTGGTTGGTTAGTTGGTTGATTGGTTGGTTGGTTGGTTGGTTGGTATTCGAGGGGAGAGAATAATGAAGTTTTTCTTTTTCAGCATTTGTTAGAGGAATTTCTATGAATTTAGAAAATGCAAGTTCCTTTAATTCATGCTCTTTGCCAGATCACGGTCTAATTTCAAGCAGGATTACTCTGAAGTTAGGAGAAGAAATTAATAGAAAAATATTAATAATGACTCCTTGCTTTTCCCATTTTAAAATAAATCAGTTCAGCAAAAAAGACCTGTGTTACAGCCCAGAAACTTCAATATTTGTATTCTGATCTGAATACCAGTGTGCCAAGACCAGTGGCTGTTGGAAGTGTTGAGTGTTCCCAAAATTTGTATAAAAATAATGTGAGTTCCAGACAAACCTTAATGTCTCAGTAAAATTTGGACTGTGAAACTAGATCCCATCTGATGTGGCGAAAAAACCAACAGCTAATTTTGAATATAACTGTGTAACCTCATGTACATACAGTCTGAAGGAGAGAAAGCAATCAAAGAAGATATATGAGGAAGTAAAATAAATACATTTTTTCATTCATTATACACTTCCTCATACGAGGGGAAGAGAAGGAGCTGACACTGATCCCTGCTCTGTGGTGACCAGTGACAGGAGCCAGGGGAATGGCCTGAAGCTGTGTCAGGGGAGGTTTAGGCTGGACATCAGGAAAAGGTTCTTCACCCAGAGGATGTTTGGCACAGGAAGAGTTCCCCAGGGAGGTGGTCACAGCACCACTTACAAAGTTCAAGAAGTATTTGGACCATACTGTCAGACACATGGTGTGATTCTTCAGTGTGCTTCTGTGCAGGACTAGGATTTCAACTTGATATTCCTTGCTGATCCCTTCCAACTCAGATTATTCTGCGATTCTGTGATCATCAAGTTTTCCCGTTCACTTCATGATAGTGAGGAAGCATTTTAAGTTATATTTATCATTGCAGCAGTCAGTAGGCTGAAACCAGGCTTAGATCACACTCTTTTTGATCTTTATTCAACAAAGGAAGAACAATCCTCTTCTGGCCATTGACTATTTCATGAAACTTCTCCTGCAAAATATGTGTCAACATGTATTTTGAAATGTAAGCTGAACAACTCAAATATTAGCAAATTGATCCAGGGTTTGGGCAGAAACTTACCTCAGAATGAAATGTGCTTGAAAATATTAACAAATTAGCTAGAGATAGCATTTTCCAATCCAGGTTTCAAAAAAAGATTTTGTAATGCTTAACTTTTACTGCCTCTTCCATTGTAGCTTCCAAGGACAATGAATTCCACCCAGTTACATTTGTGTTTGGGGCTAGCCACTTATGCTTGTGTTCAACTAAACAAGCATTTTCTCTCTGTGGAAAGAGTTTATTCTGGCTTTTCTTTCTCTTTTGGAAGAAACTGAGCAACTGCTGCCAGCTCCAGGAAGCATGCATAGATGAGTACTTTATTTCCAGAAAGTTTGATCAACACTGGCCTAAAGCAGTTCTTCCTTAAAGGCATGTTGTACTCAGGAAAGCACTGAAAAATGAAGGATCCACCATACTTCTTCACTGCTTCTAGTTCTAGTAATTAAGCAGTTGTTCTTTTAAATTTGAATTTTGACTTCTATTTTCATATACTCTTTAATCCTTTCTCTGTTAAAGTTTCCTTTGTTTACTTTTTTCCCCCTAAGAAGATTATGACACATCACAACCATATTTTGTATCAGTTTATTTTCAATAGAATAACATTGGGAGATTTTCAGTCTAACAGAGGTACCCCTCAATAATTCCCTTTTCTCTTTCAGTGCTCCATTTTTTTCTATTTCCTGTCAAAATTACAAATTGAGCATCAGACTCACCAGGCAGCATACAAAGCTAGGATCAGTGTTATGCTCATCTCTGCTCATACGTATTCAAAGAATCCTTGGAAGCAGATGCTGATTTTTTCCCTACAATTTCCAGTGTCACTGCTTTCCAGGGAATTGTGTTGCTTCTGCCCTGAGCACTAGATGCAAAAGCCCAACACTGTGGTGACTTTGTACACAGACGGTGGATGAGAGCCAGGCAGCAGAAGAGGCCAGGTTGCTCTGCCCTTGTCAGTGTTCACCCACAGGCTGCCAAACACAGATTCGATCAACAACAACTTGCTATCTATTCTCAGGATCATTGACTGAAAGAATGGATACCTCTTTCCTAGTGACTCCAACAAACAGAAATTAGCTGGGATTTCTTAGAGGGACATTTTTAATGATCTGATACTAAATCACTAGCTAAAAGCTAAGCATAAAAAACATTTTTAAGAATAATCCTGTTCAGATGGAAAGCATCATGGTAAATGTGAAATACAGTAAAGTGAGATTAGGCCTTTTGTTATTCCAAGTCAATAATATACCAATACCAATTAAACTATTTATTACACTGAGGTGGTGAAATATAAATTATTTATGAGGAAATGAATTTGTTTTTCCTCATTTTGTGCTCCAGTCATTACACATTTGGTTCTGCAGCCACAGCTGTTTCTTTTTTGGAAAATGAATAGCTGAGAAAAACAGGCCGAGTAGAACACACTCTGATTTAAATTGCAAATACTTAGAAATTTAAATAAAGCCAAAGCCAGCAGGTAGAAACACTGCACATTTTTCACTGCTCCAGTGAAAACTCAATCACTAAGTTAAAGCCAAACTCTCAATGTGCCACAATTGCTACAATCAAACATATTCCAGAAGATGATGGCATGGATGAAACAGTCCAGAGCTGTCACCTCAAAGGATCCTCCAGAGAGAAATGAGAAGCAGCAAATATTTTTTAATAGCTCTGATGGAATTTTACTGCATTTGAACAGATTTCTCATGTACTTGCTCTCCAAGTGATAAAGGGCCATACTGAAACATTATGGCAGTAAACAAGAATGAAGAAAAAATGGGAAGAAAATAAGAGAAACAATACTCCCCACTCAAAAAAAAAAAAAAAAAAAAAGAAAAAACCTATGGTAGCAAAATCATTCTATCTAAGATGTGAGTAAAAGTTTGACATCCCAGCAGAAACTATTGGTGATGTCACTGGTTTGTAACATTTTGTGACTGGACTATGTCAATACAGAGAAGTGTTCATGGGAGAATAATTATCAAACAAATTAGAATCAAACAAATTTCAGCTCATTGTGCATTTCAGACCCCTCAGGGCCTGACTAAGGGATAGGCTAAGCTAACTTTTTTCTATTGACATTGACAGCAGTAGAACTATTCAATTTGCTGTCACATAGAATTTGGATTAGTGCACATCCAGAGCTACAGCAATATACTCTAGCTGTTATCCAACCCATTACTTCCATGTCTGTTTACAAACTATTTTATTTTTTGCAGACTTGTCTACAAAAAGATGAATTTGAACAAGCTACTGGAATGTATATGCACTGGGCCAGCTAAAATAAAAATATTCCCACAGCTGAGGTAATTCACATCAATCCTGAATTCTCACTTCATGGCTGTTTAGTTCTTGGTGCTGTCTGCCTTTCTAAGGAATCAGTGTATTTCATGACATTAAAATTGCAGAAATTTTGAAGAAAAATTACTTAATGCATCTATCTGTCTGTATATGCTAGAAGTATGGAATCCTTAAAAACACAAATCATTGTACTTTTCAGTGTGGGAAAAAAAACTCAGCAGGACAGTGCTCTGACTGAACCCTGAATGTTACTGTTTTCAATACTCAAACAAATAAGTAGAAACTAAGACTGCTGTTTGCAAAACAAGCCAGCTTATGCATCCAAGAATAAACCTGCAATTAAAACAAAAATATGAGGCCACAAAGAAACCATCTCTCATTACTGATATCACCACAAATATAACTTCATTCTTAGAAGATCCATCAAGATACCTCTGACCAGGACACTCCAGTCTAATTTGGACCCGCACATGTTGTCCAGCATGCTCTTTGCCTGGCTACTTAGTGGTGGCTGCACTGGTGTGATTAACAGAACTCACACGGGGAACAAGTGGCATTGGGCTGCTTACATCAAAGAGCAGCCAGTGGTATCCTGAGACAGAAGCCACAGGTCTTGAATGCGGTCACTCTCCTCTTCCTTCTGGGTCTCTGAACACTCTTGCATTTTAAGCCAGTCTGGTCATAACTTTACAGCTTATTTTTGGCAGGATGTGAAAGAGCTTCTTGTCAAGCCTTTTAACTTCAGATTGGTCAGCACAATTTTCTGAAATTTTTTTCAGCGTTCAGTCTTTATTCTGTGCCAAGTATGAGCTGCCTGCAGAGGACAATATTGCACTTACAGCAACTGCAGTTCAGCTTTCACATTCCAGGTGGAATTTCAGATGTTTACAGATGAGACAAGTCTACAGTTCAGTGTATGAATACCTTAAATCTGGCCCTCTCCCACCACAGTGAAGGAAATCAATTGGTAGCTCTGGAGCAAATTCATTCTGTGCCCATGACATGCTGCAGCCATTCATTAAACAAAAACTTTTAAGTCTTTCAGAACATTAGCAAAGACCTCCAAGAACAAAAGGGTAACACTACTGATGGTATTTTACAACTTTGACACACGTAAAACACACTCAGGTAGCATATATTCTGCTAGATTGTGTGAAGAAACAATGTACTCCATCAAGTACTAGAACTGGGTATATCAAGTCTGGAATGAGTAACTTATAATAATTATACATATATGCAATTAAAATAGAACATACCAGCAAATAAAGTTACATTAAATTAACATACTGTGCAGGTTTGGCTAGCATGGAGTTAATATTATTTATAGTAGCTATTACAGGGCTGTTTTCAATTTGTGCTCAAAATAGTGTCAAGATAGGGCTGTTTTCATCACTGCTGAGCAGTGCTTACACACCATCAAGGCCTTTTCTCCTTCTCACCCTACTGCACCAGTGAGGGGACTGGGGATGCATATGGAGTGGGGAGAGGACCCATCCAAGACAGCTGATCCCAACTGGGTGTCAACATAAAGCTGGAGGGAGAATGAAAGGGGGAATATTTCGAGTGCTCGCATTTCTCTTCCATAGTAACTTAAGTAGAATGGACCCCTGCTTTCCTGAAGGTATCTGAATACTTGTCTGCCAGTGGGAAGCGGTGAATGAATCGTTTTGTTATCTTGTGTGCATGGCTTCTGCCTTACCTATTAAGCTGTTTTTATTTCAACCCAAGAGTTTTCTAACTTTTATGCTTCCAATTCGCTTCCCCATCCCACTGGGTGTTGGGGGGAGTGAGTGAGCAGCTGTGTGGAGCTAAGTTGCCAGCAAAGTTTAATCCATGATACATACTGAATAAAAAAACACATTAAAAAAAAAAAAAAAAAAAGAATTTTTAAGTGAAAGAATTGTCTTCTTTCCTACCTCCACCATTATTTAACTGCATAGAGGCAATGACATACAGAAAATATGCTCAAACTGATATGAAGATAGATTTAAAACAGCACAGGCAAGGCCCTCAGGTGGAATATCTGCAGCAGATCCACCATCCTGGCTCTAGTTTTGTTTTGTCTTTGCAGGAACTTGGTCTCCGTAGACAAAAGATGTTCATGACCAGTTACATCTTCTCCTGTTGATATTGACATTGTCCTGTTTATACCAACTCCTGTCTACTGCCAAACTTGACCTTTGGCTATTGCCGAACTTCTCCAGAGCTGTTCCCCCGTCTGAGCAGCCACTGGAGCCCTCTCGGCCTGGCCCTGCCGCTGTCGCTCTGCCCAGCGCCGCGCAGGTGACCTCCGGGCTGAGGCGGCGTGTCCCAGCGGGCGGGCAGTGAGGGGAGCA
>NC_031769.1:133670029-133738204 GCF_001522545.3 Parus major | reverse complement strand
GCCCCAGGAGCGCAGCTCGGGCCCCGCAGACCAAGGGGCCGGGCAGCAGCGGAGGTGCTGGAGACGGGGAGCCCCTGTCACCCTCCCCATGCGCAGGACGCCGGTGCCTCCGAGCGGCTCCTCAGCTGGGAGCTCGCAGCAATGATGGAACAGCACAACCCACTGGCACAGGACTGATTTTCTAAGTGCTAGTTTTTACAGTATTCTTCCAACTACGAGTATGAGTATTATGTTGAGTCAGTAATTTTTCACAATAGCCACCGAGTCACAACAGTAGCCGACGGCTCATTCAGAGTCTGCTTATGCTTGCGCTTCTCCACTTTATAGCTTATTCTAAACGACAAATACGTGCTGGGAAAAATTAACCACTCTCACTTCAAAGTCCTTTTCTGATCCTCTGTATTAATAAAATTTATTTTTGCAGCTATGTATAGACCTGGCTGATGTTACAGTTCCAGATACAAGAATTAAAAATACATCGTATTAGAAGATGTACAGTGGCAAATTATTGAATGGTACTTCAATTTAAAAAGGCCCCTAAGACACACATAAAAAAACCCCACCAATAATATGGGCAAAGCTAGAAAACAGCAGTTGTTCAGAATTAGAATAGTGCTCAAAATAAATGTGAAAAGAATTGCTGATGGAAGATACAACTGCCTTTTTCCTGAAGATTTCGACCTCTTATGAATGCAACCCACATCAGAGACTTTAAACAACTAATGCTGTAGAAAAGAAGTACAAAAGGAATTTCACCAACAGTTTCATGTAGTGTTAACTTTCTCCTGCTTACTCTGGGATAATCAGAAAGGATATACTCAGCAGTATGTCTTATCCCACTTTCCACATTTTTTTTTTTTTACACCTTTCTGCATTTCTGGTCAACATACTTGTTAACTGTGCTTCTTTTCTGAAAAACCTTTGCAAGGTTCCACAGTTGTATAAAGTTAAGGATTATTAAAAACTGGAACAAGTGACACCACATTACAGTCCACTGAGAGAGAGAACCACCTTAGAAACACGAGTCCACAAAATTTTTTATTAAAATAACACCAAGTTTAAGAAATTGATGCAGTGCAAAGAAAATTTATTGTTTTTTTCATCCTTAAGTATGTAAACTGCATTCCAATCCTGACATGATTGATGTAATACAGGAAACTGTATCCCAGATGAACATCAAAATTAAAGACTGGCATGCTGAGCAAGGAAGGTTCTTATTCTTTGCAAGAGTTCTTTCTTTACACTGTCTGGTACCAAAGCTAAAACACAAATAAGAAAGCAAGAAGTAAAAAAAGACAAAATAAAAAGTATGCTAAAACCATACTTTTACAACAGCCATTTCTATTCTTTCATTGTTCTTGCAATTCTGTTAATACCTAACTAACTGAAACTACTTGATTTTCATAACACATTTATATCTTTCCCATTTAAAATAGGCTAAAATTGGGATCTATTGAGAACAATGTTGTTACTGGTCGGTTTTTTTCCTGTTCATAGTCCAAAAAATTGGGAAGTTTGAGGAAAAGGATTATTCAACAGGAAGTAGGATATAATCACCAGAACAAACACAGAACAAGTGTGTTCACACGGAAGAAGTGTGATTATCCTACCTTTTGTCTTCACAAATGTAAGACAAAAAAAAAATAATCTCAACCCTGGCCTCTGAGTAAGGGCCTCTGAGCAAGCTATTTTGAAGGCCTATTTTAGTCTAGAACTTAATTAAGTTTCTACCACTAACATCAAACCCTGCTAGAGAGCTCAAGACGAACAATATAAAGAGAACTGCAGTTTCCTTAAGTAATTTAATTTTTTTGTATCTCTATGCTATGTCCTTTACTCTTCCCATTCCTCTTACACTAGAACCGTTATTTCTGATTTTCCATCTGAAAAGATTTGGAATTTTAAAACATCTGTATTGTGTACACAACTTGGGACCATTAGGTCAATTATAAAAATGAATGTAGACATGACGAAGTAATGCAATTTGCAAAAGTAATCTGAAGGATGCTACACAATACAAATTCACGTTTCATTTGTAGTTAATATTAAGCTATTAACATTTTATTTGTAGTTAATATCACACTATTAACATTTTTCCTTTAATCCAACATAGGCGAGCTCATGACACTGCTTTCAAAATGCTAATGAAATAGAGGTATGTGTGTTGATGTACTACTCCATCCACATTTTCATTTTCTTACCTCTGCCTTTGGGAGTGATTTCTGCCACCAAATCGTCGACAGTAACATGCTCTAATCCTTTTTCTTTAATGACATCTGGGAAAGACCAAGATCAATACTTACATAAAATGACAAAACTTGTGCTGGTAAACAAAACCTGCCTACATTGTCATGAGAGAATATGAAGTACCATGGGACCTGAATACAGGTTATTAGCTCAGTACCTACTGCATTGTACAATCGATTTTACTCTCTCACTTATGTCATAAGTTTAAGGATGAGAACTGGCCATTGCTGATGCATTTTGATAAATTCATATTTTAAAAACAAATATTAAAATGTTTTATCTCATCGGAGTATTACCAGATGTGCCTGTCACTAGAGTGTTGGAGCAGTTCACAAATTGGCTCACTTATCTCTTACAAGACATTATTTTTACAGTAGTAAGAAAGGTACAACTGGAAAAACACTTTGGAACATACAATAAGGAAGAGCACAGACAGTAAATCCTTACTAGTCTTCCAACTGGTTTAAACAAGATTTCTGTACGTATTTCAGCCAAGTCAAAAAGTGATGCCAGAGAGAAAGGAATAAATCTCTAGCAAAATAAAGGCTATTATTAATACACATCAATATTGAAACAACTGTTTACTTAAAGTGCCTTGCACCCTACTGAGAAATGCAGAAGTCAAAGCTGAGAAGTAATCTCAATTAAGAAGCATGTTTAAACATAAATGTCAAGTTGCCAGGGATACATTCCTCTTGCCCAGGTCTTGTTTAAAGCATCAGTAAAGCCTTCATCTGCGACTTTTATTTGGCCAGAATCTCAGCTGAATACAAAGGAAATTAATTAATTGACCACTGTTACCTTTGCAATGTGCCTTCAACTGATCCTTCCAGCCACATTCAATTAACTTGGCTCTCAGCAGCTCTTTAAGACTGTTAAGACAATATAAAACTTGTTAGAATAACAAACATTCCTGATGTTTAATTCCTGATGAGCTTAAATATGTTCCAGTTTGAAAGTCAAGCCTACAATTACTACCCAAGAGTTCCCAGACCAGCAGCAGAAATGGCTGAACAGCAGGTGAATCCAAACCCAAACAAGTTCCAATTTCAGTTTGCCATGTTGGACTATGAGGATTTGTCACAGATCTGCTTCTGGCAGTGTTGATGCTGCAGCCACAGAAAAAAAAAGTAGAAGCCCTTGAATTACTTGAGCTGAGTCTACTCTGGTAGCAGATGTATGCAAACTTTCAAAGTTGGAATATTTCACCTGATACCAAGTCTTTAAAATAAGTAAAACCTTCTCCCTCACCTTTTGAGAAGAATTCTGCACTACTCAACTGCAGGTTTATCTCCTGAGTTACACATTACCTCGTTCTGGGTGAAAATGAAGGATCCTGTATCTTATCTTCCTAAGTATGATTAGTTATGTAAGCTTAAGCAACAAGGATTCAGGCATTAATGGAAAAAAAACACAACAATCTGCCACAATGAAGCATCTGCTCCATATATCAAAACAGAATACTGAAAGTTAGCTAAAAAAGTAAAAATTAGTACTAAAAAACAGAAGGGAAAATGAAAGATATGATAAATAACTTAGTACCTTTCAGCCTTTTCTCCATTAGTTAGCAAGCCTGCTTATCTTGTAGTATCCTAAATAACTCTAGCAAAACCCTATCTTTATGAATGAAAGGATTGTAGCATGAGCCTAAACAGTGTTCTAATCCCCTTTTCCTCAGTGAATTGTGTAGGGGGCAGATGAACAGGTGAAAAAAGCAGAGTAAAAATACAGGTGAAATTATCTGCCTCTGTATATTTCCCAGTTCATGAAATCCAAGTGCTCTGCCTCTGATCACAGTAAAGCTCTGATAAAGCCTGTTTTTAAGATAGCTTTTAATCGATGTCCTGATAAAACCCTTCTTATTCTTAAATTAGCATAAAACAGATCTCAATAGCATTTCAAGAAATTTCTTGCTTTGCTGAAGGTCTGTGCAATCTCCAGGGGGATGGTCACAACCAGGAAAGATGTAGAGCAGAGATACCACATCAGGCTACAAAAGGCTACGTCAGGTACAAGGCTATGCCATGACCCAGGAAAAAGGTTTTTTCTCATACAGGCCTTTAAAAATGAAGGACATAGAGCTTTTGGTGGATGGTGTTGCAAGCACAGTGAAGCGATGAGGAGGGTAATGTAATAAGCACTCTAGTGGTATGCAAATACAATGTCAATAAAACAGACTGAAAAGACAACAATATGCCAAAAACATTGTACAATTTACTTGTTTGCCTTTATTGGAATCTCTACAATGACTTGCACAAATTTTTTCTTTACTTCTTTATTTATTTCTTTTTTGTGTTTTATGCATTCTACTGTGTGTTGCTTTATCTAATAAGAACAGAGCTAGAAACACAAGAAAAACTTAAAAGCAAAAAGGAAAGTTTTGTTTCATTCGCCTTATCAGAAAACTGGTAAGAAGATTTAACTGTAACAAATTGCATGGAATGATGATTCTTTCATGAATCTAGGGCATTCCAACACAAAATACCTGCATAAGAGAAAGCTTTAACAGTTCATAAGCCAATTAACCCTATCCTTTATTTCCCCTCTACTTCTTTTCAATTGAATAACTAAAAACTGTTCAAAAGGCATTTTAAAAAATAGTTTATGTAACACTCAAGATTTTCATGTGTAAGCATTTAAAGAATTCAGCGCTGAGTTTACTTTATTGAGTTTACTTTACTTCTATGTGTAGCGCACGTCTGATGTATTTAAAGCCTCACACCAGCAGGAGTAGGAAGTCAACTTACCGTTCTCGTTCTCCTGTTTCTATTAGCTTTTGGTTAATGGTTGCTCTCATCTGCGCATCTTTATTCATTTTGGAAATCTACGTTTTCCACAAACCTACACAGAGCAAAGCAGAGTTTCGATAAATGCTGGTGTCATTCACGCAACAAAAAAAAGTCACCAAAACAGCAGTGTTCTGTCCACTGACACATCCCCGCGGTTAATGACCGGAGCACCAGTGTGTTTAAACACCGGCTCAGGGGACGAGCTGGGCTCGGCACCGACCCGGCTGCCCGAGCGCCGGGCACCGGCGGCTCACCGGGCCGCCTGCGCGGCCACGGCCCACCCTCTCCGGGCGCGGCCTCTCCGCAGCCCGGCCCTCCCGCCCGCCGCCCCCGGCGCTCGGCCCACCCAACGGCGCCCCGGAGCGAGGGATCGGCGCGGGGAAGGCCCGACCCGGTTCGCTCCCGGCTGGCTCCCGGCTCACCGCCCGCCGCAGCCCCGCCGGTCCGTGCAGCAGAGGCGGAGCCGCCTGCAGAACGCGCCATGCGCCGTCGGCCCCACCTCTCCTAGGCGCGGGTGCCACCGGGAAACGTAGTCCGGATTCGGCGACTACAGTTCCCGGCGCGCCCCGGGCGCACGCCTGTTTCCGGGCCCAGACTACAGCTCCCGGCATGCACCGGAGGCCGGGCTCCCGCGCACCCTCTTCCCGTGGTGCTCTGCGGCCGCTGCCGCGCGTTCCCGGAGGGCCCGCGGAGTTGCCGGCGCTGCCCGAAGTTTTCCCGGAGCTGCGGGATGGCGGGCGCCGCCCACTGCTCCCTGCAGGCCAAGCGCCTGCTGCTGGACCCCAAGTTCGAGGGATACAAGCTGTCGCTGGAGCCGCTGGCCTGCTACCAGCTGGGGCTGGACGCGGGTGAGGAGCGGGCGCGGCTGATCCCTCCGGGCATCCCTTGAGCAGCGCGGGAGGGACGGATCCCCCCGCGTTTCCCTTGGTTCCCTGCTTGGCGACAGCGGCCGGGTAGCGGCCCTCTGTGCAGGGTGCCCCGAGCTGGGGACAGCCCGGCCCGCAGCACCGGGAGTCCCGCGCCTCTCGAACGGCGGGGCTTTCCGAGACCGAGCGCTTCGTCTCGGCTTCTCGTTACAATTGCTGCGTGTTGGCCAGGCCCGTCCCTCCCCCCGCCAAGTGGCTTCGCTGTGGGCCGAGGTCTCTGACTTGTCGGACCTCTGCCTTGTAGCTGCCTGCTCCTGGTACGCTTAATTCCTAAATGAATAAGGAAACCTGTGTCCTAAACCTGGTCTTGCTTGTGCAGGCGAGGTGAGGCCAGATGACCAGCTGAGGTAGTTCAAAGCAGAGTGTGAACGGAACACATGCGGTTTAGAGAAATACACATGAAATTAACATCTTATACAAACTTCAGTAAATTAGCTGTTTTTCTTTATTGCTCTGCTCACAGTTCAGAGGTGGATCTTCATGCCATGCATTCCATGCCCTGCTTTCTCTGCCAAGCATCTTCAGTATTTGAAATGCTGGCCCATTAACAGGCTAATTCACTGAGAAGTACATTAGCACAAAGTCCTGTTGGATATGTGCCTACAGTCTTAGCCATGCCCTGAAATATCTCAGCACTCTACATTTACTGATTTGTGAAATTCACATCTTCTTGTAAGGTGTATGAATGAGTTTGGTTTTCTTTGTAAAGCTGAGACAGTAAACACAATTTGCATGGACTAATCTCTGTCTCTGTATATTTACCTGTCTACAGACTTACCCATTACATGTTACTTTTGTTTTGTGTAGAACATACTGTATTTGTAGTGGGTCAGAAAGATATGTTTGCCATGCTGAGTTGTCAGCAGTAGGAGGTTTTTAGATGCATTTTTTACTGAAGGTTAAGTAGATGAGACTGTGAGTATATCTATGGTAGGACTGGAAAATTTAATGAGAGTAACATTTTTACTGTAAGACTGCTTCAGGTGTCAACTTCCAAAAGACAGCCCAAATGCAGGTGATTGGGCATGTGTTATGAGTGTGCTGCAGCTGTGAGATAGCAACAGGGTAGCTTTGGCACACTCCCTTAATTTGTCTCTTATTTGCTACTCTGCCTATGGTCAAACAACCTTTGTGGTTCTTGGATAGTCAGTTGTGCACCTGTTCCAAATAGGTGAGGATTACCTTCATTTCTTCATTAAAATTCATGAGCAGCGGAGTTTCCAGTGGAGAGATGGATCTACTCAATTCTTGTCTGTTCAGATATTTTACATAATAGTTACAATAAGTCATGTAATGGAGGACTGATACATGTGACTGTGTTCTTGTCTTTCCCTGCTTCCCACAGCACAAAGACCCTGACTCATTTCACTCTAATTTACTCAGCTGTCCTACAGAGTCACTGATGCTAACTCACTTATTCTGGTCTGTGTGTGCATATATAGATACTGGTCCTGTGGAGAGTCAAAAGCTTTTATTGTTGTTCTTGTGTTTTGCAATTAATAGCAGGAAATGTATCAGGTCTTATATCTGTCTTCCAGATGTTTTAATTGCAGCCTGCTCTTCAGCCATACAGCTGCCTCTTTCTCCTTGCTGGTTTTCTTTTGTGTCCTTCAAGGCAGTTGACTCAGTGCAGAGGTGTTCTGTACCTGACTTTTGTATTTCCCAGTGTCTACACATGTCTTAGATTTAGGGTGTCCTTCCAAAATTTGATTTTTGTGTTGTACAGGAGTAATGGGTTGAGTTGCAGAGACTGTGGATGGTGTGTAGGCTTTTGTTTTTTCAAACTTCCGCTTGTGAGAAGAAAGAAAAGTATTGTGTGGGAAGGCCAAGAACTTCTGCTTTCCAATGCACTTGTGTGCAGATTCAAAGCCTCTAGAATATGATGAAGAGCTTGGTAGTTTTTGGGTTATTAAATCAATATTTGTCACTGTGTGAAGAATTTGATTTCATTTCCTCAAAGTGAGACTGAGTGCAATAGCTGAAAAAAAATGTCAGATGTTTAAGAACACTGTTGGTATAATTATTTCTGATTTTATTCACCACCATTTGCAAAAATATTGTAATAGAATCTGGAAGATTAATGTAAAAAGGCGGTTGATTTTTTGTTTTAGAGAAAAGGAATTAATGAGTGTTTGTCTCAAATGGCCTGAGGTGTTTAGGTCTGCCTATGTGGCATCCCAAGTTTGGTGGCAGTTAAGGGGAATATGTGAGTTATAAAGTAATTGGAATAAATAACAATAAAAAGAAATAAATGCTTATTCTTAAGTAGAACTGAGTTATAACTCAACTGTAGTTAAAGTGTTTATGCAATTTTTTTCAGAATGCACTTTGTTATTACAAACTTGTGTACTGAACTTTAGAGTATCTGTCTTCTCTCAGTATTTCTACCTCTTTTTATACTTATCTATTTTAATGAATTTCACTGCTAGCTATAAAATAAAATGACCAAAAAAATTGCCCAGTGAAATTAATGCAGTCTTCTTCCCCCAGAGCAGGTGGACAGCAGCATGTGGTGTTGTGTGACAACTTGTGGTTGTCATGTTCCTGAGGACTACAGTGAGCGTCATTTTCTGACCATCTTACAAAACTTAGTGTTCAGTTCAAGTATGCCCTCAACTGGTTGACTGCCAGGAATTTTCTGTGATCAGATGTGCAACTAATAAAGAAATGCATTTTAAGAAACAATTTATTTATTAGATCTATGATAGAAGGTGATTTTTTTGTAAATTTCTTAAAATTTTATGGTCACAGTGAAGAAGAATGGGGGAAGTACAATACCTTCCCTTCTCTTTTAAATACTGTGATTTTCATGTTCTTTTATTTCTTCCTTATTCCAACCCTATCTGTCCTAGTTAATGCTAAATTCTCACAGTCATTTGTTTTCTTATCTCTCTTCCTGGTAATATATTTCAACTAGTAATGAGTCCCATATTATTATGCTTTTAATTCTTAGCTCTTCATTCTAATATTGTCTTTCTTCTTACTTTTTAAAGTTTATTTCTATAACTTATTTTCAGGTATTTCCTTTGCACCGAGTTCTGTAATGCCTTTTTTTTGGATCACTGAATGTTTAGGAGAGATAAATGAGCATCTTGTTTGTGGTTATCTTGTCTGCCTGATCTTAGCAGAATCCAAAGCAGAGATTGTGGAGCAAATCCTTGTCTCCAGCAAGGAACATGTCCAAGTTGCACAACATTTTTAAAGGACCAAGACCTTTGCTGTTTACTGGTTAGATGTCTCATAATTCTTTTTGCTTTCCAGAGACTTAGAGTTTATTCATATGTGGATGTCCCTGATCCCTTTCCTCTCTTCTTGTCTGTTTGGCAGGACAGTTGCACCTGTAGTGTAGTATTGGATGCCTTTCAATATAACTACAGCTGGAAGGCAGAGTAAACATTTGCTCAGAGATGGAGCTGCTGTTGCAAGCCAGGAGAACACACAGAGAAAGCATTTCTTTGATCATTTATCATTTGGAGCATTTATCAGTTTTATCACTTTCTTTTAAAAATGGTGGTAATCCATACTGTTTAGAAGGTTGCTTCATTGAAAAGTTGCTCATTAGTAGTGCTACATGGAAGGCATATGTTTCTGACTCTTTATGGTGCAAAAGGCGCTGGTATGTTTCAAACATTTACAGAGATTTTCATTTGCATTTTTGATTTGCATTTGAAAAATTAAATATAAAAGAAGTGTTCAAAGTAATATATGGAAAATAGTAAGAAATTGTGAGCTTTTTCAGACATTTGCAGCTGTAATTCTTGGAAGTTTAGGTCTCAGGCACATGTTTACTCAACAACGAGGTGCTGCCTTTAACAATAAAAACGTTAAAGAAAGGATTAAAAGAAAAAGGATTAATGCAGGTTTAGAAGGATCTTTGAATGCTGATACTAGAATTTAAATTCTTTCCCACTAATAGACCAGTGTATCTGCAAGACAAAATTGCTTCCACTGGGTGGCACTGCAAAACAAGGCATGACATACAAGCACATAGTATTTGATGCCACAAAAAATGCTGGTATAATTACTTAGTATATTTTGCAGTTTTGTAAAGTTGCTTTGGTGTATTCAGAAAAATGTCTAAAAATAGAGGGGCTATTTGGGGGTTGTTATTCACCCTTTTTTTCCTCTACCTTTCTTTTTTTTTCATCCCAGTTCTGCTTCATTGTTTTTGGTGGCAGATATAAGACCTGTCTATTCATCTGAAGTATAAGTTCCTTGATAGTACTCTTTATTCAGAGAATTTATTTTTTTTTTTCATTGCATACTAATAATAATATCAAGCTAGAGATCTTATAGTAACAGGTTAGGGATATGTTACTTCTGTTGATTCCTATTAATTACTTTGTATTTACTACTTTTGCTTTCAAGTAAAGCACTGTGAGTGCAAATCTTCTCTTTAGTTATGTTTAAACTGTTGTGAGTCAAATTATTCTTTTAAAGCATGGAACTAGTGGAGATAAATACAATTCTAGAAAAGTAGCATAGTTTTCTTTGTACTGGTCCAGAATATCCCATGTAACTAGCGTTGTTGGGAAATACTGTTGAAAGGTGAGATTTAGTTTATACATTCTGTATACTTGCTTTCTTTTCTGGTATGAATAACAGTGTATGAATTAATGTTTCTGGGTTATCGTGCTGCAGGTGTATTTATCAGAAATTTGAAAGAGACCACGTGTTGTTCTATTGAATAGCTGCCATTGACTGCTGCTTCTTAATTGAACCCAAGACTAGTGAACCCATTGAGACTTGTGAATTGGTCTCTTAAAAATCACATAAAAAGAATAAGAAAAAAAGCAAACAAAAAAAATCCAGGAAAAAATAAAAACCCTAAAACAAAATAAACCCAAGTTGAACAATAACAAAAAGAAAAAAATTCAAAAATCCTGACTGAACAACCAAATAAAAACTCATAAAACTGTAACTGTGAGACTGAATAAGGTGATGATCTGATTGACATATTTCTTCTTCTCTATATTAACTTACCTTTATCTGAATTTACTTTTTTAAAAGTCTCTGTTTCTTTTCTCTTTTCTCCTTTACTTTTTTTGTATGCAGCTCTATTTGTTTTCCCTTTTTTTCAAAGGACCATCAAGAAACCTTGAATCTTGAAGGCTATATAGAAAGGAAGGAATTAATTTCACCCTAGTGTAGAATCTTCTGTAAACTATCTAAGCACATGTTATGTGATAGCAGATGGACGTTCTGCACATTTCACTTGGTCACTGTACAGATTTCAAAATTAATGGAGAATGGAATAGGTTCTTTAATTGCTTCATCTTGGCAGAGCCACACATATGTATGATATGTTCTGAAAGCAGTTGGCTACCTCATTTGAAGTGTTTCATGACAAGACAGTACACATATGTCATATTTCCTAGCTTAAAATCACCTATGGATTGTACAGTTTCTGGCTTCTGTTTATGTGGAATTTATTACATATTGCAATAATACAAGGGATTTGGATCTCCTATTCCTGACCCCCTTCATTATTCAGGGCTTATCAGAACTATGGTCTAGAAAACTCAAGGACAAGGAATTCATGTTCTTCCAGATTTTATAAAGTTTATCACCTTACAATCAGCTAATCAAGTTTATTGTTCCAAGAATTTTTGTGAAAAGTTGTATGTTTACTTTAGGAATCATCTAGTTTGGAGTATTTACACTGTTTAGTTATAGTTCTGACAGGAGCAACATAACTAGGGGAGTGGGGAGGGAGAAGTAGAGAAAGGAAGCCTTAACATTTCAGGTTTTTTGTGCTAAAAAATCTTTACATGTTTCTACATGTGTATTCTAATTTCACAGGATCAGCTATACAGGAAGTTGATGATATGTGCTTGGTTTCACTAAAAATAATTATTCTGGATTATATTTGGTTTGGTCTTTAATTGTTTGCAAAACATTCATGTCATCTCTTGTGTTGGGAAAAATATCTCTGCAATAAAGCTTGGTACACAAACAGCTTTAAAATGCATTTTTACAATATATTCTATTTTTTACAGTGTTATTTACAGTAAAATATTCTAATTAATTAAAGCAGGAATTGGAATGGGTAGCAGTCCTTGCCATTAAGGCAGGTGTATTTTATTCTCACTCATTTGTTGATATTCTAGCTTGTTTTGAAGGGCCATAGCTTGTGTAACAGTAATTTATTAATTGCAGAGGTACAGAAATGCCTCCTGTGTGGTGAATATGAATAATGATTTGATCTGGGTGGAATTAAAACTGCTGCTTTGCAAATACCAACAGTGATTAGGAGACTAATTGCTAATGATTCTATTTTGCAAGCATTTTATATAGTATGACTGGATTTTTTATTAATCAGGCAGTACAATCTTGCATAGTTTCCTAAAGCCACTTTTATGTTTATAGCGAGTGTCTCTAATGGTCTGTTCTGAGGCAAATAGTGATTGGTTGTTGAGTTTGTGATAGCTGTGCAGTGGCACTGCCAAATGAATTGCTCTTTGCAGGAATTGGTGTTCTGACACAGTAAACTACTTCTGCTGCAGTAGGGTTTGAGCAGATGTTAAAGAAGAGTAAGAAGTCTGACTGCTTCTGCAGAGAGTTGTGAATGGTCCCTGCTATGGGGTGGGATGTAAGTGAAATACGGGAAATAGATAAGCTCTGTTCCTGAGCAGAAAAGGAAAGAAAATAGAAATTGAAAGATTAGGGACTACAATAACTGTAGTGCTGCTGTGAGAAGGATTAGCCTTGAAGTGCTTTCCCCATAGTCTGGGCTTGAGTGCTAGTCATCATGGGTTGACAGAGTTTACTTGTAACTTTCTAAAGGATTTTTCTTGTGTGAAGTTCAAGATAAGTTCCCTGCAGGAGAGCTAAGAATCCTGGGTTGACTGTACTGGAGACTGAAATGGAGTTCATTCTGGAGTTCTGAGACTATTTACAAAAGGATGGACTAGACCTCTGCTGATATATTTTGAGATGTTTGGACTACATCTGCTTCATCTCTGTATAGATATGGAATAGGAGGAAAAAAGCTGCACCTAATTTAAATAAAAACCTGGTTAGTCTTCATCAGATAATGCAGTTCTGATTACTGGTAGTTGAGTAGATGTTATTTATTTGGAAAAATCTTGCTCAAGTGAATGACTGTAGGTAGCATACTTCTTGTGTTGAAGAAGGTAGTATTCTAGTGAACAGCCATTCTTTGCAGTCTCTTTCAATTAGTAAAAGTTATTCTCAAATTTTGATGGTATCTTGGACATTTCTGGAAATTTCAGCCTCAGTGAGAATGCTGAGAACATGGTGGGGCATTGTTGTTTGTTTGCTTTTTGATATTTGTTATTTTGTTTTGTGCTTTTGGTTTTTTCTTCTTGTAATAACTGAACTAATTTTGCTTTTCACTGTTTTAATATTTTTCCTCGCAAGTGTTGATTTAATTTAAGACTGTGAAATCCATGTAGTTAGATTTTCATTTGGCTGCTGTTTTCCTAGAGTTACTATAGAGTAGACTTTCTTCCCCTTACTGTAATACAGAGTAGGTTTGACATTGTTGTTGCGTGTGTGTAGATGTGTGTTTCATCCTTTGAGGGTTATAGATAAATTGGACCTCAACACATGCTGCTGAGAGACAGGGTGGAGATGTATTGGGTTTGCATGGCAAGGTCTTGGTAGCAGGAGGGCTACAAGGGAAGGCTTCTGTGAGAAGCTGCTGGAAGCTTCCCCCATGTCTGACAGAGCCAGCTGATGCTGGCCAAGGCCAAGCCCATCAGCCATGGTGGTAGCACCTCTGGGGTAACGTATTGGAAAAGTATAAAAAGTGGCTGCATAAGAACTGCAGCCAGAGAGGAGTGAGACTGTGTGAGAGAAACCATTCTGCAGACACCAAGGTCAGTGAGGAAGAAGTGGAAGAAGGTGCTCCTGGTGCCAGAGTCTCCTGCAGCCTGTGGTGAGACCATGGTGAGACAGATTGTTCCCCTGCAGCCAATGGAGACCCATAGGGGAGCAGAGATCCACCTGCAGCCTGTGAAGGACCCCATGCTGCAGCAGGTGGATGCACCTGACTGAGGCTGTGATGGCATGGAAAGCCCATGCTGGAGGAGGCTCCAGTGGGACCTGTGAGCTCATGGGCAGAGGAGTCCACAGCACAGCAGGTTTGGTGGCAAGACTTTTGCCCTTAGTGGGTCCCTCCCTCGTGCAGTCTTTCCTGAAGGACTGTGACCTGTGGAAGGGAGCCATTCTGGAGAAATTTGCAAAGAACTGCAGACTTAGGACAGAACTTAGTGAACATCTTAGTGAAGTTTGTGAAGGATTATGTTCTGTGGAAAGGACTCCATGCTGGAGCATGGGAAGAGAATGAGGAAGAAGGAGAAGCAGAGAGGTGTGATAAACTGACCTCAACCTCCATTCCCTGTCTCCTGTGCCACTGGAGAGGGGAGGAAGGAATAACCATTGGGAGTAAAGTTGACCCTAGGAGGAAGGGAGGGTTGGGGGGGGAATGTGTTTTAAGATTTGTTTTTATTTCTCATTACCCTAATCTTATTGGCAGTAAATAAGCTAATTCCCCCTGGTTGAGTCTGTTTTGCCTGTGACAGTAACAGGTGAGCAGTCTCTCCTTGTGCTCCTCCCTCATGAGCCTTATGTTTTCTCTCCCCTGTCCAGCTGAAGAGGGAGGTGATAGAGTGCCTTTAGTGGGCATCTGGCATCCAGCCAGGGCAAAACCACTGTACTAGGCCACTGTAAATGGTAATGCCAGTGAGATAATCAAAACAAATGACTGCAGTGGCCTTTAGGGTGGATGATTTGCTTTCCAAGTTTATGGTAAAATTTTAAACTATGTATACATAGTGTATTTTTTTTCAAATAAAGCATACCTGTGGATTGAAAATGGAAGAATTCTTTTTAAGTTGTTAGTTTGAATTTTAAATTACTAAGTTGCAAATAAATAATTATTAAAATAGTCTTTTTCTTTTCCCTCCAGCTGTAGCAGAAGTGCAGCTTCGTGATGATCAATATACCCTTGACCACATGCGTGCTTTTGGCATGTATAATTATCTTCACCTTGATTCCTGGTACCAGGATAATGTCTACTATGTTGATCAGTTTGGAAGGGTTATGAATCTGTCAGTGACTCTGGTAAGAATAATTTATTTTTTTTTAAACCACTGAATTGGAAAAGATGGGAGCAGGTGAGATAGAAAATATTGCAAGTAGGATCCAAATGCAAAAACTGGGGGAAGCTGTTGCCAGGAAGACAGGTCAGTCAACAAAAATGCCTTTTACCAGAAAGAATAAAAGGATTTTGAGTGAGGTTTCTGACTTGTGTTAGTAATATTGCATTAGTGTTGCAATAGTGTGTAACATCCCACCCTTAAGGGGTCAGGAACACTCAGGAAGATGCTTGTAGACAAAAAGAATAACAAAGCTAGGGGTTCACAAAAGCTTACCGAATTTTTTTACTGAGTTACACACTTGGCATGGAAATTGAAATGTTGGTCTCTGGCCTCCTAGTACTGATGCCTAGAGAGGCTGACCTGGAACAGAGGCTAGACAGAGTGTGAGGAATAGAGTAGGTATTTATCAAAAGGCCTTCCAAGGATATACCTTGGGCAGTACAAGAGCCTGGATGGGGCTCTGCCCGAGATGGGCACAAAATGGACAACCAGTTATGAAGTTTCACATTTTTATGAGTTTTTGTCCATTTACATATTTGAGTTAGTTGTCCAGTTACAGCTTCAGGTTATGAAGTCCCCTTCTCCTGATTTTCTTCTCTTTAACTTGCTGTTATTTATTCTTTTGGGGCCTGAGGCTGTAATGGTTGTCCTTGGTTCTTACACTGGAAAAGGATTGTTCTGTCTAACTGTGAAGAGAGCTTACTAACACCTAATATGAAATACAGAGTAACACACTAAGGCAGCACAGAATCTAAAAAATATGAAACCTAAAACTTAAGCCATCAGTACAAACACACAGCAGTGGGCTGATGGGATGTCTGGGGTCCTGGAGGTGCTACCTGGGCTTGGTGGGGGTACCTGTTTATGGGTCAGTTTCCCCACTTGGAAAATAAGTGACAATAAGTGCAGTTTGTTCTTCCAGTCCCTTCTGGAAATGGGTTGGAGGGCTTAGGAGGGTCTTGGTGGTCTTCGTCTCCCCCCTGCAGTCCCATGTCCACATCCACTTCTCCACATTATTCCTGTATGTGTGCTGTACTGTGCTATGCTTATCTCTAGGAGCCAGAACAAGGACATTTGTCCCAGAGAAGTGCTGTCCTACCTCTGTGCCCCCCACCTCCAGCCACATCCTGTTCTTTCTCACAGTGTGTTATTACCAACAAACCTTGATTGAGTCCACAGCCTATGCCTATCACTGCTGGAGACATACACATAAGCTCTTTTCTGTCAGGCTTCTGCATAGTGTTACATCTGCTTCCATTCTGGGCAAGATGGACATGATGACAAGCTGATGAAAAGGGAAGATTTCTAGTTGTTTTTCTCCTTCTCCCTGACTTTGCTTGATGCTTGTTTGCTAACTTGAAAACCCGGTCATTGTGTATATGTTAGAATTAGAAATGCTTAATCTAGACATCGTGTGTTGGAAGCAAAAAGATGATGGTGGCTGTGAGGGAGCTTGAAGTAGTGTAAGCAAGCTAGGCCAAGTCTGAAATTTCTGCTTTTATGCTGGTGGTCCTAAGTAATCAAACTTTGTATTTTGTTTGAGCCATTTTAATGCATGGATGCTTTAGCTTCCTTTATAAAACTATACTTGGTTTCAGAGAGGTTCTATGGGCACCATGTTTCTGGCACGTACAATTGTAGTGCTTGGGCATTAAGGAAGAAAAGACTGTGTGTAAATGAAAATACCCATTGTCATACTACCAGAGTTTGACTCGTAACCCTGTCAGACAAAAGAAAACACAGGACTATGCTTTTGAGAGCATGTGGATTAGCCTGTGCAAGGTTCTGGGGGACAGAAATTACTAGGTCAGGACTAAACTAAGAAAAATTCTGAAATTGTAGTTTTAGATTTTCAGGAAATAGAGGTTTCCAGAGGATGATAGGGTGAGAACTGAAGCTGCAAAATAGTTCCTTTGCTCTTCATAGTATATAGCAGTTGGAGACTTTGGCAGACTCTTACTGTGACAAAATAATCTTCTAGGACTTCTTCCAAAACTTTTGAGATCATCTGGATTCCTAGTAGAAACATCTAAAATAAAGCCTTCTCTTAGCAGTGGCTTGTCACAATCTCATTTTATGTTTTATCCTGGAGGTTGGTTAACCCCGGCTTGCTGCTGGACACCCACCCCAACACTCTCTCACTCCCTCTATTCAACAAGATGGCAAGCAAAAATGAGAGAAGGCTATGGATGAGCATAAACCAGGGAGATCACTTACCAGGTGCCATGATGGGCAAAACAGATTTGACTTTGGGGAAAATTATTTAATTTATTGCCAATTAGAACTAGTGTAGGATGATGAGAAATGTCACACAAAGCTTGTAGCAAGAACTTGCTCCATGTGTTCTGTTCCATGCGCAACAGTGTGGCTATCTGTCCTGTGTGGGTTTCAGGAGGACAGCCTGCTTTTCCATGGTCTGCTCCAAGTGCAGGCAAACCTCTGTTCCACACCGCTGTCGTAGCTGACAGGCTCAGCTCTCTGCAATGGAGAGAGTCCAGTGGAGCCAGCTGGAAGTGGCTGTATGTGCACAGGGTAGCCCTGGCCCCTCCTCCCTGACACCACCCCCGCAGGTTCCCTCTGCCGGCACAGCACGGACACCCAGTATATTCCTTTATTAGGAGGGCACCATGTGCATACATTTATTTCTAAGCAGATAAAGGCTTTTACAACAGGCTATAAATTGACATAAGAAATATTCTTCCCTATTTCAAGATAATGGCACTTGATTAATCATCTGGTCACAAGTTTGGGTTCCATGTGAAGGGGGAAATAAAACTGATTAAACTGAGAAATAAGTAGGCACCATCTTGTGTCCTAATACGTGATACCATTCTGTTTTGCAAAGGAAACATGTTTGCATATGAATAAAAAGGAATGTGTGTTCAGAAACATCAACAAGGTGTCTCATTACAAATGTGCCCAGCCATATATTAGTCAAATGTATATTAAAAATAAGATTGATTTTGGCCAAGTATAGCTTACAATTAAAATTAATGTCAGTCCTCTTTAAAACAGAAGATGGAACAGGGTAATGTGTTCGTTCTAAAATCAGCATGAAAGAACACATAGGCTTTCTAACACATCATTATTTCTAGTTCTATTTCTTATTTTGGTTGCAGCTTTAATTCTAATACGAAAGTGTGTTGGTTATCCATATGTCATGAATTATTCCTGCAACTTAGGTGCTTAAAAAGATGTCATCTGTAAAGGAAAAGGAGTGCACGTAACATCTTGCTCACAATCACACAAAATTGAAAAAAGAAAAGTGATCAACACAAGCAGTTCTTCTGTGTTGATGGATGAATATTCAGGTGGTTTTTTTATACCAGATTGAGGAAATTGTTACTCTAACTTGGCTGGAAATACTGTAAAATAGCTTTAACCTTCTCCTATTACAGCTGTTGGACTTTTTTTATTCAGTATGCCAGCAGCAATCAATACTTTGCTTTAAACACCCAATGGGTAGGGTAGTGAGATTTTTTAAATTGGTCAGTTTTCTGCATCTGACTCAATTTTCTTGGTTGCTCGGTGTTTTTAGCATTCAAGTATAGCTGCAAAAAATTCAGAATTTTCTCCTTTAGCAGTTGGACTTGGTTTCTTGACCTTAAGCTCTTCTTGCAAAGACTGCTTGGTTTCTTTTTATGCTCAAATAATCAAATGGAAAAACTGTGGCAGTAAGAACTCTTCTCACACTTAATTAAAATTCTTAATAGAACATATATTTTCATCTTTTTAATTTCCAGTCAGAATTAGGTATGGAATGCTGTTTCTGTAACTTTCAGTTAACTTGAATTCAGAACAGCTGTTAGTGGCATCATATACAATGTGGGAATTCTCTTTGAAACAAGTCAGAATAAGAAAGCAGATAGAGAACAACAAAATCTTTTAGGGTTTTAAATACTTGTCTCTTTGTTAATTCAGAATGCTGGGTAAGGACATTTGTTTAAAAATTAAATTATTTTATTTAATTTAATATTTAAAAATTAAAAAGTTAAAAAGATGTGTCAAATGTCTAGGTATTTTGATTTTTCATAAAAATAATCTTGTATTTGTTATTTCTACTTTGTGGGAATTGCCATATGACTTATAACTTTTTTCCTTTCTTTTTTATTCCTTTATTCCTTTCTCATTCCCCATTATTTCCTTGAAAAAATTAATTTTTATTTTAAGTGTTTTATAAAATATCTCATGTTTGTACAGTATTGTCATTTAACCCCACCTGACAACTATGTACAATGCAGCTGCTTGCTCACTGCTACTCCTTCATCCCCAGTAGGATGAGGAGAATCAGAAAAAGGTAAAACCCACAGGTTGAGATAAGAAGAGTTTAACAATTTATATAAAGCAAAATTTAATAATAAGAAGAACAACAGAAATAACAGTAATAGTGAAAAGAGAGAGAAATAAAACAAGAAAAAACAAGTGATGGACAATACAGCTGCTCACCAGCGCTGAGCAATGCCCGAGCAGTGCCGAGTTGTTTTAGCCATTTCTTGCTAGTGTAATAGATGAGTCCAGCCTCTCACCATCCCCTCATGCTTCTAAAGCAGGGAGTTACTGTTACCCCAGTTAACCACCTGGTGAACAAAGAAACAGTCCAAAAGCTAATCTGACACGAGGGGACTGAGAGTAGGTTTTGTTTCATCTTCAAGGAAGTCCATCCTTTCCATTGCCAGAATGAGATTGGAGACTGTTCTAATAAATGCCTAAAGTTAAATTTAATTCGTTAAATTAAAGTTAAATAAATGCCTAAAGTTAAATTATTCACAACAGCAATGTTGTGAATAAGATCATTTCCTTTCTTGCCTTTTGAAAGAAACGATTTGTAGTAAAGATTATTTTTCATTTTTTTCAGGAGATTGAGATCTGAAATTCCTGCTCAATGCTGATAAATCTGATGTGAGCTTTAGAAGATTAAGTAATTGATAATTTTTTATTTTAATTGCATCCAAAACTATTTGAAGCATACTTTTACAGTTCACTTGAAGGCTGACAAAAGTGTGGTCTTCTGTAATGTTATGCAGTATACCCCGTAAGTCACTGTTAAGAGGAATGATGCTTCCTCTTTCCATGATAAGGTACACAAGATTTTGACTTTTTTTTCCTTAGGCTCAGTAATCATTGCTAGTTACAAGAGAAAACTTCTCTACTTTGTAGGGAAAAAATGCCTTTCAGGGAA
Source organism: Parus major (assembly GCF_001522545.3). Lineage (NCBI taxonomy): Eukaryota > Metazoa > Chordata > Aves > Passeriformes > Paridae > Parus > Parus major. Next base: position 133,717,935 of record NC_031769.1, on the reverse strand, counting down.
ATCTAAAAATTAAATAAAATATGAGGAAGCCAAAATTCATTGTATCTAATGATTGTGTGATATTTGTTTGGGTTGTGGGTTTGGTTTATTTGGATTTTTTTTCCTTTTAATTCTTTCATTCTCTGCTTCTAAATGTTTTATAAATTAGTAGAATAGTCCAAGGGGTGTAGTGATACAGCTGACTCCAGAAACTGACCCTGAATGCTTCTAATAATTAAAGATTTGCGAATTTTCCATTGCAGGTTTCATAATCTTCTTGTAGCATACAGTAATCTCTAATATGAATTTAAGTAGGCCCAAAAGGCAAGCAGGCTATCTGATTGTTATCTGGTATTTTTTTGCTCTTGCTTATTAAAATGGTACTTACCCAAAGGCAATTTCTCTTGCTTACCTTTCAACATGTGTTAAGTGCACATCTGATTTTACTAACATCTGGAAAGTAAGAAGGATTGGAAATGCCCTCAAAGGTGGGATTCTCAATAAATGAGGCCACTGCATGCTTTGCATGCACAGTGTGCTCTCTCTGTATTGCATTCACATTCCCAAGTGCAAAGGACTCTTTTGGAGATGGTCTCTTGTATGTAGATTTTTGACTGCCTTATTTTACAGAGCAGAATGAGTAAGTTTCTTTTGCTAGAAGTAGATTATTCCCCCCAAGCTACTGATTGAGTGAAAACAGAAGGACAGAAGATGTTTAAATTATTTGTAGCTGAATATTCTAGGTCTGTAATGAGACACAGTTTTAATCTTGAATGTTTTCACTGTTATTTCTTAGTGTCATGCCTTACTACATTAAGGATGGGCCTGGGACTAAGAACCATTTTGTGTCACAATTAATAATTACTTGTTTCCCACACAGGTTGTGAAAACAAAAATATGCTTCTTATTTGTGCTTCCTTTTACATACTTGTCAATATGTTCAAAACTGTCCCTGTAATATTTTTCAAATTTTGTTTTTCTATTTTTGCAAATACATTTCTTTGTAAACATATTTTCATCTTAGTGACAGCAATGCTGATTTTTAGTAATGAGGGAAGAATTTCCCTCTTGTAAACAGAGGTTTCTGATTTGCGGATCTTCAGAAATAATTGCAGATCAACTGACTGGAAATGAGCCTAGTAAAATAAAATGAAAAGTAGTTTCAGTGGCTCTATAGCCATTTTTTATGTTCTCAGCATGGTCTGTTTGTTGTTGGATTAAGAGTATAGATTGGGTTTAAAAAGGGATGATCTCTGAAGGTCAGTTAGGCACCTCTTTTTTTCAGAATTTTATAGTTCAAATACATGTAGGTACACTAGCCTGTAAGATACCTATGAAATCCATTGTATCTAACTTTGGTTCATGTATGATACATAAGTGCATATATATATCTGTAACTCTGTGAAAATAGGGCAAATGGCCATAACTTCCTGAGAAATGTTCCCTCCAAGATACAGAAAAGAACAAGAATTGCTTTTCTTTGTTATTACTGGAAGACTGCAAATCAGATTCTGCAGTCTATGAACCTGTAAGAAGGACAAGGTGGTGAATATGGTGTGGGTTTGGATTTTTTTAATTACATTTTTTGTTTATTTTAGAATCATAGAATAGCCCAGGTGAAGGGATCTCAGAGGATCATATCATACAAGCCTTCATGGCCACAGGAGCCTAGATGAGGTTATCTAGCACTCTGTCCAGTTTAGTCTTGAAAACCTCCAGTGATGAGAGTTTCTGCCATGCCCCTGGGGAAGTTGTTCCAGTCACTGATTGTTCTCATTGTAAAAATTTCTCTTGTGCCTAGATGAAACCTCTCCTAATGCAACTTTTAGCTGCTATCCCTTGTCTTTGTTACTTTGTGTGGCATCTTGTGAGGAGAGAGCCCCTGATCTCTTTGTGGCTGCCCTGGAACATTGTGATGAGCTTTCCCCTGAATCTTCTCTAGGGAGATGAGACATAACTCCTTCAATCTTCTCACACAGGGGAGATTCTACAGGCATTTGATGGTGTTGCACCTTTTCCAATCTGTCCATGTCTTCTTTCAACATCATTCCAGATGGGGCCTGACAACCACTGGGTAGAGTGGGATGATAACATCTCTTATCTCTGCTAGTGATACTTCTGCAGATGCAAGCCAGGATCCAATTTACCTTTGGTGCTGCAGTATTGCACTGCTGACTTATGGTCACCGTGTTATCCCTATTGCCCTCATATGGATGCTAAATTCTGACAGTGCCTGTACGTATTACAGGCCGTACAGCTTCTCAGGCTGGTCCTGAGAAAACAGTCTGAGAAGCTGTACGGCCTGTAATACGTACAGGCACTGTCAGAATTTAGCATCCATACCCTCAGGTCCTCCTCATCAGGGCTTCTCCCTGCCATAGGGATCCTGGCCTATTCAGAGCTCTCTGGTTCTTCCATTCCGGGTGTAGGACTGTGCTTGTCTTTGCTTATTTTCCCAATGTTCTTGCTGCCCCATGTGATTTCCCTTGTAGGTACACATGTCTACTCATCACCTAGTTTAGAGTCATCAGCAGATGTGTTGAGTGTGCTTTCAATCCCATCATCCAGGTACCTTATGAAGATGTTCTGTGTGTGGGGTCTGGTATCAATCGCTGAGGGACCCCACTTGTGTCAGACTGCCAGCCCATTTTATTTAACAGCTTCTTAGTTCAGTTGAAATGCTTCCAATTATTAAGTTCTATTTCAGTTATTTAAAAGATTATAGAGATGTAACTGTAATGTTGCTGAATGTCCAGTTTGCATCTTATATTTTTCTGTGAGAATATTTTGTTTGTGTTTTTAAGACTGCAGCCTGGTCTACTTCATAATTAGCTGATCAAGCTGTATTGCTGATAAAGCATGTCCCGACTGTTCTTTAATCTGTGATGTCAAATTCTTTTCAAATCATAAAGATTTTGTTAGAGTTTTCTTTTAACTGAACAAGCCTCTTGGGTATTCAGAGATTACTTCGACACAAAAAATGGAGGTAAATCTTAGTCCTAAGCAGGCAGCAGCATGGCTGACATTCCATGAGACAAATAATGAGCAAGAAGTCAGTCACAAAGCCTTATTCAGCAAAGAAAGAGCTGTATGTGAGTGAAGGCAGAAGATAAAGAATAATCCCTACAAGATATGCCAGAAGACATGCCACTGTACTTGATGAAAAAAGTTGGAAATCAAATCTTCAGCATGAAAGCAGTTTTTTTTTCCTCTTAGAATTAGCAGGAAATTAAGAACACAGAACTAAAGAAGAATTTATGGGAACAATTACTAGAAATAATGATGAAATTGTTAATCTAACGTCTGTTTTGCGCTGATATTGAATCAAGCTGATTTGTTTAAAGTTAACAGAGTAGGAAATAATGGATTTTTTTTTTTGTAAAATGTAGTGGTATGCATAATTTTAAAAAAATCTATACATCTTTGATTGTTCACTGAAGAATTTTATTATCTGTGCAATTTGTTCACCATAGTGTCTTTGTTTATTCCTGCTCAAAAGCTGTCTGTAGTTCAGTTTAAAAATGATTGCAGCATGGCACTGCAACAGGATTCTAAATAAACTTAACCTGACATGAAGTAGAATCATAGAATTGTTTAGGTTGAAAAAGCCTTTTAGGATCATTGAGTCCCACCAATCACCCAGCACTGCTAGGTCTATCACTAAACTGTGTCTGTAAGTGCCTTAAGATGTATAGATATATATATAGATATATATATATAATATCTATACATCTTTGAAATATATCCATGGATAGTGATTGCACCAGCTATCCTGGGCAGCCTGTTCCAGGCTGGTTTCCTTTGGTGAGGAAATTTTTCCTAATATCATCTAAGCCTCTCCTGGAGCAGCTTGAGGCCACTTTCTCTTGTTGTGTCACTTGTTATTAGAAGAGACCAACCTTCACCTGGCTACAGCCTCCTTTCAGGTGGTTGTACAGGACCATAAGGTTCCCCATGAGCCTCCTTTTCTCCTGGTAGAACAACCCCAACTCCCTCAGCTGCCCTGCTCCTCACAGGACTTGTGCTCCAGACCCTTCCCCAGCTCCACTGCCCTTCTCTGGACACACTTCAGCCCTTCAGTGTGTTTCGTATAGTGGGGGTGCAAAGCTGAACCCAGGACCTGAGGTGCAGCCTCACCAGTGCCCAGTACTGGGGGACAGCCACTTCTCTAATCCTGCTGCCCAGCTATTTCTCACACAGGCCAGGATGCCACTGGCCTTGGCCACCTGGGCACACACTGGCTCCTGTTCAGCTACTGTTGACCAGCACTCCTGATCCTTTTTCACTGGGCAGCTTTCCAGCCACTCTGCTCCAAGCCTGCAGCACTGCCTGGGGTTGTGACCCAAGGGCAGGGCCCAGCACTTTTCCATATTGAACACATACCTTTGGCCTTGGCCCATTAGTCCAGCCTGTCCAGATCCCTCTGCAGAGCCTGCCTACCCTCTCCAGATCAACATTCCTGCTCAGCTTGGTGTCTTTTGCAAACTGACTGAGGGTACCCTCAAATCTTTCATCCAGATGATTGATTAAAATATTAGACAAGACTGGCCCCAATACTGAGACCTGGGGAGCACCACTAGTGACTGGCCGTCAACTGGATTTAATTCCATAGTATAATAACAATGTGATAGAAAGTTATTTGAAAATGTGGTATGAATTAGCACAGCTTTTCTTTGCTGGCTAATTATAGGTGTTACTTTTCTTAAATTAGTGAATAAAGTGACCACTCTAGGAAAGCTGAGAAATTATATTTGCCAGTTGTGCATCAGATTAAGCTAAAATCCTTTTAAATTTACAGGTGAGTTTTATGCACTAGTTTGAATACAATTCTGTGTCTTTCATTTCTTTTTAAGTCTCCTCATTTTTCCTGGGACTAGAATTATTTGAGGTAAGTGGTTATTATATAAGAATGTTAGGGGAAATTAGAAGCCTTTTCTAATGCAAAATATAATTACTGCTTAAAATTGCAGGGAAAACTGCTGAAATATCAGAAAACATTCATAGAAACCAGTTTGATGAATTTCCACCACCTTTTCCACAATTGTGGGAATTAAGCTTGCTACCCACTTTTTTTTCCAAATATGCTCAATGATACACCAAACTGGTGCATTTATTATTTATTAGAGATTTATTATTCTTAATTTGCCTGTAATATTTACTGAAACTAATAAGTACTTCATAAAGTCTTAGTTAATGACTGTTTGTTTATAGGACACTGCTCTACAAAAACCAAGAGAAGTTTTCAGGCTACCTACAGACTTGACTGCATGTGATAATCGCCTTTGTGCCTCAATGCATTTCTCATCCTCCACATGGGTTGCTCTTTCTGATGGTACAGGAAGACTGTATTTAATTAAATCAGGCAAGCGTGGAAGCAGTGCATCTGAAAAGTGGGAGGTATGTCCTGCAATAATGTATTTAGGAGTTGTACATATACCCCTATCAAAGTGACCTAACTGCATTAATAATGGGATTTGTTATCCTGCTTGGACACAACAAATATAATTGTTACATTTCTACCTCAAGCTGTGAGTCTCATGTTCTCAGGTTAGTTCCTCTTTGTTTATGGAAGATGAATCTGGTAAAAAAGTGCCCACATTTTGTGTCTATTTTCTTGGTTAGAGGGTAGTTTCCTAAGAAACCACAGGTGTTTTAGTATTGGCAGAAATGTAGGCGTATATACTGAAGTGGAAGATTTCAGCATGATGGATTAGCTCCTTTCTCTACATCTTCTGAGAGTTCAGTGAAGGAAATTGATCATCCTGGTTTTAGATGCTTGGTAATTAATACCATCTGGTTTTTATTCTGTTCTGTGTGAGAATGCTGACACATAAATAAGTTACATTGAAGTTGTCAGTGTAACGAAAATATGAGATTTATATCTGAGGTTCTGTCATCATTTAAATTGACTTACTGAGTATGTAGAGCATGCAGTGGTTTAGAGTTGTGTTAATATCACAACACTATAAATCCTCAAACTATCAGGTTTCAGTAACAACAGCTGAACTCATTCAACCGCTGCAGCTTGAATTCTTTGTAATTTATCCTTTCATTTTCATATGTTAATCTTCTAGCAAATAATGTTTCTTTTTCTTGTTGTTTGGATTAATTTTGTTTTTATCTTCTTCAGTTTTTTGCTGAATGAGTACTTCTTGAAAAAATTTGGAATACATGGTTTTTAGAATTAAGACTTCCAGCAATAGGTATCAAATCTCTCACACTATTAGATACAGAGTCCTATGTGAAATTAATTGAATAATTTTCACATAATATAAAAAAAATCATAAATTAATGAAATTTATAGCTTTAAGTTCATAATTAATGATATTTTATATTCACAGTGGTGCTCGTTAGCCTTTCAATATGACAGTAATAGTTAGGCATTCTGCCTACCTAGTCACATTCAAATATTGGGTGGACTTTTCCAATCCATGTACATAAATAAAAATTCAAGAACTTCTAACCCTAGCTTCTCCTAAACATGAATATTATCTCCTTCATTTCATTATAACTTTTTGTTTCTTAGTTCATAGAGGAGGAAAATGGGATCTCTTTGCAAAGCCAAATAATGGCATGTTTGATGATTGAACACTGGCAGTGATGCTGTGGACCTTTGTCTTCTTGTTTGCCTATGTACAGGTCTCCGAGGATTTTCAGAATAGAGAACTAGTGGGGGCCTTGGGGAAATGCCTACATTTTCATCTTGAGTGTGAGACTTTGGCCAGTTGATAGGCAGTGTTTATGGACCCTCTTGTTCTCATCAGTTGCTGTACCTCTATTTATTGCAGTGCTAACCAGGCACAATGCAGAGAGGTTTGGGGATCTTTGTGCTTTGTTTAATGGGCTCTTATAATGATTGTTCAGTATAAACAATAATATTTAAAAACCTTTCAGTACAGTAGCTTGATAGCCACAGAAGGAGGAACCAGAAATGTGTGACATTTGTGGATTCATATTGTCAGAGAGATTTTTAGGCGACAAACTGTTACTAATTTGACATTCACTGAAACTCTTCACTGCTTTCTGTAAAAGAGCAAGGCTTCCAGCTTTAACTGTCTGACTTGACTTTTTTATTACATTTTTTTCTTCTAGATTGTGTTTAATGAAGAACTAGGAAGTCCATTTATTTTAGCACACAGTGTTTCATTTGTAAAATCTGATGCACACTCACTAGCTGTGCTGGTGCTTAGGGTAGAAAAAGATGAACTGGACACAAAAGGAAGCGGATTTCACGTTACCTTGGAATGGCTTACAATTGCAGAAAGAAAAGAGGGTAAGTGTTTTATATTTATATTACTGATGAGTAATGTTAAATAAAAATAACGTTTTTATTCTTTGTCTTAGAAGTTACCTTTCCACAGGTTCTGATATTTCTTTTCCTCAGCTTAGATTTTACATAGATAATTTTTTTTTATATTTTGAAATCAAGTTATTGGTTATAGAGCTAAATTTTGAGAGACATTTGGAAAACAGGAAGAAGTAAAGTTTTGCACTTGTGTCATATTAGAAATATGATAATTAGAAAACAAGATAGCACTTTACTTGAATGTTACAAAATGCAATTTCTGTTTAGCTGGGTTTTGTAAAATCGAGGTTATATGGAACTATTTCTACCTAATGTCTGTTGTATTTTTTAAAATATTTTACAGGTGGATATGGGTGTTTGGTTATGTGTTGTTGTTTTTTAGCTTTCAATTAATGATGTAGTGGGATTGGAAGTAGTACGACATAAATGTAAGACGTATAGTGTAAAAGGTTTTCCTGGATTAAGAGTATGAAGTTATTCCATTAATTTTGGACCAACACATTGAAAACATATTAGTTAGTATATTAATACCTACTAATTAATATTTTATCCTAATAAAGTTTGACAAATCAGACTTTATATATTCAATACGACCCTAAATGTATGACATTAAATATCATGATTTTCATAAAGGATACAAGACCCCATGTGTCACTGTCTTATTTAAAGATGCGTGGATTAAATTAACAGACATTCTTGGATGACTGTGATATGGTCTTGCTCATTATGTTACAAGAAATAAAATTTTGACACTGATAGAAACAAGAGCTTTAACTAGTTGGACTAAAGCAGTTGAGGCATATAGTGATGTTACTAGCCAAATGCTCTTCCATCTCCTACCTACCTAATATGGATAGGATAGCATTGAATAGAATAGTTCTCTGGGAAGCCTGCTGCAGTGTTTAACCACCCTCTCAGGAAATAAATGCTTCCTAGTGTCCAGTCTGAACCTCATCTAGTGCAGCTTTGAACCATTCCCATTTGTCCCATTCTGGATACCAAGAAGAGCTCAGCATTTCCATCTCCACTTCCCCTCCCTAGGAAGACTGCAGACAGCAATGAGGTTGCCCCTCAGCCTCATTTTCCTCAAACTAGACAAGCCTGAAGTCCTCACCTAGTCTTGACAGGACATTCTTTCCAGCCCTTTCACCAGCTGTGTTGCCCTCTGTGGCTTTAGTTACATTTTCTGCTGTTGAAACCTTGGATGATGGAAATATATTTCAGAAAGCCACATGAGACCAACTGCCTTATGCGTTTATTACCAGCTCAACGAGAGAAAGAAACCTGTGAACAATACTGCTTATAACTTAGAAGAAAAACTAAATCAGTAACGCTGCCAGTCTAGAGCTGAAAACTGTTACTCAGAAGTCAGCACAGACTTTTGTTGTATTTTTTAATACTGTACACTTTAATAAAAAGTCCTTTTTTACATTGTATGTTTTATAATTTATGACAAATATTCTTGGCATCCTTAAAAGTAGATTTAAAACTTTTTCAAAAAATCTTGCCAGCTCTTCAGCATTTCCAGAGAACAAAAAATTTTTGAAATTACTGTCAGGAGAGATTTAACAAAATTTAAAGCAATCTTTAATTGTGAAGAGAGAAATAAATTTGATTTCATTTAAACAAACATCTCACAAATCAGACTGATGTATGAACCAGTCTCAAAGATAAAAGCGGTTTTGAGGAATTAAAATACTTTACAATCTCTTTCATCAGTAATCAATTTTTGTTGCTTGCCTTTCTTTGAAACTGTCTGTGGATGCAGTTTTTTTCAGATTTTAGTAAAAGTAGTTAGTTAATCAACAAGCCATTTCTTAAATTTCCAAAATCTGTGCTTCATCAGAGCAAAGCCTTAAAACATGTTTATTTCTCTTGATATGGATAAATGTGAGATCTCTGCCCTGTTTGGCAGACAAAAGGCTCATACTCGTCACTATTGTGTTACCAAAGGAAAAAAATGGAAACATGAAAATAAATCAGAATGGGGGCAGTGGTAAGGTCTTTTCATATCTTTATCTCATTCATATCTCTTCATATCAGTACTTCAGAGGACTGTAACAGAAGTGTACCCTTTCAAATTTGGTTTTCTTTCGTTAACCAAACTTTTAGAAATACTTGCTGTAAAAGCTTGAAATGAGGAGCCACCATGCTGCCTTATGAGATTCAGATATGGTTAGCTTTCTTCTTACCTTCTCTACAAGAAAAAAATTATTTGTACTGAGGCTGTGCTGGACTAGCTGTGATCAGCAAAGGCATCATAAGAATAAAATGAAGTCTTAGATTAATCCAGTGTAACTCATTGGAAAACCATGGTACTGTGATTTAACAAGTAGGATTGCATAGTATTTTTAAATGTAATGAGTTCCTTAGATAATAATTTGTCTTCTAGAAATATATGATGACTTTTTTAAATTTTATTTTATAGGTGATCATAGATACGAAATCACTAAAAGGAGAATTTTGCAAGGAAAATCAGTCCCTCATTATGCAGCAATAGAGCCAAGTGGGGATGGTCTGATGATTGTTTCCCACAAACCATTTACATATATGCAAAGTGAAAGTGACAAATTAGAAGAAAATGATGATGCAAAAGTATCAAATGAAAAGAAAGGTAAGACTTAGTCTGACAGGTTATGATAGTCTGCTCTCTTCTTTGACTTAGGACACACCTTGTTAGTTTGGCATTTGTTTGGAAACTCTAGCAATAAGTGTACTAATATCTATCTTATGGACAGATTGATTTTTGTTTGTTTGTTTGCCTTTACTGTTGGAAGTTGTATTGTGCATAAACCTGTATTAGGTGCTTTCTTTTGGATAGGAAACACTTAAAGAATTTCATTGTCTTAAGGAAAAGGATATTTTGCAGACAGACATATAATAGGTTTTTGGTATTAGTTGGATTGCTAATGCTTAAATTTAGGCATCTGTCTGAAGTATGCAAATTAAGAAACCAGTCTTCCTGGATGGGAGGGGGGCATTGACCTCCCCAAACTGTTATTTATCAGAAAGCCTTTTGATATGTAATTTTACATAATTCCTGCCTTTCTAAAATTTAAATAATTATTTTGAAAAATCTTTTTAAGGAATGAGACTCCTGTAAAAGGTTCTGTTTTCTCCAGTGGGAAAGTAGTTCAAAAAAACTTCAACAAAATGCATTCGTACTTTTTTTTTCTTTGCAAACAAAACAAAACTAAGAATATAAAAACCTAATAGAGTTGTTTATTCCTAAGTATCACTAGGCTCTGTAATGTCTATGTAATTATGTTGGATTACTTTATGTTTGATTTTTGTTTCTGCATATGAAGCATTGGTTAGTGAACAAATTCTAACTGAAGAATAATAGCACAATCTTTGTTAATAGTGTGAAAATCTACTTGGAAAACAATACAAAAGGATCAAATTTCTGGAATGTGTTAATGTTAAACACTATGACAACTGTGGTTTTGTACATGTAATTTTGTTAAGAATAGTCTGTATATATATATCTTGAGGCAAAGGAGTTCTTCAGTGCACTGAGCACCACAGTGCAAAGTAACGTAGGCTCTAGTCTTATTTGCACAGTTATATAAAATTGCAGGTATAATGGACTTTTAATAACAGATACCATTTGTGTCAGTTTTCAAAATTTTGAAAGCTGTCATGTCTCAGATAGTAATAATTTCTGGGGAAGTATAATTGTAGCACCTGCAACTGATCCATTGCAACCAGGGCAGTTGTGGCAAAGGCCAGGAGTGCAAGAGTCCTTCCAGAGTCACATGGTAGGAGGCTTTGATCAGTAGAATCTTGAGTTGCATTGTGACAACTTGAGAGCTTTCAAAGGGAAACCTATACTGTACTTTTTCTCAAAATAGAAAGGTAACTTTTACAAGATTGCTCTTTAGTAAATATATCCATCTGTATTTCTATTTTCTATGTGTTACCCACTCATGCTGTCATAGCCTTTCTTTTGTATAAACATTTCTCTAAAAAGGCCATTTCTTCTAGCAGTTTAATAATCAGACAGATTCTAGACACTGTAGAAAAAGTCAGTTACTACCTCTGGGCAGGTAGTTTTATTTCATCTCCATTAGCTGAGGCAGATTAAGACTACTTAGTCTTATAAAATCATTTCTGTTGACTAGTCAGCATAGCTTCCAGCAACATATGTAAGAAAAAAGTGTTCACATCTCTAAATGGCATGTACTTCCAGCATGCAGTAGCTTGTCAGTATACTACACCTGATGTCTTTTCAACCAATTTATTTATCATTAATGTTTCATGTATTTAAGTACATTTTGGCTTCCAATTTCATAATGCTACGGTAAGCTTAATAGTAACAGTTAATGCCCATTGTATAACTATCAGTGTATTTGAGTATAGATATGAATATGAATTACTCTTGAAAGGAAGGATACAAATGAAGTTGATTGCTAAAAAGGTATTTCTCCATTTTATGATCAGGATATATTTTGTGTAAATTTTTCAGAGTAAAAGTTAATTTACACTTTTTCAAAAACATTTCTTTTACTAAATGCCAAATGTCTCAGCACTGGAGGCTGTGGAATCTAATAATCCTTGTAATCTAGTTTGTATTTTCCTGCACGTTTCCAACTGTAGACCCTCTCTACTACTGGCAGCAGACTCAAGAAGATGTGACAATAACAGTTCAGCTGCCTCAAGACATCACAAAAGATGACATAAAAATACGTTTTTCCCCTGATAATATATGTGTTACGCTGAAAGACCAGCCTCCTTTGGTGGAAGGAAAGCTCTATTCATCTGTGGACCATGAAAGCTGCACATGGATAATTAGAGAGGATAAAAGGTATTGTATATATTTTTTAGTTTTTCTATTGATAGGAACTGATTTCAAAATATACACCATATTGGATTTCTGGCCCTTCGGGAATGATCTCATGTAATGCTACACCCAATGTCCCTTTTTGCAAGGATGTCTCTTCCCTTGAAAACAATTCACTGGCTTTTGCTGTCTGAGTACTGTTTCTTTATCTAATTGTGAAAGTAATCCCTTCCTTTTGCAGTTATTTTCCAGAAAAAAAACCCACACAGTATCAAAATATTAAACATAGATTTGTAAGAAGAGTAAACTTAATTGATTCAACAATTTTTTATTTTTCTTTTGTATGTTTCAGGATTTATTAGTTCCAGTGTACCTTAGTGTTTGTGGTAATTTCTCTTCCACTTTCCACAAGCAAGTATTTTAATAATAATTCAACATAAATTCTTTAGGCTTGACTTATAAATTCTTTATTATATTTTCCTAAAAATTATATGTGCGTTATAGAAGATAAATCTCTGTGAATTTAACATGCTGTAGACGTCAAATACAAATGTTCCTGTTTCTATTTAGGAACTAAATTTTAGGGGTTTTTTTAGATTCTGAAATAAAAATACAAAATAATGAAGAGGGTGCAAAAAAAAAAATTCAGAGCTCCCTAAAACATAGTCAGGTTTTTCTTTGTGTTGTCTAATTTTCATACTGTGCCTGGGCTGAGCCAGGTATTCACTTACCCACGCTGGTCTGGTTATCTCAGAGATACTCACACTCTTTAATGAACTCAAGAAGAAACATGTAGACCATCAGGTGATCCACTCAACAGCTGATAGCTGTTTATCTAAAACAAAGGCTACCCTTCTAAGTTGTGATAAGCTTGGCTTTTTGCAGTTTCCAAAAGATTGACTGTAAAGGACAGTGATTCTCAAAAAAAAATTGAGAGGGACTAATATTTTTGTATAGATTATACTATTACTCTATATTAAAGTTTGACTGTGATTAAAATGTGGGGTTGTTGGCTTTTAGGTATCATGCTGAAAAATAACTCAGCTGAATAACTTGATTTTTTTATTACTCATTCAAGTGAGCATTATTGTATGAATCTCAGGTTTCTACTTTAATGAGAAAGAGTAATTCCATATTTCAATGTAATAAGTTACACTCAGTTCTTAATTTTCATATTGCATCACTGCTATAAATCTATTGATTAAAAGTCAAAAACTTGCTTCAGATGTCTTCTATAAAAGTGTGCTGTTCCTAATACCAGTGCAATTGCTTTAGAAACTGATTCAGAGTTGCTGCTGTGGTGCAGTAATTAGTAACTTAGAGGGTTTTCTTGTTAGGAGCACTACAGTGCTTGTCATTGCTGGAGAACCTGTAAGTGTATCTAAAAAGTGAGTATAATAAAACTGACTTATATCTATGTGTTTGTCCCACACAGTATTTACATGGAATTACTATGTTGGTGCATTGGGCTGTGTCTCAATTTTTGTTTACTTAATTAGTTATTCCTAATAGTTTAGTGATCATACTGGGTTCTCGTTGTTGGGTTTTGTTTTTACATGTTACAGAAATCTTAACCTCTTCTGAGACAGAACTTTAGAGAGACAGTGTAGATAATTAATTGATGAAGTATTTTTGAGGCCTATAAAATACAAATATTTTTGTCCTAGATGTTATATAGAGGTAGGGCACACTTAAATAGCCCTAAGAACTACTGCTTGTTTCAAATAAACCTCAGTATTAAAATTCTGTCAGTCTTTGAATAGATTGCTTTACAAGTGATTTCCTGCCATATTTGAAATATTTTAATGAGTCTGCTTCAGGGTAAACTACACTTACATTGAAAATATAAGTGGTTTGTAAGAGGTTTTTGTTTAGGCTATTAGAAAATCACATGCTTGGTCTGTTTTTCTTTAGAATATTTTTGTTAGTATGGTGTATTTTATAATTTGAATGCTAATGGTTTCTGTGATTTTCATTATTAATTCAGTTTGAAGAGAAGTGCTCTTATCTACATTGAGAGCTTTTTGACTAATCTGACAAATGGATGTAGTGTTTTCATGTGTTACTCTTTATCTTCTCTTTCCATTTTAGCTTGGAAATCTCTCTGATTAAGAAAAACGAGGGGTGCCAGTGGCCAGAGTTAATCATTGGTGATACAAGAGGGGAATTCATTATGGACCCTTCCCAATGCTCTGAAATAGCTGAAAGCCTGATGCATCTTACCTCTGAAGTAATGGTAAAGAATCAAGAACCAAAGACTTAAAATTCTTGTACATGTTGTCTTTTCTTGATGCCCTAATTTGCACTGCATTGACCCAACTCATCAGTTCATTTACTATTCATTCATTTTTAATTGAAGCTGTAACAAACTAATGGCACTAGAGTTGTGAATACACTTTGAACAGTAAAACCATCTTCAAGGGGGACTGAATTTAACTTATATGGTGGTGTCTATGCAACAAACAGAAGCTTGATTTAGCATTGAAAAGAAACTTTGTGCCCATCATTTAGGATGTGCCAGTTTGTTTTAAAGCAGTTAATTAAATGATTTTGAAAGATGTCTGTTTCTTGTTTATCAATAGGTTAGCAAAGCCTATTTTATACTGTCTTCCTAGGGATACCGTACTTGACCTAGAGACTGTGAGTGTAAATGCCATGTTTAAAAGGAAAATTTAGGAAACTATAAATATGACTCATGAACTTTCTGGCATTTTTGTCATACGGGAAGTCTACTTAAAGTAAAATGTAATTTTTAGCTGCTATTTACTTGATACTTGGTTCAATTAGAAAATGGCATCTCATTTTATGAGAATTTATGAAGTGTGCCTCCATGTGGCTTTTGATATATTAGGTTTGGATTATTACTTTGTTTTTAATAAGGCTGAAAAGTGTTATTAAAATAAATTCTATTTAGTACTCCAGATTGATTTCTCTCTCCCTCAGTATTTGTGAGGAAGATATTGTAGTGTATCTTTTGACCATAGATTTTTTTTGGAACTTCAAATTTATTTTCTTTTGTACTTCATACTAAGCTTAAAGTGATGATTTTTTAATCATAAGTTTTCATTAATTTTAAATATATTTTAATAAATTAAAATTATTATTAGCAAAACTAAAATGTGTCATGTATTTAGAGCTGCTTATAAAATGAATCAATCAATTTTTCAATAGCATTACTGATGACAAGCTGAAATAAGCTTACACTGATGTACATTTACTGAATATGCATATGTTTTCAGAATTGTATACTTTTGCTACTTAGAAAGGGTATTTGTTGTCCATGTATTAGTGGCTTATGTACCTTTCCTGAAACTGAAATTGATTTTATTGTATCTACCACTTCTGCTGTCCTCCACAGCAGAAATTGTTATATTTATTTTGAGTGAGTAAATAATAGCTTTCAGTGTGTATGGATATGCAAATAATTCTTCAGTTGTTCTTTGGGGTCTTTTTTGTGTCATAAAAAAGATTTTTTTTTTTTCAGTAGTTTCCATTTTCAGTGTAGTTCATTCTTTTTTTCAGAATCCAAACCCTGAAAAGGAAAACCCACCTTGTAATGCTCAAGAGTTAGAAGAGTGTGATGCTTTCCTGGAAGATGGTGCAAGCTTGTGCAGATTTGATGGTGATACCTTAAAAGTCACCCATATAGTAAGTACTGCTAATTATTACAGAAATACTTCAAAGCACTCTTTTGTGTGGAATTAGACCTCTATTATCAGTACAAAAATCTATAGACTGTTGAAATCACATAAATTTCTCCCATATCAAATCACAGTAGCAACACAAATTGTCAATCCATATGTGTCCTTTGATATCATTTTAATATAAAAACAAAGCTCCTTTTGTTCTGATTAAAAAATACATATACTTTCACAAGTGAGCCATTTAAAAAACAAAGTTATATCAGAGTAATTATAAGAAAAGGATCTTTTTTCAGTGGCATAAAATTTTAGATGACTTAGCTTGCATTTTGCACAGTAGTTTTTCAGACAGCCTGGTAGAAACCTGACCTTTTTTACTAAGAAGCTGGAGCACAGATTACTTTATGGTACTTTTTTGTCAATCACACTGAAAATAACAGACTGGGGGCAAAATGCTTCAATAGTGGGCTTGATTTGGGTTGTAAGCAACCATGACTAACAGTAAGCTAGGATTTGATCTGGTCTGTTGCCTGGAGTTGGAAACAAAATGATGTGAAAACATTACAGATTAACTTGTTGTGAGGTTTTTTGGGAGTTTTTTTTTAAATTGGATGAAAGCGAAAACTACATTGTGGTTGTAGCATGGTTTGGGTTGCCTGGTAAATTGTAAAACCTCTGTCCTTGAGATCTTCCATACCAGACTGGATAAAGTTCCTAATACCTATTTATTAATAAATAACTCAGCCTAAACTACTGCTCCTCACACTGAAGGGTAAGAAATGCCTGAGACATTTCACAGATCAGGAGGAACATGAGTTCATGGGATCACAGAAGGCTGCTTTCTAATAGGCAGCAAGACATTGTGGAGCAAGTTTGAACTCCTGGGTTCTTGTAAAAAGTTCTTAAAATGGGTGGGATAAAAGTAATTTAAAGGTTAATGTGTTTAAAGCATTATAGTAAAAGGACATTTATCTGTGGGTAGGAAATATTAATTTCAACTTCTTGTATGTGAACTTGCAGTTTTGGTCCTTGTTAGAATATGGAGAAATATGAGTATTTCAGTATATTTTTCAGCATACAGAAAAGTATTTTCACTTTGATTTAGTTCTTATTTCAAGTTGTTTAGGGTTTCTTGTTAGCAATTATGGGGCCTTTTCTTTCAGAAATGGGGCTGGTATAGCTTTTTACCCACAACTCCTCCAAACATTTTTATTGAAGATTGTGCTGATCTGAAACTTAGTAATTACTTGATTGCGAGTAAATTCAAAATGTTAATATTTCATAATTTTAGTATTCTATCTAATCCTTGTTTTAGTTCTTGCCAGCTTTTGCCTGAGAGGGACAGTGTGTCCTTCCCTGTTAGCCCTGCAGAAAACCAGATGTGATTACTTAGAGAGAATCTTTTCCTAATGTGAGAAGGTTGTAGGTTAGGATCTACCCTAGAAAACCATGTCTGCACAAAACACATTCCCATTTCCTTGTGTAGTGGACGTAATTTTTCTCTCAATATTACTCCAATGAACTTAATTGCATCTCTTTAAAATGTGTAAGGCACCTGTGGTGTATTGAGCTGTTTATCAGTGGGATGCAGCATAATGTATTCAAACATTTTGTCAAGTAACAAACATAAAACTGTTGATCATCTAACTTTGGCAGTATGCATAACAGAATTTGCTATTTGTGCTTTGAATAAATATTTTATATTTGTTTTGTTTTCAGATTAATCTTGGAAGCAACCAGTATCTTTTCTCAGTTGTTGTGAATCCCAGAGAAATGCCATGCTTCTGCCTAAGGCATGATGTTGATGCTCTTCTCTGGCAGCCTCACTCTGACCAACCAGAGAATATGTGGGAACACATTGCTACTTTTAATGCTTTAGGTAAGAAATTAACTTCTGTGTCACACACCTCTGAGACTTTTCTACCTGAATACTTCTGGTATGACTTATGTTGATATTTCACTTTCTTAAATTGGAATTGAAAGTAATTATAATTCTGTCGATAGCAGCATGGTAGCTTAATTTTAGAAATAAGAGAACATAGAAATGAAATGTTTATGCCCTGGGAGGAAAATAAGCCTTTTCAGACCGTGTATAGGATGTAAACACAGAACTGCATAGTAAAAAAGAGAGTTCCTTGGATAAGTGGCCTTGAGTTAGAGACTGAAAAGCATAATCACCACCTTAACACTCACGCAGACATTGTCAGGGCAATAGCTGCAGTTAATGCATTATATGTCTAGGTGTGTGTAAGGTGTTTTAATAAGTGACCTTTAGATTTTTTCCTGTCTTCTTGACTCATGTGATAACCATTGGCATGCATTTTTTCAATGGAAATTAAGCAAATAACCTTGCAGAAAGATGGTAGATCACTTTGCAAAGATTGTATCTCAATTCTCATTACAGAAGTGTGAAAGGAAATCAGTCTGAAATGAGTGTATGAGTGAATATTAACAGAAATTACAGTGTGCTAAAAAGTAACTCATTTTTCTTCAGTCAGTTCTAAACAGAAAACAAGTTTTAAGTGTCTGTTCAAGATCAGGTGGGCTCAGAAATCCCAATTTTTAAATGTAATTACACACTGGGAGATGAGTAAAGACAATAGATTTATTCTACTTAGGCTGCAAATATTGGGCCAAGATTGCCCATATGGACCATGTCTGTGGCCTCATGATCCTGCCGAGAAAATGAAAGACCTTGTGAGGCACAAAGGAGCCAGATGTGGGAAGAGTATCTTGCTGTACATGTGTATCCAAAACACCAGTTAAGATGAGGTATATGAGAATTGTATATTGGTACTATTCTTGCCTCCTCACCAACTATCAATTATTGCAAAACCAGCACCACTGGTTAACTCATCCATTAAGAAAGTACTGACTTATGTAATAAGAGTGCTTTGGTGGTTTAGGTTTTTTTTTCTATGTTGAATGTTTTTGGTTGATTGGTTGTCATTGTTTGTTTGTTTGGGGTTATATTTTTTGTTAAAAATTGCACATTATTTTTTAAGTTAAGCTTGAGTTTTTATCAGCCAGTTAAACTTCAGTTGAAATGCATCTGTTACTTATCCCTGCTGTTTGGTTTTGGGTTATTTAGGTTATGTCCAAGCATCAAAGCAAGACAAGAAGTTCATGGCTTGTGCTCCAGATTACTCCTACGCTGCTCTTTGCGAGTGCTTGCGACGAGTTTTCATCTATCGCCAGCCAACACCTCTGGCCACAGTTCTCTACAACAGGAAGGAAGGAAGACAAGTAGGACAGGTTGCTAAGCAGCTGGTAGCAACCCTGGAATCCAATGATCCTATCTTAGGCTTTCAAGCTACGAGTGAGAGATTATTTGTTCTCACAACAAAAACCTTGTTTTTAATAAAGGTGAACTCTGGAAATTAATTATCCAGTGTGCTCTGCTGTATTTTGTGTTAACAATTTGTTATAGAAATGAATACAGGTAGACAATCTGACAAGTTCAGTCCAATTTGCTGAAAAACAAAAAGGGGCTGTTTTACAGGGGAATCAAATTTCTTCGTTACAATTTTTCTGTAAGGAAGTTGGTTTTTTGACTTTGCTGCCACAGAAGTTAGCTTTTTCAGAGCTATGGGAAAATGTCTTCTGCAGTACCATATTTGTCCAAGTAATTGACAGATGCTGCTATCACATAAGTGAATAGATTTATGCATTGCTTTTTCCAAATTACTTTATTTGTTATACTTCTGAGTTTTGAGAATTCACTGCTTTTTTTAAATGCCACTGTTTACCTATGAAAAAAAGTAGTCTGATAAAGAGTTGCAGGCATATGATGTGCACAGTAGAATGTATCATAAAGAAAAAAAATCTCCAGTGCAAATAATGTTGACCAAAAAATTGTTCTGCTATTTTGATATTAAGTAGTTTTGAGTGAAATGGGTCGGGTATTATGTTTCTTATCCAGGTAATTAAATGCAGAAATTTTGCTGTATACGCACATTTTAAATTATTGGTTTGGGACTTATTTATACTTGTAGTAAAATCTGTTCACGTCTCTAGAATACATTTTAGCAGCTTTTTCCAGAAGCAAAGTAAGGGTCAATATATAGCTGCCAATTATACATCAAATTCTGTTAGTTAAGGTCTTGTTGTACTCTCAGTTGTGCCATTTTTGTTTGACTCTATACTTCATTTCAAGTGACTCATTTACAATGAGAAAATGGCTGACAGAAAATCACTGGTTTGTAACCTGGGATGGGACACTCAGAGGTGCTGCTTCTGCCTCAGATGCCACTGTAAATGCTGCATTGTCACTCCACTGTTCTGTCTGTGTTGCCTAATTCAAAACCTGGTATATTTGCAATATAAGAGTACTGAGGTCAATGAGGATGCTTTGGTTGAACAAACTGGTATGGTCAATTGAGTTGAATAGTTGTATCTGAAGCTTTTTGTTTCTTATTTTAAATTGGCATTGTCAATACATTTAAACCAAAGAGTCAGTTGTGACAGCTCTGCCCTGGGTTGGGCATTTTTCATAGTTGGCTTACAAATCCATAGCAAAGAATGCCTAATGTCTTGTGTACTGGCAGGAAAGGTGCTCTCATCTGTGGTACCAAAGTATGGAGAGACTCAAATACAGGTGGCCTTTTAGTTTGCATCTCCCTACCAGTATTATATCAGAACTCTCTAAGAATCTGTTGTGAAAAGAATAAAAATGTCTTTACTTGTGATTGTTTTGATTCTCCTGTAAATTCTCCAGATTTCTATCTGTGAACTGATTAAATAACAAGTGGGAGGCAAGCAGCTGTGGCTTGAAAAAACCCTCCAAATGCAGAAGCTTTTCAAGGAACTTGATTTTCCTTCTCCTCACAGCAGGATTATATAGTATATCAAATATTGAAAAGCTCTTCCTTTCTTTTACTTGGATAAGTTAAAACTGACTGGATTTGTAAATCTCTTTTCATTCTGTCCTTTTAAAACTGTTTTGAAAATGCTTTTTGGAAAGGTTCAGTGAATGTATTACCATTGCATGACTGGTTTGCATTTAAATTTTATTTGTTGGCCAATAATGTCACACAAGCTGGTAGAATTCCTGCAGAGGTTCTATAGAAAAAAAATATGTAGCTTATTACTTTGCAGCATAAATTAAGTGCTTTTAGATGTATATGAATATTACTTAATATGATACTAATCTTTGGGTTAAGTTAAGAACATGATCTTTGGAAAATGGAGGAATGAAAGAGTAAAGGAATCACAGTTAACATTTCTTTGTCATCTCTGGCCTACTGC
This sequence comes from Parus major, assembly GCF_001522545.3. Classification (NCBI taxonomy): domain Eukaryota; kingdom Metazoa; phylum Chordata; class Aves; order Passeriformes; family Paridae; genus Parus; species Parus major. The sequence continues at coordinate 133,696,979 of NC_031769.1, read as the reverse complement.
AGGCAGTTTCAATATAGATGAGAATTTCACCTGTTCTTTGTCAAATTCTTCTTGCTGTGAGTTACATGCCTGGAAACATGCTCTGCTGTCTCCTGCAACAGAGGAAACAAAGTCAACTGAAAAGGTTACCTCTTGAAATGTGTTAGAATATGCAATGACTAGAACTCACATTCCAAATGTATGTCTGTTTCAAGGGAGGTCTTGTTTGCATCTGGAAATAACTGAACACAGGGAAAAGGTTCATCCCTTTTCCATCTTACTCATCTGTTTGTAATCATGTTCCCAGGAACAATGTATCAAGTAGTCTCTTTCTTACTTGGCTTCTATGAGAGTCAAGGATATTTTATTATTTAAATTACTTTTTACCTTGAGGAACCTGGAGTGCTGTTGCACAGCAAGCTTACCCTGAGGCAGGGAAATCCCAAGCACAAAAGCAGGCTGGGAAAAGAATGGATTGAGAGCAGCCCTGGAGAAAAGGACTTGGGGGTGCTGGTGGATGAGGGGATGGACATGGGCCAGCAGTGTGCACTTGCAGCCCAGAAACCTAAACATGGTCTGGGCTGCATCATGTGAAGCATGGCCTGTAGGTCCAGAGAGGTTATTCTGCCCCTCTGCTCTGCTCTGCTCTGGTGAGACCCCACCTGGAGAAATGCATCCAGCTCTGAGGTCCCCAGTCCAGAGGAGGGACACGAAGATCATCAGAGGGCTGGAGCACCTTGTCTATGACAACAGACTTGAGAGAGTTTGGGTTCAGCCTGGGAAAGAGAGAAGTTTCTGGATAATGAGTCTCTGGGAGACCTTAAAGCAGCCTCCTAGTACATACAGGGGCCTGCAAGAGTGTTGGAGAGGGGTTTTGGACAAGGCTATGTAGTGGTAGGATAAGGGATAATGGCTTTAAGCTGAAAGTAGGTTTAGATTAGATACTGGAGGAAAATCTTTACTGTGTGAGTGGTGAGGCACTGGACAAAGTTGCCCAGAGAAGCTGTGGATGCCCTGTCCTTTAAAGCTCAGCACCAGACTGGATGGGGCTTTGAGCAACTTGGTCTAGTGCAAGTTGTCCCTGCCCATAGTGTGGGGTTGGAACTAGATGATCTTTAAGGTCAGTTTCCAGCCATCTTGTAGTAACTAAATTGCTGCAAGCCAGCAGGAGACACTCCCTATCATCAGTTCAGTTTCTGTGTTCAATTTCTCTTAAGGCTTATTTGTTCATTTGTGTCCTAAATAGCATAAAATGTGGATGTTTAAGAGATGGTTTTCTGATGACCACGCTTCAATTTTTCTAGGATTTTGTTTCTTGAGATCTTACTTTTTCAGACAGTTCTTCCTGAGAGGTCCCAATCACAATCTGTTCACAGAATTTCTGAGAAAATATTTTACTATTACAGGTTTACTTGGCTGTTATGGCATTATTTGATTTTAGTATTTTCAGTTCTTTCCTTAACTGCATGTTTGGAATGCATAATGTATTCTTCTACAAGTTTAAATAAACAGAAAAAATGTTAAAATTTTAAAATTACTTTAAATGATTTATATTAATTTCAAATATATAGCCTTCCTATATTACTGAAATAAAATAAAAAATAGAAATAAGAAATTCCTTAAAATAAAACTTGTATTAAGGAGTTTTGTGCTATGGCAAAGTTGTAGCAGGTCCCTGCACTGCAGAGCCAGGGCTGTTGCCAAGACATGCACTATTGCACTCCTTGTGAAATCCCCTGTACAGCCTTGCTAATGTTCCTTTTCTGCCAACACACAATTTTAGAGGTAGTTACTGGAGGGGGTTGATAAGTATCCAGGTGCATTCGTGTGTTAAAGTGTGCCTCTGATTCTGTGTCTTCTTTATAAAAGACAAATGATCTGTACAAACCCTTCTAGATGAAAGAAAGAGGTCTGGCCTTTCTTCTCTCCCCCTACCTCAGCATGGGTGTTTTTTTGCAGGAAAGTGAAGGAAAAGAGGAAGAATTTGGTCTGTATGTCTGTCCTTTGACAGAATTGGTTGTTCATTAATGAAACAGCAGATCCAATGAGAGTAAAACTAAGGTTAAAGCTTTTATTTCAGTTTTTTTTGTGCTTTGTTTCAGTAATGAGCCACTAGAACTCTTTCATTTCCTTGCCTTCTGTCAATTTATTTTTTTCTATTCTCATTATGCAGATTAGATGAACTTGTAGCCTGCAGCCAACCACATATTAGCCACATAATAAAAATTTTGGTTTAAAATGTTGTGCCATCAGTCCTATGTGCCTGTATTTCTGGAAGTCTGGTAGGATTTGTTTCCCCTCCTCCCTATGCAATTCATGTTCATTTGTGCTATGGATAAAAATCAGCAAGGTCTAAGGATAACCTGACATCTTTGATGTAGAAGAGCCAAGCATCAAGCAAGCCTTTTCATCAAGACTATTGTAATACTTTCAAAGCCAAGGTATAGTCCCTTTTTCCTTGGAGAAGTGTTTGCTGGAGTAATAGTTTTTCCTTTATAAAAGGTTTAAGGTCCTTCTGTAAAACTTTCTTTACACAAAGATCTTTGTCATTAAGTGGTAGCTGGATATTGATTAAAATAACATCTAGTTAATAGTTTCAGATGTAGACCTGGAAGATACTTGTCATAGTCTTTGCCAATCTAATGCTCTATACAAAATACCTTTATAAACCATTCCAGTGCACTTTTGTAAACTAATGTCAGTTGCAAGGAACTCTCAAGAAAAAAAACAAAAGAAAGCAAATTTTAAAAAATTAATGATTTTAAAACTTGACTTGCATTATGCTGTGATGAATATACACTTTCTAGTGTACATTTCTTAATGTATTAGTTACATTCTGAATGTGCAGGACTTGTGTATGTATCTACATTTGTATTTCCATCTGTATATGCACACACCTGTTTGAATTCATGCTGCCTTAAGGTATGGGGAGGGTGGGGTGGCTTTTGGAGAGGAGAATCTTTTAAACTTACTGACAGCAAAGCTTGGATTCTTCGTTAACGTGTTCATGAGCCTGCCATACAAGTGTTGTAATGTCATGATAACTGCTTTATGTGAAAATATCAGTCATGAATCCTGTGGTGATTTCCTCTGCTGAGGATTAAATATGAGACATCTCACTTTTTAATTTTATCCAAACTTAAACAGCTCAGAGCCAAGTATTGAGCAAGATTCCTCAAGTTGGCAGAATTGATGCAGAAGTGATAAGTATTTATTTTTATCAGAACAAGTGATGTTTAGAGGGGAAAGAAATAAGACCCACTGAATACTAATTCAGTGACTTTCAGCACTGAAATTGCAGCTGATTGGCCTTTAATGATTTTTCTCTTTTAAGTTACTCAATCTCTCCGTTGCGTGTGTCTCCTCTAATAAATGTAGAATACTTTATGGTAATTTAAGGTTGAGCAATTTATGAGAATTTTCTGAATAACTGAATTATGCTTGCAATTGTGGCATCTAAAATATAGGCATGAGGTACAAGATGGATACACCTAGTCATAAAGAGACCAGGAACTCAGGCTCTTGATTTGATCAAGGGCTGGCAACCATCTGAGCAGAAATAAAAAACAATGTTTTGAAGACATTTTCATGAGTTGCAATTTCTGATTCTAAAAAGAGTAAAAACATGGGAATCTGCAGAATCATTATAGAATCACAGAATGGTTTGGGTTAGAAAGGACCTTAAGGATCATCTAGTTACAGCACTCCTGCCATGAGCAGGGGCACCTTTCACTAGACCAGGTTTCTCAGAGCTCTATCCAACCTACCTTGAACAGACCCAGGGAAGGAACACCCACAGCTTCTCTGGGCGATCTGTTCCAGTGCCTCACCATCCTCACAGTAAAGAATTTCTTCTTAATATCTAATCTAAACCTGCCCCTTTCAGTTTAATATCCTTGCCCCATGTCCTTGTCCAAATTGCCTCTCCAACTCTCTCATAGGCTTCCTTTAGGTACTGGAAGGTGCTCTAAAAGGTCTCCCTGGAGCCATCTCTTCTCTGGGCTGAACACTCTCCCCGTCTTCACAGGAGAATAAGTTTGCGTACCCAAGATAAAACTTACACAGGCTCCCATTTAAAATCTAGGGATATATGCAATACATTATTCAAAGCAGCTGGATCAATTAGAAAGAACTTGTTTGTTACTGAGATCTTCTCTGTTGTTTTTTTCGCATGTGGCAGGGGTAAGTCATCAGTAAAACTGGCTGGATGCTGTTGTCATTGGAGTCACTCCTTTGGTCCTGTTTCTTACCTGGTGTAGCTCCAGGTGGTTGCTGCTGTCTGAAAAATTCAATTAATAGTCCTATAATATATAGTTAATAGTTCATATTAACTATAGAAATAGCTATATTTATAACTATATCATTGTAGTTACTTAACATATAGTTAATAATTATAAGCTATAAGGATTGGCTGCTGTTAGCAACATAGTTCAGAGTCTCTGTGTATCCAATGTGACATCTAATAAAATCTGTCTTTTCACATAAACCAACAAAAAAGAAGGCAAAAAACCCCAAACAAACAAACACACACAAAAAAAACCCCAATTACCTAAAACTCAGACTGCTTTATTGTTTCACTTTCTTTTCTGGGAAGTACAACAAATAATGTTTTTCTTTCCGCTCTTAGAAATGCTTTCCTGTGCTATAAAGAAAGATGCAAAGTTAAACCTCATGTCTCTTAATGCCATGGGGACAGCAGGATATCTGTCACTGATTCAGTTGCATTTCAGGGACAAATTAGCATGCAACTTGGTTAGACTCCCAGCCATTCCCTTAGGAAGTGGGGCAAAGTGAAATCAGGTTATTTTAATAGGTTCACTGTGTCTATTTGCATGGCTGCACTCTCTGAGGTCCATATAATTCAACATACTGAAATGTTCAGATGGCCAGACAGCTGTGAGCACATTTCACTATGTGAACACATCTGATGTATCTACAGAGTTTGGTGCTCATACTAAGTTACCTGCCATCTCAAATTATTTTCTGTTGTCTGTTTTCTTTGATAACAGAAATAAGTTAACTTGCTGAGTGACTGCAGTAATCTGCTGTGGAAGGAAAGAGTACACAGTAGATTCTTAAAGATATATTTCTATATCTAATGTGAGCTATACTATGACAAATTGGTTACATGGTCCTGACTACAAGTTGATTAATGTTTACAATTAATGAATTCCCGCAAGTCACATTTTCTGGTGGAATTATTCACAGATTTGTAAGCAAACATGAGAACATTAATTCAGAGCTGGCAATAATTAGCATTTCTCATTTAGTTTTCACTTGGTTATTCTGCCTTCATTATAAATTTCTTGAAACCTATAAGAACTAATTCACTTTGCAATCTTAAGTGATACTGACTAAGAAACTGGAGCTTTGCTTCATAAATACTGGCAGTGGTCAAATTCAACAAGGCCAGAGAGGACTAAGAACTTCATGGTGCTTTAAATGCATCCTGTTAAAAGCAACCTACCGATGCAAAGAGAGTGCAGATGCTTAATTACCACTTCTGGATACTTCCTGAGTTTAGCAGCCTTCATTGTTCCAAAGCAAGATTATAGCCTAGGAAGAAGCATCCTGCAGAACCCAACCCCTCCTGCTTTACAGCTCTGCAGAGATTCTGATTGTGTGAATTAAAACAATAATGTGTTTTTACCAGTGATGTCCAGCTGTGTCCATACCCACAGCACATTCCTCTGAAATGCATGTGATTGGATGTAAGATATAAAACATAATAAACTGGTCAGGCCAAAGCTCAATCTGTCCATTTCTCATATCCCTTAAGCCACTGCTTTTGGGTGCATGACTCCTTGTGCTTTTCCATGAGCAAACAGGCAGCACAGGCAGCCAGTGCTCTGCTGTCTGCAGCCCTGAGCCCTTCAGCTTTAGGCTGCTAGCTTTGTAGCCAGCTGTGGTGCTGGTACCAAATGGTACAGCTCTGGCTTTCCTTTAACCTGCCAGGTTGTGGCCAGCTCTTGGTGTCTCTACCATTCAGTTAGAGGAAACTGTCATGTGCTGGGACTTAAAACCACACACCACAGCCAGGGTTTGCCTTGAGTGGTTGTGGCTGTCGTGGTTTAACAGAGCAGGGAGCTGAACACCACACAGCCACTCCCTCACTCCCCACTGCCAGTGGGATGGGGGAGAGAATTAGGGGGAAAAAAGTAAAATGTGTGAGTTAAGATTAAAATGGGTTAATAATACAGAAACGGAAGAGAAAATACTACTACTACTAATAATAATAATAATAACAGCAACAACATATTGTTGTACAGAACAAGTAATGCAAAATACGGTTCATCACTCACTGACCAATGCCCAACCAGTTCCTGAGCAGTGATCTTCTGCCAGATTTCCCCCTGATTTATATGCTGAGCATGACACCATATAATATGAAAGATTCTTTTGGCCACTTGGGGTCAGCTGTCCCCGTTGTGTCCCCTCCCAGCTTTTTGTGCACCCCCCAGCCTCCTTAACTTCAGGGTGGGGTGAGAAGCTGAAAAGTTCTTGCCTTAGTGTCAGCAATGCTCATCAGTAACTAAAACATCAGGGTGTTATTAAAACTATTCTCATCCTAAATCCAAACCACAGCACAAACAAAGAAGAAAATTATTCCAGCCAAAACCAGGACAATGCCAAAACTGAGCCCCTGGGCTTCAGGAAATGGGTCTGTGCATCCCAGGCAATGGGTGTGTGCTTGAACAGCTCAGAAGGAACTTCTCAATTGCCCACTGCAGGATTGCTGGAGGATTTCCCCATCTTCATGCACAGGTAAATGCTAAACATGTTTCCAGTGGCAGGGAAGTGAAGGCTAAAAGATGTTGGGAATGGGTTTGAAGAGTTGTAAGAAGATGAGTTTGAAGGTAGCATTATGAGCAGGTCTGGTCCAAAGGGTTTCTGTGAGACACAGTGCCATTTTTTGAGCCATGGCTAAGCTGTGTTGCTTTAACGTCCCTTTTGAGCCAGCTTTCACTTCCTTCTCTGTTTTAATGGTGGAAACTTTTGTGCCTTTAGCTGTGGTGTGGGTTAGATTTCCCGTGATGACAGCACGGAACCCACATTCAGGGAAATTCTTCAAAAGCCAGGACGAGGAAGGTACACTGTCTTTTAAGCTGTTTTAAAATTTTCCCATTAAAATTGAGTGGAAACAGGGTATATGATTACTGCCAACTGAGAAAATTATTCAGAGGAAGACAAGGGTGTATTTTAAATGAATTGAGTATCATGTGTGTTTATATGCATGCAAACGTGCACAGAAGATGAGGAGAGAAGAGAGCCATATGGCAGTGGGTTACAAATGGCTGTACTGCTTAGGGAAATTAATAATTCTAAGCTTTGATATATATATGAGCCTGCTGGGGTTCAGATGTTCTCATGCTGGTGCTTTAAGAAACCAGCTGAATCAATAAACAAACATTTGAGAGGCATAACACCCAGCCAGCATCCAGCTTAAAAATTCAGAGAAGATATCCTTTAAAGGACTTGGAAAAAAGGCTGGGGCTTCTGCTAAGACTGAAATATGCATAATATTAAAAGGAGCTTGTTTAATTTTTATATATTGTGCTGTTCTGTAGCTACTGTACATACTATGTTTCCTGCTGTTTACAGGTTTTTTGTCTTAGCCTCTAAAGACATTGTATTAACATCAATATTAACTTCTTTAATTACTGAATCAGAGTAATTAAAAGAATCTTTCAGAGACACCAATCACTTTTAGTCAAAATACAGGCTTTCCACCTTTGTAAAAATATTAAAAGTTTGTATACAAGATTCCTTCCTTTCCTCTGCCTCTTTGTCAGAAGACAAAACATTTATCAGGAAAGACATGCCCTGGAAACTGCACAAAGGTAAATTCTCCACAGCAGAACATAAACAGTCCAACAAAGCTGCTCAGTAGTGGTTTCTTTGTATGTAGGCTGAGACTCTGCAGGGCCTATATGCCCTAACCCACGTGAGTGGGACTTCTTAATGTTTTGCTTTCCTAGGAAAGAAAAGGAAGAGGCATGACAAAGAGTAATAGTACATCACACTTTGTGTAGATTACTCTGAAGGAATATTAAACATCACATCATATTCATGTGAGACTGGAGAGTGGTATAGCTAAACTTATAAGGAGATGTAATCAGATATGAATTAACTGACAACCAGCAGCATTCAGTATCTCCACTAACCTGAAGAAGTCCAAGCCATGAGCAGCCAGCTTTTCCAGGGGAATGCTATTGGAAGTGGTGACAAAGGCTTTTCTAAAGCCTTTAAAGGCTTTTCTTTTCAAAATCCACAGCCTTTCCCTCATCCACCAAGCAGGTCACCTTGTTATAGGAGATCAGGTTAGCCAAGCAGGACCTGCCTCTCACAAATCCACACTGGCCAAGTGTGAGCCCCTGGTTGTTCTGTTGTGCCATGTGATGCCACTCAAGATGATCTGCTCCATGACCTTCTCTGCCACTGAGCTCAGGCTGACAGGCCTGTAGTTCCCTGGATCCTCTTTCCCACCCTTTTTGTCCCTGGCTGTCACACTTGCTGACCTCTAGTCAACTGGACACCTTGGATTTGGTCAGGACTGCTGGTAAATGATGGAGAGTGGCTTGCTGAGCATCTCTGCCAGCTCCAATTTGGCCTGGACAGACTTGTGTCTAAGTGGTGAATGTGAAGAATGCGCTCTGGTCTCAACACATTGCTCAAACCTATTGCTGATGTGACTGTCAGTAACTTGTCTGCACAAGCGTTTTTTTATATATGTACATCATCTGGCATTTTAATGTTTGTGTTTCTCTTGGGGAGAGCATAGGGGATGCATTTATCTTTAGATGAAATAACTGTTTATATCCATTCTGACTTCCCTTTCTACCTGTTTTCTTTTACATCAAGTTCTGAGTTGTCCTGTTTGCAAAGACATACTCTGTGGTCATCCTGTTCAGATGCCATCTCCTATTTTTCTTATTTTGTTTTGATTTTTTGGAGTTGTTGGTTTGTTTGTTTGTAATTACTTTTTTAACCATTCCAGCTGCTTGGTAACATGTGTGGTGGGCTGAGGAGTTCCTAGCCAGGCTAAGTATCACAGCATGGGTCTATACCACCTTCCAAATTTCACTGTAATCAAGAGAGAAGAAAGTGTCTGGCTTCATCTGAAAGGCAGCCACATACTGTAAACCATCAAACAGGGACTGCAGTAAGCTGGGGGAAAAACAACCACAAAATGTGGTTGTGATGCCCTCAAAATTCAAGGTCCTTTGGTCAGTAAATAAAAATTTGAGTGGGAGTAGAGATACTGAAACACATTTTTTGTTGCTTCAACTTGGATTTTTTTGACCGTGATATTACTGGACAGATTAATTTTTTGAGCTGCTTTGTTGACACCAAATCCCAGGAATTTATGAACCCAGTGATTTCCTCAGCAAACTAAAGACACAAAATCCATTAGCAATCTTCAGGTTAAGAGTGTGAAAACATAGGTTAAGATTCAATATGGGTAAAAAGCTCTTGCTTGTAAAGGTATGACATAAATCTTCAATTACTTGGTTCAATTCATATTCTCCGTATGGATCTCACTTCTTTTTGCTGCTAGGGATTTGTCTGGCTTTCATTTGCATGCCAGAAAGTAAATATTGGCAAGTTCAGACTTTCACATCATCAGCTGTTTGGGATCCATGTGTTTGTGAAGTACTCTGTACACCTAGCTCTATATACAAATATAAATGATTTAGCTACTACCCCTTATTGAGGATTAATACCTAGGATGAATTATATCTTCACACTGCCTTCAAATTGGCTGCCTAAACTAGAGGATTTAGTGATTCCTATTTAAGTACAGCCATTTATTTATGGTGCTGCTGATAAACATAAAATTGGTGTCTTGTTTGGTAGAGTTTGCTTCTTCTCATTTTAAGGTTTTAAACAGGTATGTGAAACCATGACAGGTTTTCTCTGCTGGCAGGAGTGGCTCAGGTCACACCTGTTTGGCCACAGCTCTCATGTTAAATTGTAATGTGCTGGATTTTCCCTTGGGCTCAAATGCTGTTGATACAGGGTTAAAAAGTGATCCCAAAGGAAAATGTAAATCTTGATTTTTTCAGTCTGCTCTGGTGTTGACTGAGATGAGCAGTGTGTACGTTCTTCTGAGTCTGCTGGAGAATGGATGCCTGGTTGCCTTTTCCCTGGCATGTGCTGGCTCAGTCACACCTAACACAGGGTTATATCCCAGATTTACAGCTGCTAGAGTTTGTCCTTCCTGGAGAGAATTCAGAATTACTCACAGCCACACTTAGCCTTTCTAGGATGAGGCCAAGGGAACACCAAGGAACTGTCTATAGGTCAGCACCATTAACAGATGGGTTCTGGAGTTCCTCTCTGCAGCCATATATAAAAGAAAGAGGAAGGCCTGTTTGACAAAAACCAAGAGAGTTAAATCTTTCTGCTTTGACAATAAATTACATTTTAAAAGGTCTTTGATTTACAGTATTAAACATTTCTTAGTGAAACAGTTGCTCTTGTGGAGAATACCCAGCTCCACCATAAATGAAGCTGTGCTAAAATTTATGCTATAACTGGGGGAAGGAGAACTTTCATCCCACCTGGTTCTCCTGATGGGGTGTGCTTAGGTGTTTCTTTATGACTGCTTCTCAGTAAAGTAGCTGAAAAGAGATGGTGGTATTCTCCTAGAAAGCCCTGGAAGCTCACAGCAAAGTTTTGTTGTGAGAGGAGTTAAACAGCACATTTAGAATCTTTGGGGGTTTTGTAAGGTTTTATTTGAAATCTGAAAATGCAGTTATTCTGGAAAGCTCTCATTTTCAGTGTGTTCTCCCTGCATGGCTTCTGACCTGTCCCTGCTGCCATTTGCTGTGGAGCCAGGGAAGTTCCTCCCAGCTCTGTCCTGCCCTCTGAGACTCTCACTCAGAGATCACCAGGTATGCATTCATTCCAAGGGACAACTCACTGGTAGGAGAAAATTTTCCTTTTCTGCTTACAGAACAGAAAAAAATATTGAAGACAGTCCAAATTGAGACATAATTTTTGTGGTTTTCATGTGCCTTTAGGGGGGCACCAAACCAGCCCACAAGAGATTGCTTTTTGTCTGCCTGAGGATGTTTGTACCTCCAGTGGGCTACTAGAAAGACTTGAGGGGAGAAGGGAGAAAAGAAGCCTGAACCTGAGAAGAAGCACAAAAGAGAGATCTTTTATATCCTAGAAGTATCACCTCTGTAGGAATAAACCTATTACCTTTCTTTCTGTGACACCTGGAGAGACTCTAGTTGACAGGGGTTTGTCTTCACTACGTCAAAAAAGATGGATCTTGGCAGCCTGGTTCATCCTCTCTCTTTTTCATCTTTTTATCTGCAAAAGGAAATGGATGTGTTTTCTGTGGTGTGCTCAGTGACACCACAAAAGACTACGTTTAGCTCATTGCACACCTGCCATTCATTCTCTGTGAGAGCAATCTTTGATCCTTTGATGTGCCATGGCATTCCAGTGCCATTTACAATTGTTACTCACTGAATTTTTGGAAGATATATATTTTTTTACAAAGTGTAAAGAATGCTCTCAGCTTGATTGTTCTCTCAACCAAATTAAAAAACACACATTCTTACAAAATGAAAAATTAGTTTAGTTTTTGCTTGGTTTTCTACATTGATTGATTTCCACCCAGTTCAACAGGGTCTTTAATCAGAGCTACTTTTCTTTCATGCCAGTGTCAGGAAGCCCCTCAAAGAAATCTCTATGAAACAGGATTGACTTCTCTCTTTGTAATAAGTGTGGAACATTTTGTTCCAAAGAGTGTGCTTTTCACTGACTAAACACTTAAATACACATAGGTGTAATCTGTGTCCAGTCTGGTATCTGACTGAAGTCATGCAGAGACAGCATGACAAGGAGGGAAAGGACACCAGGCTGCTGGACAGCATGGACCTGGAGGAGGATTTGAAGAGGATGATGGTGAAGATTTGCTATAACTAACCTTGGCAATCAAGCTGTCTGTGGAAATTTTAGAAACTTAACACTTGATATGGTATTTCTAGGCCCGATTTTGCCCAGGAGCTGGACCCCCTGAGTGAAATGTGTCATTTGTTGTTGGGACAGACAACACTGGGAGTGAATGCGGCCAGACAGGGGCCCACACGTGCTCTGCAACACTGAGCACAGAGAGGGAATCATTTACATGGGCAGAAGCACCATCAGACAGATGGAATCCTGTCCCCCCTCATCTGTGCTGGCACATCTGAAATGCAAGGGGATTTTCAGATGAGATTAGGACTGGAAAACAGGAGTACCTCTGCTTTATTTAGTACTTGGCTAAATGTAGTGAAGAGGAGCTGCAACAGCCAAGTACTCTTTGCTTATTTAGATGCATTGCCTTTATTTTCTTAGAGAGAGAATGGGTTTGTTCACTCTCACTTTCAGCAGTGATGATAGGAAGACGTCACAAATTGCACTCCAAATTTTCATGGTTAAAAATCTAGCTCATTATCTGGGTTTGAAATTAATTAAACTTCTGCCTTTTCAAGCCCTGACCCAGATGCCTGCTGATGGTTTGTTGTTTTTTTTTTCCTTCTGTGCTGCTCATATCTGTTTTCTGTCACTTCATATCTGGATGTTGCATGCTTTATCCCACAGGTCTTGGATGATGCCATGAACTGCTTTGAAATCCCCTTCCCCACACTCACCTACCCTGCCTGGTGACCCTGTTTTATGTCTGAAGTGCTCAGAATTGAAAAGCACTTCCACAAGCACCAGGCACTGGTGACAAAAATTACCAAGTCCTCCATTACTGTAATATTTACTGTGACTGAAGCAGGTACATCTAATTGTGTGGGTTTATTTATCTTTCCTAGCTGACAGAGATGGAATCTCTGAGACAGACACTGTTTAAGAATCTTCCTCTAACTTTGATTACTTTGAAAAGCTGAACTTCCACTGGCAGAAAATAAATCCTAATTCAAAGCCTAGGTACTTACAAGACTCTTTAGTTCCTTCTCTCTAGCTTCACAGAGGATTCAAGCTGCTAATGTTAAAATATTTTGAAAATTAGTCCTTGAGTATCTCATTTTGCACAGGAAAATATTCCATTTTAATTATCCAGCTTAACATGAAAGCATGTCTAGCTCTAAGGAATGAGGCAGTTTGCAGCTCTGATTAGCCACCCAAACATAAGCATTTTGCAGCTTTGATTACTCATCCAGTTAGGAATAATTTAGTTTTAATACAGTAAGCAGGAATCTTAGCAAATCTTTGAAAACAACTAACCTGTGTAAAATCAAGGATGTTCTTTGTTCAGTCCTCATGCTGATTTGTTCAAGAATCAGTGGCAGCTGAAGGGAGGGAAAAGGAGCTGGAAGTGGTACATGTTGTGATGGACTCTGGTATCTTTATCTCTGGTTCACATACTTGTCTCCTCAATTTGCAAGTTCCAAACCATGTTCTTGATTCAAATTACTCAGAATTATTATTCAAATTATCCAGAAATTCAGATTAAAAAATATTTCTTACCAAGCTCTATCCTCCAATTTCTTGTGGCATTCTTAAAGGCGATACAGTGTAGTGCAGTCTTGTGGTTTTCCTTGGTCCAACACTGCTGTTCTGAAACTACTCACCCTGAAATGCAAATTCTGTGCTACACAAGCTTTTTACTGCTTTCTTTAATTTCTTTTACCAGCTGGATCAACAGAGTAATTACTCCATGCATAAGTAATTAATTTTCTATATTTCAACCAACTTGGAAAAAAAACACCAAATCACTTTTTGAGCTATTTCTGTTTATTGATGGGATTGATGGTAACAGATGAAGAAGCAGAAGGTGTTTTTGCCTTGTCCTTCCATTCCTGATCAGTAAAGCATGACATTAATTTTCAATTAATTCTAATTAATTTTCAGTTAATTTCTCCATTTGAGGGACTATGAAAAATGACATTCTGAAGCTTGGAGCAATGATAGATTAGCTTGGTACAGCTCCTAGTTACACTGACAAAGAATGATTCACATCATTCTCTCTTCATGACACAAGAATTAGGTTTGGAACCCTTATTATTCTGTAAAAGACACCACTGTAACCCACCACTTCAACTTTTACAGTGATTCATAATTTAATTAAAATTTCCCCTTTCCCCCTCGGAACTTGTTTCTCTTTTAGAGAGCTACCTGGGGAAAATAAGCAGGTGAATCTGAAAGTTACCTCTGTTAATCCTTTGCCAAACAAACTGTGCAAGCTTTAAGTACTCAAACCTCATAAAGACACAGTCCCTGGTAATGCAAAGAACCTGTTGCTTAGCCACACATTTTGCAATTCACTCATTAGCCTATTCCAGACACATTAATGGGGAAACAACAATTAAACAGTGGAAAAAAATAAGTTTAGTAGAACCCAGGACATAAAGAAATGCTCTGTAGATTTGCTCTAAGTAGTGGAAACTTTCATGAAAATGAATAAACAAAGTGGGAGAAATTTTCTGTTGGAAGCCATCCCAAGACATTAAGAAGATTGGAAATTTTAACTGCAAGAATTTGTGCTCCAATGCGACTGCCTCATCTGGCATCAGGAAAATTCTCCAGAAAGTTTGTTTCTTCAGTATCTTTGCACAGCAGGGCTCTCCTTGTAGGAAATGGAAAAACAGAAACTTCCACAGGTGCTGAAGGGTTCAATCTGCAGCCTTGGAAAGAGCTCATGTTAATGTAATGATAAAGGTACACAAACATTAAATAGAAAAATTATAAACTTAAGTTCCTATAATTTTAAGTAAGAATATGCCTTGAGTAAGTAAGAAATTATATTAAGTAAAATAGTGAGACGTTTAAGCTGTAATAGTATGATTTATAGGGTAGGCTAAGGATCTAGAAGCTGTAATAGAGGTGTGTGTATGAGTATGTGACCTGTCAGTTTAGTGGCTAAGAGACAGAGGCAGTGCAGCAAAATTAAACAAGGGTGATAGGTTAATAAGTGAAAACAAGTTTTGTGTCAACTGTCTATTGGACCAAAATGTTATATATTGCTGTGAGAAGAAGAAACCTGTGACTACCTTAAGCTATGGCTGACTTGTTGCTTCTCTCCAAATCTCACACCTTTGAGACTGACACGTTATCTGGCTTACTTAAGCAATAAATCATCTTAAATATCATGGTGGTCCCATCCCTCATTTTTCATCTTGACATCCCCTCACTTACCCCCCTGTGCAGACCTGTGTCAGTGCCTCAGCAGCAGACTCTGCCCTGCAGCACAGGTTTGAGGGACATGGGCAGCCTGGCCACTGTAGCCTTCCCTGTGCTGATCCAGCTTGGGCTGAGCAGGGGTGCAGCAGCTGCCTGTGGGTCTGTGCCTGGCAGCCAGGAGGGCCAAGCGTGTCCTGGGGGGCATCAGGCCCAGCATGGCCAGCTGGGCAAGGGAGGGGATTGTCCTGCTCTGCTCTGCTCTGCTCTGCTCTGCTCTGCTCTGCTCTGGGGTGGCCTCACCTCGAGTGCTGGGGGTAGCTTTGGGTGCCACAAGAAAAGCAGATAGAAAACTGTCAGAGAGTGTCCAAAGGAAGCCAAGAAAGATGGTGAAGGGCCTTGAGGGGAAGCTCTGTGAGGAGAGGCTGAGGTCACTTGGTCTGCTAAGCCTGGAGGAGACTGAGGGGAGACCTCATTGCAGTTACAGCTTCCTCATGGGAGGAAGAGGAGGGGCAGGCACTGATCCCTGCTCTGTGGTGTCCAGTCAGGGACAAGGGAATGGCCTGAAGTTGTATCAGGGGAGGTTTAGGTTAGACTTTAGAAAATGGTTCTTCCTCCAGAGGGTGGCTGAGCACTGGAACAGCTCCCCAATGAAGTGGTCACAGCACAAGCCTGACAGAGTTCAAGAAGTGTTTGGACAATATTTTTGGGCACGTGGCATGACTTTTGAGGATGGTCCTGGCAGAGATAGCAGGAGTTTGACTCAGTGATCCTTGTGGGTTCCTTCCAACTCAGCTTATTCTGTGATTCTGTGTTTGTAAATGCACTGTGCCTTCATCATGGGCAGTCTCAGACCCTCTCTGCCTGTGCTGTGGCAGTAAGCACAGCTAAGACCATGAGTTTCCCAGAAACTGTGATAAACAGGTTACAAAACTTCTGAGCAGCACTCATGGAAATAAATACTCAAAGACATTTTTGCATGGGCATCCACATAAAGACTCACTGATTCTTACAATGGTTATGACAGAGAGCACTGACTACAGGACAATGCCCCTGTGATGCCCTCACTGATGCCAGAATTAAGAGGGTAGCATCTTTCATGAAACTGAGGTGTAGGATTTACCAGAGACATGTACCTGTCAAGTGTAAGCCTTGTGAAAATTCAGTCTCTTAAAACAGCAGTTCCACAAACCAAATGTTCCGGAGATGATAAAGGACACCTGGATGGTGGGGACTTGTGCTAATCTTAATGTCTCCCAAGAGTTTCAATATTTTTGTCTTAGTGAACAAAGGAAACCAGCTGAAGTCAGAAAACAAACTTTGATATCCTCCCAGCCAAAAACCATCAAATGAGATTTGCAGCATGAACAGCACAATTAGGCATAATAAATGACCTAGAGCAAAAAGGAAAGGATGCATGAGACACTATCCTTCAGGGGAAAAATAAGTATGTCCTTCTGAACACACTAGAGAGAAAAATATCTTCACCCCGAAGTCTGGGGATGGAATCCCTGCTGCAGAGCTCAGAGACGACCTGTTTTTCATTTCTCTTACTGATGTCAATGTATGTGGATTACACCCATTCTTAATAAACATAGATTTTTGTTGTTAGCCTTATGAAATATACATTCTAGATTTACATTTAGCTGCTTTGCTGATGGCAGCTGTCCTACATATCCATGGTGTTCACTTGGATTTACTGAGGGATATCCCTTCAAAGAGTGTCTTTTGAGTATTGAAGTAGAAAGAATTAAAAGAAGTTGTTTCCTATTTGAGGTATTTTTTGATGCAGTCTTTTTTTCCCCACTGTGATTTAATATGTTCATGTAGACTTGCTGCTTCTGGCACAGTCTTAGAGATTTGATTTCTGAAATACTGACAGGTGTCCAGCTATTTTGCTGAAACCATAATCATAAAAATATGACTTTATACAGCTCTCATTAAGTGGGAGAAGAAAATCCATTCTAGTGTCTTCTTATTTAAAAATAAATTTGTAATTAATTAGCCAATGCTGTTCTGCAAAGCTTTTAAGCACACAGAGGTCACCAAGAGTATATTTGTGTTTGATGAATTTGGTGGTAGAGAGAATTTTAATAGCACTTCAGCGCAGCCAGAATCTTTGAGACAGGCACTTACAGAACTGTAATTATTTAGTGCTGTAATTAGATGGTATTTACCCCTTCTATACTGGTTTTTAACCATGTCCGGTTGGTCTTTCTTTGCATCATAATGCTCATTTCTCTCATCCTTTCATTAGCCTCTGGTGAAGAACAGCAAAATCTGCAAACACTATAAAACACTTCTTCTGTGAAAACCATAATTCCATATTATAGTGAAGTTTATTTTCTTATTCTTGTTCATAATAGAAGAATAATGCTTTTAGGGAGAAGTAGTATCTTTTATCTCCTATCCTGTCATTCCAGGCAGGAGACCGTGCTCAAGTCAGTTTCAGATCTGGATATGAAGGATGAAACTGCTGGCCGAGAACAAAACAAATGCTCTGAGTTTAACTTTGTTATGGAGACTGGGTGGAAACCTTTGAAGACGAGGAATCATAAATAAAGGGTAGTAAAGTCATTTAGCTCCCATGAGGTAGAGTGGCTGTGCCTATGCTAACACTCAAACTAGAACACCATCTGCTTGCCAGCTCCAGACCCAACAGGCACCACATGGTCTGTGTCTCTATCATATAAATTCCTTTACCCTCACAAAGAGGGTGGCAACACCCAAAGTGCTTATTTGGAATATTGCCAGGCCAGGCTATCTCCCTGTGAGAGTGTCACTTTGCTGGGGACTAGATGTGCTCCAGGGACTGAACAACAGCTTGACAGTGTCAGTGACAGCAGGACAGTGCCCGGCCTGAGCTGCTGCTTCATTCACCACTGTTCACTGCAGGCAGAATAGTACTCCACTGTAGTACTGCATACCTGAAGAACAGTACTCCTTAGCACCAAAATATTTATTTTAAAAAGTCATAGTAGAAGTAGCCTATCAAACTTCAGCTTGACAGTCCAGAATGTCATAGCACTGGGGAAAAGAAACTAGGTTTTGTAATTTAGAAAAATGCAGTCTTATTATGCAAGCTCAGCCCGTGGTCCCTTGTGTTTTCTAGTACATCAGGCACAACAGTCTCTTTCAAGCATCTTGTCACACACTATTTTAGTGTAATAGCAACAGCTTGTGAAGTTCCTTTGATATGCAACTTGTTACTAGAAACGATCTCTAAAAAATTAGACTAACCTGTTCTGAGACATGTGCTGTAGACATGGCCATCTGCCTCTCCCACACATCCGCTGTATCCTCTCACAGTCTTGTTCACTCTTAATTGTTCTGCATAAACAGGGTAGGATATAATGTAACATTTTAAAATGTCATGTTTGCATTATAAAGAGTCAATTTTTGAAGATGCTTCCTCCCATTTGAGAGCTGTTATTTCCTATTTTCTTCCTAAATGTTTGTCCTATGTGCTAAATAACTTATTAACCCTTTGTAATTTTGGCTCATTGTTTTCCTGAATGACAATGTTTGCCTGAACATAATACAGCCTGCCTTTCAAGATACCCTAGATCTTTAGTAATTACCTTCTAAATGTGCTTTGCTGTATTTCAGATAAATCAGTGGTATATGAGACAAATCTGTTGTCCCAGTCTGCTGTCTGAACTTTCCCCCGACACTGGGAGCAGCATCGTATTATTGTTTGTTTTCTTTCATACAGGAATTGTTTTAAATTTGAAAGAAAACTCTGTTTGTGATCAACAGGGATTTGATCCATTCTTCATGGGAAGAACTTTGAAGATCATTCAAAGGGACTCCTTTCTGCTGTGGAGCTGGAAGTAGAGTTCTGAAATTAACATAAGCTCAAGGTATGCCCATCACAGATAGAGCTCATCTCAAAAATTGTACTTGTTGGATGGGTGACACTCATTTTAGACACTATCTTTTTTCTGTGCTTTATTTTATTATAAACTGTGAGTTAAGTGAAGATTTTGTGTGGAAATCTGTTACTATAATCTTATTTTCATTATTCCCTGTTTATATATCCCCAAACTATAGGATATAAATGGTTGTTAACAATGAGAAGGAGAATTTATCTCCTCCACACAAAATAGAAGTTTATCAAATGAGATTGTTATAATTTTCCACGGTTTCTTTTACTTCTTTTTTTGTTCCATGCTTTGGCCTTGGCAGACCAAGAGCTTTTCTCTTCTGCCTGTCCGGATCCAAAACGTGTGCAGGGCAGAAATACCTCTCTGTCTGATGGAATGCCACGGACTCAGGCTCTGTCTCTCTCAGCACTGATGCAATTTTGTTTTCCCTTAATTTTTCCCCACTGAAATCAAGTGCTGAGAGTGACTCCCAATGCCAGCCTAAGTCTGAAGAGACTTGAGGAGCTCTGATGACAGAGGAATGATCCATCTGGCAGGTGTCATAGGTGTTTGTCAGTGCTGCCCTGGTGCGTTTCTGTAGAGTGTTGGGTGCTGCATTATATCACGGTATTGCTTTTGGAAACAGCATACAGTGATAGATGTAAGCACATCTGTGTCAGGTGGGAAGCTCAGTGAGTTGTAGTAAGACTTGGAGTTCCACATGGCTGAAGGACCCTCTGGGCCTTGCTTTGGGCTGATGCTGTGCCAGAGACTGGTGCCTGCCCCATGAGCATTTATCTCCTCCCCACCACTGGCAGCCCAGCACCCTCAGCTGAGACCAGGACGTGCCCTCTGCAGTGCCCTGCTTAACTCTATACATCAGTAAGAGCACACGTTTTATAAACTTCATAGAAACTCACAAAACAAGCAGAAAAATTTACTCTTTCACTTGCAGCAAGAGAGACAGGCAGGAGGAATAGGCACAATTATGCATCTTCACCAAACAAATAGCTCGTCTTAGTGGTAGAAAATAAAAAGTTGATACAATCTAAAGCTGTTAGGGAAAGCTGAAAAAGTGAAGTTTGTAAGGAGGAACTTAAGCATGACTTGATAACATCTCTGGGACATCTATTCCAGTGTTTGACCACACTCACAGTAAAAGGCTTTTCCCTAATGCTTAAGTGAAATATGCTGTATTTAAATGTGTGCCCATTGCCTCTTGCCCTGTCACTGAGCATCACTGAAAAGAGCCGTAGAGCTTCTCTCTATCAAGTGCTTATACATGCTGGTAAGATTCCCTGAACCTGCTCTTCTCCAGGTCGAAAAATCCCAGCTCTCTCAGCCTCTACTGATATGTCAGCAGATATGCTGCAGTTCCTTCATCACCTCTGTGGATCTGCACTGGACTCATCCCAGCATGTCCATGTCTCTCAGGTACTGAGAGGTCCCAGCACAGCATCCCAGATGTATTTCACCAGGGCTGAGCAGAGGGGAAGGATCACCTTCCTTGGCCTGCTGGCAATGTTCTGTCTAGTTTAGCCCAGGAGGTTCCTGGCTGTCTTTGCTGCAGGTGGTTTTTGCTGCCTTGTGGTCAATGTTCTCACCAGGATCCACAGTGCCTCATGTCCCCAGAGATGCTCTGAGGTCATCCCCCATCACCTGTGGGGTATGGGCTTATCCAGCCCCACACAGACAACTTGAGTTGGGTACCAATGAAAAGATTAAGGAACCTTCTACATGGGACTCACAAAAGTCAGCAAGACCTGCCTGGAGATTGAGCCTTCTGTCTTTATCACTAGTGGTAGAGCATTTACCTAAGAAATGAGAGGCATGAATTGGGCTTTAGTCTAGCTCTAGGGAGTTTAGCCTTTTGATATATCCCGATCCTCAAGAGACTGAGTCTGCTATGGATTACCTTGAGGAAAATCAGAGCAGATAGAGAAACTGCACTCATCCTCTTGAGGCTGGGTTCAAGCACAAGTGGCTGACATCACCAGAAAAGCCAAGCAGTACCCATGGAATACAGGAACCGGCTATGCTGATTGTAGTGACCAAAGAAGAAAGTGGCTCTGCTCTCTGCCCCTACTCCCAAGATGTGCGGGTTTTGCTCCTTTATTATTTGTTTGTTTATTTTGTTTAATGCTGTCCAGTGTAAAATACATAACTAATCTTTGTAACAGGGACAAGGAGTCATATGAATCCCCTCCTATACAAGCACTGTAACTGCTGCTAGACTACTGACACACTGCTCTTCCTTCAGGAAAGAAAGGGCTGCATTTTTTAGGATCTCATTCCCTTGAAGATGAGAAAGGATGTTGTTACATTTTCTGTCCATTGCCAAGGACAGCAAGGCAAAAGGTGTGTATTCAAGTGGTTGTTAAAAAATTCAAATTGCAGTATAATTGTCTTGCTCAACATTTTATTAGAGTAGCAACAAAAATCCATTACAAATTAATCCCCACAGTAGCATGCATCCAAGAATTACAAAATGCTTATTTTGAACAGAAATTGTTCTACATTTATCAGTAGTACATTTATCTGAACAATTTCACAATATTTATAATAACCAAATATATAAAGCACATGAAGTGACAGAATGAAACAGGAATTACTCTGGGAAGGTGAAGAAGAAATTCCCTCTAAACCAGTCGCTCTTACATAGTTTGCTAGAATTCAAATTTCCAAGATTCAGATTTGAATCGAAATCAATTCCATTGATTTCATCAATTCAAATGAATGAATTCAGGAGTCCAAATCAGCTTTGGCTGAGCCAATTCACTGGCACTTGCTGTATCACTGTATCCCAGTAGTAATGAAAGGATCATGAGAAAACAAATCTTATTGAAAAGAACAAAAGAGCAAAGAAACAGTTCTGTCTGAAGAAGATATAAAGTATAGAAAGATAATTTTCAAATTTCACTGCAATTTGTAGCAAAAGAAACAATGGTACTCACACATAGCAGAGAAATAAATAAACATAGCACTGTTGAAAGAACAATTTATCTTTTCACATTCTGGAAATAATGTTTTATTTTCAATGGTGACAGTGCTCAGATCTGGGGGGTGTGAGAGTGTCCAAAGTGACTGATCCAAGCCTTCACTGTGTAGCTGGAGAGGTACTGCAGCAGCTCCTGAAGTAGAATAGGTCCTTCAGTCCATTTTGCTGGATAATTGTTTTCTGAAGGGAATTCTGAAATCTTTATCATTTGACTTGTGTCATCCATTTCCAGAGGAGCATCATAAACCCTTTTACAGCACATTGGAGCTTCTTTGATATATCCTTTACTCTGAACTCAGGGAGTTCATGTGATAATTCGAACCAAAGTGTGTTACAAATAGACCTGATCTTTCTCAGCTGCACAGTTTTCCTTCAGTGAAGGTTCTGAAATCTCATCAGTTCAAACAGGAAGCAGCATATCTCCCCAAGCCAGATGCAAAAGTAGCACCTCTTCTGTCACATTCTGGACAAACTTCTAAATAAAAGTCCAAGAAGAATGCAATCCCTTACATAAAAGATGTTAAATAGGGATATAGGCATGGATTTCAATATTGCTATCAATCAGACAATTATTTCAGACTAAATGTTGAAAAGGAGTTTTCTCTCCACAAAATAAATACACAAAGATAGTTATATTGCTGTAGTCAGTAGTTGACATCTAGCCACTTTCACTTCCAGCTAAAATAATTTTGATATAATTATCAATACATTTAAAACCACATAATTTACAAAAAATACATGCTCACATATATGATTTACAATATTTGAGTACAAGAAAAAAGATTTCTGTCCTAAACAGAAGGGCAAACAGAAATAGTCACATTAACATGATGTCTGAAAAAGTTTTGTAGTGTTAGCTGTATATAAAAACAGCATGGATTTCAGAGCTAACATCTATAAAGATACAGTCACACCACATTATCAGTTAAAATCACAACTCAGCTTAAATATGCCATTTTAAATATTGCGTTTCTGCACACAATTTTGCAATCATATTAATTTCTGTTAGCACAAATAAATACCAGAAAGAAACAATTTCTTTTCGTTTTTGTTATTCCTGGTGATGATGCATACAGTTACCTACACAGATTTTAGCCCTTGATGAAGCATCACAAAGAATATGTGCTTAAATACCTCACCTGAGCATCTGGTGGAGCAGAGGCTGAGAAAGCAGGTAGTTACTTTTTGAGCAAAAAGGCAAATAAAGGAGAGAATTCACTTCTGGTACTGTTGGTCTGTAAAAGCTGTAATTCAGTCTGTGCTCTGAAAGCCTTGAGATAAAAGTGTAAGTTTCTATTACTGTTATTATACAAATACTGAGTTCATTTTTTACCCAGCCAGTTGTGCTCCTCACCACACAGCCAGGTTTCCATGGAATGCTCTCTTTGCCTGCTGCTAGTCCTGCACATCTCGGTTTTAAAGTAAGAAAAACAACTAGTTCTAGCACCTCTTGAGAAATTCTGGAAAGTAAGGCCTTCTCTAGCAGCAATGAATAGGTGCCAGACTGAAAACAGCATGTGAAGAGCAAAAGGAGCATCCAGGCATCAGCTCCACTTGTGGCCACCTCTGCAGCCTCTCCCTCCAGCTCAGACTGGGAATCAGCTCTCAGAAGCAGCAAACAGTCTTCATCAAAAGAGTTTGCAAAGTCAGACAAAGACCTTTCTCAGTCAGACACAGGAACTTGCCTTCACTTTGAATGTCTCTTGGCTAAGCAACCATAAATTCCTGCATAAGGTTCACAGATAATTCAATTTCTCTGTGACAGGTGCTTTGGAGGAAATGTTACACAGGTTGTGGTACCTCTCCCTGGCTTTCCCTTATCATGGCAAACTGTAGCTTTAAGCAAGTGTAAGCAGTAAAATGCCATAGAATTCCATATTTTCACTTTAAGCTCTACAAAGGAAAGGTTTGCCCAAAGCTGTGTCACAGCTACAGATTTGTATTTATGAGATTAATTGCTAGGTACTAATTTAAGAATACATTGGTATCCTTCTCTCTGACTCTTGAGCCCTAGCCAAATTGCTTACTTGGCTGACATGTGACTTACTCTGTCTTAGTTCATCCTTATTATTTTAAGAGCAGTCTGGGCATTGCCCTTCCAGTCCTGTGGGGGTTCAGACATCTGCACAGAAATAGAGCAGCCTGTGCTGCTCAGATAGACAACCTGTCAAGCTGGGAAATGCACAGGATTTGGGAAAGATTACAACATGGCCTGCATGGGTCCCGCTGCTGGCTCTGCTCAGACAAAGCTCTGCCAGCTTCTGGAATTTTGTCACACCTACACTGCTGGTTAAAACCTTGCTGTTGGTTCCTTCCACGCCCTGCAGTCACTCTGCCAAGCTGGAAAGAGCCTACTGAGCTCTGCAAAGGTAAAATAGGAGTTAAAGTGAGGATGTAGACAGAGCAGGATACAGACTGTTTGCAAAATCACAGAATCACAGGGTGAGCCAGGTTGGAAGGGACCACACTGGGTCATTTGGTCCATGCCCAAGCAGGGTCATCCCAGGACACATGGCACAGGACTGTGTCCAGATGGTTCTTAAATGTGTCCACTGAGGGAGACTCCACAACCTCTCTGGGAAATTTGTTTGCTTCCTCCTCTCCTTGTAGTGAATGCCCAAAAGATCCTTTGGATGCAACAGACACAGGTTCATGGTTTTAACATTCAAATCCAAAGCCTATCAGGGTATATTTAGTTCTCTCTAAGTTTGCAAATATAGTTGAATATTAGTGAAAGTGGCTTGAATTATGGAAGTGGCTGTGTAGGGAAAAGAATATTGGAATATACTGGAATACAGCCTTACAATGCTGTAGAGACTACCTCTTCCACTCACACTGAGCAGCTTTGTGACTCTTGGGGATGGGTTGTGCAGGGCTGGGAGTTGGACTTGATGATCCTTCTGTGTCCCTTCCATATCAGCCTGTTCTGCAATTCTGTGAATCAGGTCATTTACAGGTATTTAAATACCATGTACAACAGCTGTGCAAAATGCTCATGACAAACAGGAATACACAGTCTCTTTCCTGGGCTTCTGCTGCACAGAAGTGAGAAAATGTACTTCTAGCAAGTACAAGAGCTGGCCTAGAGCAAAGCTGAAGCAATACATGATAGACATGATACATGTAGCCACAATATCATGTATTTCATGTATCATGTCTCAGGGAGACTGGCCCCAGGCTGCTTATCATGGGTCTGAGTGGGAAGAGCAGGGAAGGAGCTATGCTGGGAATTAAAAAGCCATGATGACTTCCCTTCTGACAACACTTTATGTCCTAAAGTATTCCAACAGATAAACTTTGAGACAAAACTCTTAAAAAGTGTCATTTTTCTCTGAATTTTCCACTTTTCCCCAGATATTATCGATATTAAAGCGCTAAACCCCTTCTAGTGCTCTGAGACACAATTGGTATTGAACCAAGATAAAAGGAACTGGTAAAGGCCTGTTGCATATTCTTCAATATCTGTCAAGTTCCAACAGGGTTCACTAATAGCTGAGACCTACATTTAAAGTGGTACATCTGGTACCTCTATAAACCTGATTGCTGAAAAAAAAATATTTTAAATGCTTCCTACTGGCATTTTAATTTGTTTGTTCCCTGCTGCAAATTCATTGAATGATCTTCTAATTTCATGCTGCTCAAGGTAAAAATAAATTGAAGAAAAGAAAGATTTTGTGCTCTTTGCCATCAGATACCTTTTTATTGAAGCGTACTATGATGGCTGCAATGAGATTTGCATGGAAGTGGGATGAGGAAGTCATTGGCAGGTAATTACTGATATTAGCAGCAATTTTGGCTGCTGTTGGAAGGTTCCCCCCAGGTGCTGCCCAGCACAGCCACACATTAGAACAGCTCCTCTCCTCACCTCTCATCTTCACAGGGAGCATCATCCACTGCCCTGCTCTGTGTCCATGGCCATGTCCTGGCGAGCCTTGCTCATTCTGAGATCACAGACCACTCTTCAGTTAATGAGAAGAAGGATTTAGGTATTCTACTGAAGCCAACTCACCTGCCCGAAGTGAGATTAACTACTTCATTCAGTTAGACTCAATAATATACTCTTTTCACTCCTAAGGTGGTGCATTTTCTTATAGGGCAGAGGCAGTTATGTAAAGATTTATGGTAGCTTCTGGAATTCTGTGAGCAGAAATGTCCTTACAATTCATACAGTTGGTAGGAACAGAGCATCCAAACGTCTTACATGGCTGCATACTCAGAACAAGGTCAGCCTCAGGCCTGAAAATGAGGAGAGAAGAAGCAAAGTGAGAAACAATATTTTACACTCTCATATCATCCACAAAAACAAATGAAAAATAAGCCTTTTTGTAGATCATGTATATTTTTAAGATCTAAAATGTTCATAAAATGTTCATAAACAGCATTTCGGCAGTATTGTGTAATAAAAGCGTCATGAAAACAGCAATGTGCATCATCAAGAGAGCTGGGTTAAAGAGATGTGCTACATACATGGGGATGTTTGCAGGTAGCACAGAAATGCAGGGGGCTTTCAGCAGTCTCAGAACGAGAGTGCTGGTGTGTGGGAGAGCCCCTCCTTAGCCCTAGCTGTGTACTGGCACCAGGCTAGTAAAGCCCCAGCTGGAGTCAAGGGGGAAGGCTCAAGAAAATGCCCCAATGCCCTCCCTGCAGCCAGCCAGAGCATGCCCAGAGGAATCACAGAGCTCAGACACCAACATCACCCTCCTTCCAGATGTGTACATGAGGCACCATGCCTCAGAACCACTTTCTGATGCTCCACTAGAGCCCACTGCTCCTCAGAAAAGAAGGCTTAATCTGATTGTTTCTCCCCATCCTTTTCCATGCTTCAGATCCTCCAAATCCCATCATTATTGGCACAAAGCATTTGAAAACATAACTTTGCAGAGCCGGGCAGTTGTCCCTGCCTGCCATGGCCTGTCCCTGTCCCTGCCAGCCTCTCTCAGCCCTCTGCAGGGCTGCACAGCTGAAAGCTGCCCCAGCACAG
>NC_031769.1:133633529-133669745 GCF_001522545.3 Parus major | reverse complement strand
GTACTGCAACATGTACAGCAACATGTACAGCAACATGTACAGCAACGTGTACAGCAACACGTACTGCAACACGTACTGCAACACGTACAGCAACATGTACAGCAACACACACAGCAACATGTACAGCAACATGTACAGCAACATGTACAGCAACACACACAGCAACATGTAGTGCAACACGTACTGCAACATGTACTGCGACGTGTACAGTAACATGCACAGCAGCATGTACAGCAACACACACAGCAACATGTACAGCAACATGTACAGCAAGATGGACAACAACATGCTCTGCTCGGGGAGGACTCCAGAGCAGACACTGACATGTATTAACTGTTACCTTGGATGACAAACACGTATCACCAAAGGACAATTTTGCAGAGGACAGGTAGGTATTGGTAATATCTGCTAGCTCAGTGCTGAAATGATCAGAGTCCTTGATGACATTATAATTTAGAGCCATGCTGTAACTGGCAGGTTTCTTCTCCTGTTTCTGCTGGTATTTGCACAGTTTCCTGAAGGCTGCTCTGAATTTCTGAGACATGAGATTATAAATTACAGGATTGATGGCACTATTTAAATAAATACAGATTCTGCAAAACAGCAGGAACCAGTTTTCTTGGAAGGGTCTGGAGAGAAAGGAATTGACCACAACCAGGGTGCGGTAGGGCATCCAGAGGAATGCAAATAGGATCACAACCACGGCCAGCATCTTGGTAACCTGAGGGAACACAGAGGGAGACACAAGAGGGGCAGAAGGTTAGCACTCCCCTTGGAATGAGCACATGCATTCTTACACCTCTAGGGCCAAACCAGAACTCTGGATGGATCCTTCAGTAGGAATTCCTGATGACTATTTGATTCAGAAAGGTTTTCTACAAGAGGAAGTACAGAAACCTTGGCTTCAAATTCTTCCTAGTTTTTTGTTAAATTACTCTTTGCAGGTGACACCCCAGTAAGCTAACTGTTGTAGACCTTAGACATTTCCACTTCTTATGCTGGAAGGGGCTCTTGATTCAAATGGGAAAAAAAGGATAGAAAGTATTTTTTTTCCCCAAACACATTGAATCTCTTCCTTTAGACTAGTATAACCTGTAAAGCAATTGAACATGAAGCCTTTGTAGGTTA
The DNA here is from genome assembly GCF_001522545.3 of Parus major. Classification (NCBI taxonomy): domain Eukaryota; kingdom Metazoa; phylum Chordata; class Aves; order Passeriformes; family Paridae; genus Parus; species Parus major. The sequence continues at coordinate 133,668,617 of NC_031769.1, read as the reverse complement.
TCTGGTTTAACAGTCAGCCTAAAACAACTTCCCAAAGCCAAAAATAATGAAAAAAGAACGGAACAATTAAATTTCTATTCCTCAAATCTTCAATATTTGATTAGATCTTCATTATTCAATGTTTACTGTGAAAAGTCAAATAAAGTTTACAGAGACAGGGAAAAAAAAGGATTATCAATAAAACTTGATGGTTATAAGAACTTTATTCTATTATGAAATTTTCTTTTGAAAAAGGAAAAGAATCACCTTTGGGAATACCCAGGACAGCTGAAATGAAGTGAACAAGAAATAATAAACAATTATTTAAACCCACTTTAAAACTAGTCTTCTTTTGTAAATAATTTAATTTTAGTGTAGCTAGTATTCAATAGTCTCTACATTAAAGAAACTTTGAAAGACACTAACAAGTAAAAAGCACACAGAAATGTGACGGGACGATGCAGTGGCACAACCTCATGGAAGTCAGGAGATGACTTGGTTAACTGTGTGAAATAGAAAGTGTTGGCCCACATTATGTTGAGCTACAACTGCTTCTTTTGATTGTAGATTGAGAAGAGTTTCAAGAGGAGGTAACTCCACTAAGATCACTCACAAACACATGCTAGTTTTAGAAGTGAGTTTTAGTTTGAAGTTGTGAGTGTGTAATTCTCTTGTCTTCTGACCAGTTAAGCTCATTATATAGAAACCTGCCATCACATTGCCTAATGAATATATTTTTTCCTATCTACCTTGAAAGACACACTTTTAAGCAAATTTGTTTGGTTTGTTATAGGTATTACAATAAAGAATGTGATGCAAATCAGTTACTCTACAAATTGATGTATCTATCTATTCTATCAGTCTTTGAATGTACATATTCAAAGGCTGCAATTTTATCTTATGGTTCTCCTCCCCTCACCCTTACTTTTGATTTTGTAGAGCTGGTTTTCATTTTGCTCAGGTCAATGAACCAACTCATGTACTCACATGGCTCCACAGAGTCTTCATTCATGGCAAGAGAAGAATCAGAGATCCACCACCAAGTGGCATCTCTTGGTGGTTCAATCCATGCAGGACAATGAAGAGAATTCACTATAATTTTAAACTGTCTGCAGTACATATCCTTCCAAATCTTCCAAAAATAACCAGCCTCTCACAAGATCTCTATTGCCTGTCAGAAATTCAGTTTCCTGATCCATCTGACCAGCTGTGGTTGTCTCTGAGACACAATGAGGCCCTGAGTTCAGGTAATTATTTGCCCATTGGTAAATCCTCCTTAAGGTGGCTCTGGAGTGGTCCTTCATGCTCAGCCACCTCCCACCACGACCTCTGTGCAAATGACAGCAGCTCCCAGGAGGTGTCCTGGCAAGGCTTGCTTTGTCCCAGCATGGGAGTTGTCACCCCACTGCAGGATGAGGCACCACTCAGGGCTTCTGACGCAAATTCTCCTCAATTTGCTTTATAGGTGAACCCATTATCTAAATACTTGACTGAGGCCAAAGCTGCATTCTCATCCACACCAAAAGTCTTTATTGCTGAACGTAAATAGTTTAGAGGAAAGTTTGGTTCTCTTTGTTTAAGTAAAATGCCATATACTTTTTCAAATGACTTCATATGAAACAGAACTAAGCATCTATTGGGAAGAGGCTAATTATTTGTCATCAGAGGAGTGAGTGCTAAGAGGACAAATTTTAAAGGAACATGATTTTTATTGCCTGAAAGCATACACCAAAGCTCCCTGAAAGCAGCAGCACTGCATCCTCAATTCACTGCTCCAGCATACACTGCTCTTTGTGGATGTGCACTGTATGTCCTATGCTCAGGGTACAAATTATTCTTACTTAGGGAGATTGAAAACATGGTAAAAAGACTTTGAGCAATTTCATCTCAGTCCAAATTTCAAGTGCATTTTGAATGATAACAAAGTATTTGGAGACTGAGTATGGTCCTGGCTGCATAGTAACATGCTTCAAGCCCTTTTTATTTCTGAGGATGTTCTAAAAAATATTTAAAATACATTTTACTGAACAGAATCCCAATATTTTAATTCTGAACTAGTATTCTCCTTTTCCTTCCTGCTCCAAAAGCTTCTTATTCTAAGGAAGTGTTTTTATTAAACATTTTCATTATCCTGGTATGAACAGTTTAGTATTGCTTCCTTCTCCTTTGAGTACTAATCTTTCTTACACTGATAGGTAAAAGCAATAGTCACTCTGGTGTTTTAAAGCCATGTAATAACATCTTTCTTCTTGTGCGTGGTCATGTTTATTGCAACACACAGAGATGGTATATCCCAGTCCATGATTTCACAATCAAAAAGAAGTTGTGCAATGAGGAGGATGGTTAAATAAATAGAAGGATTAAGGTCTTGATATCCTAACACCACAAGTGAAACCAAGTGATAAGATTGAGGATTTCATGTAAGCTGCGCAAAACTTATCTTGCACTGCAAGCTGGAACCTGTGCTTGCTCTGCTGTGTGAGAACAAAGGGATTTCTCTGGTGAGCAGGTCATCACAGACTGCAGCACAGTCTAAGAGAGGACTTTCTCTAGAAGGAAATCTACCTGTTGAAACTGACCGTGATAGCCATGATGAACTTAGATTATTTCATTGGACAAACCAACTAACTTTGTGAGATACACGTATTGTTAAGTGGGCTGGATTCCATCTCAACTATAAACTTGACCATAAACATGTTTGCTATGTAAGGCTGCTTTATTTTCCTCAGTCCCCTTGATATCTGTGGAAAGTAAGAGTTCCTTTAGGGAAAGTATGAAACCTACATGCAAATATGTAATTCAGAATTCATACTATGAATGGAAAAGAAAAAACAAAATCTGGGGTCTTTGGGCTGCAGGACCCACACTCAAACAGAGGAAAAGGGTGAGAAGGAAGGAGTGACAAGAGACCAACCCCTGCAACCTGACTGCAACACTCTCTGGCCCTACACTGCTGGTTGCTGCAGGGAAGGGACTGAGTGCAACTTGTGGCTATAACAGGAAATAAATTGGCAATATTAATTTTCCCCAAGTCAAGCCTACACTGCCCATGACAATTACTGATTATTTGTCTGCCTGTCCTTGCCTTGAATTATGAAGAATAGGAACAACTCCCATTTTCTTCTCCATTCTCAGCTGGAGCCAAGCCCCCTGCAGAAACATGGATACATTAAATTTTATAGAAATGTTCTTGGATAAATATGAGAAGTGCTACAGAAGTAGGAAGTGCACACCAGATTTTCAGTCACCTTTTCTACAGATGGCATGCTGGATATTGTACACTACTCAATCCCTGCAACACAAACACAGGTCTGAGAAGACACAGAGTTTTACATTTCAGAAGGACTCACTGTCAGGCCAGACTGTATTGTCAGCTATACATGTCCTCATCAGCACGGCAGGAACTTTTCCCTTTCGTGTCTTACAAACTGTTGAGATTCTAGATGTTTTTTAATAGGTACTTGTTTTTTCTCGTTTCACACCTCTGCCTATCTTTTGCATGCTGCTATTATGCAAAAAAGATTATTCATTATGCCACACTATCCTTGTTCTGTGTCCCGTGTTGTACTATATGCAAATTCTAGCTTTACTTAAAATGAGGCTGCTTTAAGCAATCAGATTGCTTAGGCCTTTAGAGAAAGTCTTGCTGTCTTTACAAGGCATATATCACATTATTATCTTCATAATATACCAGTGTCCATATTTATTAGTATTCAATGTGAAAGATTTCTCTGTTTTTCAAGTGATACTAAGCACATGTAATCAAGCAAAAAGTGATAGTAAGAACTTGAAGAGCAGATTGTGTTCTTCTACTAATTAATGGACAAAGAAAAACAACATTAAACACTTCCTTTCTGACTATTAACTATTATTGGCAACATAATTAAATGTAACCTAGCCCACGTTTCTGTTGTGTGTTTCCAAGCATAGCTCTAGTGCTCTCTGTGGGCTCGATGCTGTAGAAGGCAGCTCAGTTAACTTTTGAGGTCTTTGCCATCTCTGTGATAAGGGAATGTGGTCCCTCTCATAAACAGTAGCAATTGACGCAAAATAAGAAGAATATAAAGAATAAGAAGAATATCCCCCAGAGCCAGCTGCAAAAGATGCACCCTGTGTTTCCCATCACTGCACCAGCTGTGCCACCTGTTGCACACTGTATGGTTTACTGCAAATAGCCAGCAATTAATCTACTAACCACTTCCACTGGTATTCTTACACACAGCAGCATACATATTCAACAATACAAAAAGAAGCTAGTGAAACTTATGCCTCAGTCTTGAACCATCAATACATAAAAATATTTTATGAGAGAAAGAAAAACAAAGATATTTAGCATTTTCAAAGCAATTTATATACAGACTTCCTTAAATAGACTTGTCACAGGATATTAGAGACAGGAAAATTTACAGCTTGACTGCATTTGCTGAGTGACATAGTGCCATAGCTGGGACTCAAACTCAAGTCTCCCAAACTCCCAGGCAAGCTCCCTCCTCTCAAATATCAAAAATAAGTCAAGAGTCACTTTGTATATTTGACAAGGTTACTAACATGCTGTAATACAAAATAACTATAATTAAAAATGTTTCCTTCATAATTGAGACTTCCTAAATTGTCTTCTGATGTAATAAAATAAAAATAATAAATAAATAAAATACTGTTTCTTTTTTTTGGTCCTTGCAGTAGGCAATAATGTACAGGCAAGAAAAGATATGTATTTTTATGTATATGTGTATCACTGATTTTAAACTTGACTATGTAGAAAAAAGAAAGAATACATTTTACCTCTTTCCACAGCTTCAGACAAGTGAGCTTTAAAACAAGTGGTTTAGGTTTCAGAAAGCCATTTCAAATATTGTTCCTACCTGCCTTCGAGAAGCAATAGTGCTATTGAAACTCCTGTTAGTCATCCTGGAATTCACAGGCTTGCTTTGGTGTGCCACATCATCCCTCCAGGTCTTTGAGTTTTCTTTTGGGTCTGAAGGGATGGGGTTCAGGAACAGTATTCTAGCAATCAGGCCATAGAGGACAGTGGCCAATACCATTGGCACAACATAAAAGATACCGAAGTCCATCATGTAGATAGGAGAGTAATAGCTCCTGGAGACCTTGTAGCCACAGGACACAACAGTAGTCTCTTTGTAGGCTACTGTATTAAGGTCTAGCAAGAAAAACCAGAGCATACAGTATATGGAGGTGAAAGCCCAAACAAAAATAATGATCTTTTTGGCTCTTGAAAAAGTGCATAGGAATTGAGCTTTGATTGGGTGGCAGATGGCTATGTACCTCTCAATGGTGAAGGCAGCGATGGAAAAGGATGAAGCGTTGATTCCCAGGTACTGGAGGTAAGTGATGCAGAGACACCCGACGTAGCCGTACACCCAGGACCTGTACAGGCTCTCTGTGATGTTGGGTAGTCCTGCAGCCACAAGCACCATGAGATCTGCCACAGCCAGGCTCACCAGATAGCAGTTAGTGGGAGTTCTCATGTGCTTGGTTCTGAGGACCACCAAAACCACCATGATGTTGCCCACGATGCCCAGCCCGCAGATGAGGAGGACCAAGAGGATGGTGACCACTTGGTATTCAGCTGTAATGACCTCCTGGCTTGATAGCGGCAGCCCAGTCTGGTTCTGCTCGTCTGCTGTGCCATTCTCCATCTTCAGCCCACTGCTGTTTCTGCCAAGCACTCGATCTCAGCAGCTGCTCTCCATGGTCCCCCGCCAAAGGGTCAGTGGAGCAGAGCGTGGCTGAGCTGCAGCCCCAGAACTCGTTCTCCATGTAGTCACAGTCCCATTCCTGCAGCCTCCTCCACTCCCCCTGAAGCACTTTCAGCCTTTGTGAAGTCAGCTACCAGAGGGGTTAATCCCTCTAAGACTGCAGCTCACGAGGCTGTTTTCTCCCAGCTGTTTGGAGGCGTGCAGGAGGGCAGGCGGTGGCGGAGGGAGGGGAGCGGAGCGCCCGGCGCTGCCCGGCGCGGCGGGGCTGGGCTGGTCCCGGCCGGCTCCAGCGGGCTCCGCGGGCCGGGAGGAGCCACGGCACTGCCGGGGGGCGACAGCCTCAGCAGGGCAAACCACAGCCAGCTGTGAACTTCTTCTGCCTCACGCTGCTCTCCCTCTCTGCCGTGGGACAGCTGTCATGACAGCATCCATCACATTGATCCGTACCGGCAAACAAACGAGAGCTGACTGGCAACAAAATCACACGGATTTTTTAAAATTCTGATGCCGCCGTGCCGTTGTGAAAGTAAGGGCGATTTACGCTTGCCTCCTGCTTTGCAAGGAGTTGTGATAGTCCCTTCAGGGCTTTACAGAAAAAAAAATGCACCCCAGCTTTGGAAAATAGCAGGAAAAAATGTGTTTTGTTTTTTTTTTTACTTAATAGGAAATTCTGGTCAAACCTCTATCGCTACAGCTGTCATCACTCCTGAGTCCTTTCTACTCTTTTTTGAATTGCAGAAAAGCAACAATAAAATGATCACAATACAAATTGTTTATTTAAAAGATCAGTCACACACTTGTGCATGTGTTCATGCATCCAACACATACAATGTCACTAACCTACCACTCTCCTCCATGTAGATTCTCTGGTTGAATAAACTCCTCCATGGTCAGTCACGTTGTGTAAAACCACAGACAAACCAAAGACTGATGGAAATGACTGTTTTGAGCAGTGCAGATGAAGCAGTGCTGCCAATTCAGTAGCCCATCTGCACTTGGAGACTGAACTTTCCTGCCTCACTTGCTGTCTAAATGCCTTAGTGAGAGAAACAACAGCAAACCCTTCTGTGAAGCTCTGTGAAAGAGCCCTTGTCAACTCCCAATCACAGTTCCTCAGCCCACCTTTTCTCCTTATACTATTGTGTTAAAAGTTTGACAAGCAAATTTGTCTTAAGATCCCTTATTTTTCTGCATTTAGGGCAATTGTTTTTGCTCATTGCTCAGGAAGGGTTCAACAAAATAAAATGTTGCACAACTGAGGAAAGGCATCTTGAATTTCAAAACAGACTGTAGGGCTGAGCACTGGCACATGTTTGTAAAACTAGGATTTTAAGTAGACTTAAACAATGAGTGGTGACAAAAAGACTATCACCGGACTCAGAGCTTAAAATCAGACTCAAACAATTCCAGAGGTTTGAAGCCACTCAGTTAAGTTTTCCAGACATTTTTTTCCATTTGCCTTTTCACATTCCTGTTGTGTTCACATACTTTTTTATCTGTAGACCCAAAAATACTTAATGAAGTAAAGCAAATATATTTTTTCCTGTTTAATAGATTAAATAGGGGTGAAAAGAATTAGATTGTTTTGCCAGTGTTGTTGCAGTGGCCTGTGGGAAAATGCAGGTTGCTGATCACTCAACAAACAGTGTATCAGCAGAAACACATAATCTCGATTGTCCTCCATAACATCTGCAGATCCTGTTATTTTGGACACAGCTGAAAGAAGAAGAAGGTCAGCACTAGTGCAATGCCTGGGTGTCATAAAAATATTCCTTCCAGCCCCTTTACACTCCATAACATTTTGTCCTTCAAAATGGACAGATTTCCCCTTAGGAGCCCATGCTTTTAAAGCTGTGTGACTATAGTGGGGGTAGCCCCAGGTGTTCAAGCCTATAGCATAAAACACACTAAGAGGGGGCCCAGGAGTGAGAGATCACAGAGCTGGTGTCAGCACTCAGGGACCCAGCAGGGATCAAACCCAGCAGGGCACTGAATCAAAGACCCAGACCAGGAAACTGAGATGGCACAGTGGATAAACTCCTCAGTCCTCAGGGACCTCAGCTGAATTAAAAGCTTTTGGCACTCCCATAGCCTGATTTCTCTTTAAGGGGTGACTGATGCCTTTCTGCCACACTGTCACACCATGAAGTCTTGCTGCTCATGTTTCTGTATTTCCTGCCAGCTGATGTAGGCAATTTGTATGCTCTGATTTGGCCTGAGAATCAGCACATCTGAGAGCATGTACATGTTTGCAGTGCAGGAACTAAGGATTGAGGACATGGCATGCAGAAAAGCTGTGGAATATTTAAAAGGCCAGGACTTTGAAGTAAGTATTGGAGCTCTGGAAGATGTGTAAGACATGTATAATCTGATGCTTGCCTCATTCTACTGCATCTGCTACTGGTCTGTGTCAGAGATAGGATAGACAGTCTTGTCTTGGTCACTTTTTATGACTTTTTATCAAGTGTTGCATTCTGGTAGTGAAACAGGTTTAGAGTTGTCACTGTATGGCTATAAGGAAGTAAATCTACAGTAGGCATTCAGAGGATTTTATCAAAATCACAATTTTAAGTATTTTATCAAAGTATTTTATGAAAATACTATAAGTATTAACATACTGAAACTTTAATATACTATCAGTATTAACATAAGGAAACATTTCCTTTCTCATAAAATACTTCCACAACCTACAATGTTTCTGTAAAACCTGCAGTAATTGCAGAAGGAATCTCAAGACTGGAAATACATATTCTGTGTAATTAGAACATCTAGTGCTGTGGATTTCACTGAAACATCATATGATGCACTTTGCCTGATACATTCAAATTATCCTTTCAACATGATTATCACTCAGAGATCAAATACTGAATCTGGGAATCAGTAAAAGGCCAATCTTTCTCCCAGCTGATGCTGTGTTAATGCAATTCTCAAAATAGGCTGGCTAGCTTCAAAAGCAGTTCAGCACAAATACATGCAGGCCCAGCAGCTGTGCCAGGGAAATTTTGATGGTAGATGGACCAGAGATTGCTGTGAAACTTTTATTGCATGTCTGTTACTCCATTTTATACCTGTGCCTGTTGGTCCAGCATCAGTTGACACTGCATATAGAAATGAGGGCAGACACAGTTTGCAAGTCAACAACAACAAGCAGAAAAACAAGCCCTGCAAATGTGCTCACTTTTACCAATACAAAAAGTACAATTGTTGGTGTAGGAGGGAGAGGGGAAGGCATGTTGACACCACCTGTTCTATGTATGCTTAGCCAACAGTATCCTTGTCCAAATTGTTTTCCCATTTGTCTCAATTAAAATGTGTCTCTGCTCACTTGAGTCACAACTAACCCATAACAAACTGTCTGATAACATTAAGTGCACACTGAGGTGGAACAGTGAATCACTATAAACACTCTACTCCACTAGTTATAAATTATTCTTAGTTCTGTTTCTCTAACTCAAATCACTTCCCCAGTGGGCCTTTTCTGTTTTGATAAACAACTCCAACGAAAAAGGCAATTTCACACTCTATTACCTCCTGTACTCAGGGTTCATTAAAAATCAGAGTTAAGCTGGATTATTTACTCTGTGGTCCACCTCTGACAGAGCACAGAGCACTTATTACTATATAAATATTTCCAAGGCTGCATTTTTTGAGAACAGAAGCCATCATTGGTAATTGCTTTATTATCATCCAGAGGCTGGCTTTTAAAGTTTGGAACTAAAGACTGGCATGATCAGCTCCAAACGTGTTTGGGAGATTTACACTTGACATGGTTTAATATTGTAGCAAATGTGGTCAACTAGAATTTATTGTCCTACACGTGCTCTGCCACATAGGTGTGTTTTTGCTCTGATGTAGTAAACCCATGGTTAAGTGTTTGGTTTTTGGAAGAAACTTGCATCTGGAAAAGCCTTTTGTAAGTAAAGATTGTGAGGGAACCAAACATATCTTCTGTGAGATAAATCTCATTACCCAAGGCAGGGATCCTTCTTTCTAACTTATTTTTTGTTGCCTGTCAATGGAGAACACTGAACTACTGCTGAAATCCTGGGTGAGTTTTTCAGACATGCCTATGTGGTTTAGGACTTATGGTGAGTTGGAGATCATAAATGTGTCTGAAAAATGCTATTTGATTTAGGGGTTTTAATCTTCGTGAGAGTCTAAATCGTGTTTCAAAGGTGAGGGTATTTGTATCATATTTTTTTCTTTTAGTCTTCATCTTGGATTGATACTGGCTCAAGACAAGTGATAAGGAATCTTTAGATTACTTGTTCTGAAAAAGAAATTGTCACAAAAAGTATTAAAAAAAGATTTTAGCAATCAGCTGGCTCACATGGGAAATTTGTTTTATCTCTTGCTTGTCAACAAGGTCACTGGATAATGTGGTTTGTTGAGACAGATCTGGGATCATGCAGCAAAGGAGGCTGGAAGAACTGTAAGAGGGTTGCTCTTTTGTTTCACTAATTTCTATCAACTTGGGTGGAGATAAAGTGTACAAGAGCCTTATGAAAGAGCAGGAAATTTGCCATAATAAATATAGAATAATTGCTCAAAACAAAAATTAAAAATGGGTGAGGAAGACTGCATTTAGGGTTTTTTTTTATCGCTTAATTATTTGCATTCCATTCAACTTCACTTAAGGGACTATTAGCTAAGCTCTAATTATCACTGAAAGGTGATCTGAAGAAAGAAGAGGTGCAGTTCAGTAGAAAAAGTGGAAAAAGCCACACTTTGTCAGGAGTGAGTACCCAATTCTGTAGCTGCTTATCTGACCCCAAGCCATGCAACCATCAGTACGAAGGCTGATGAGAAGCTGGTGTGAAATCCAGCTTTCATCCAAAGAGTATCAGCAGAAGCTGGGCATTTTCCTAGCTTATATCATGTCTTTTCATCCTTTAAACAGATATTTAATGCTATTTGATAATTCATAATTTTAGAGAAGAAAATGTATACTGTCAAAGTCTGCTTTATTTTATATATGTACTTTGGGTTAAAATTGTTGCTCCTATTAAAAAAAAAACAAAAAACACCATGGAAAGACTTCTGTGATTATGGACAAAATTTAGATTATAATTACAAATTCTTAATAGAAATAAAATTATTATAAAATTATGTTGGAATCTCATTCTTTAAGGTTCAGATTCTATGAGCACACTATGTTGAAGGCATTAACACCACCTGCCTATACAAGAGATCTAATATTTGAAACAAATGAAAACCAGAACTGCCTAGAAGATCAAAGCAGAGCTCTTGTCTTTGGTGGTTATGAGTTTTAGATCTCACAGATCCCTCAGTTTTACTTCAAGGACAGAACTTCCTAGTTCCTGTGTGAAATTAATTTTCTGACATCTGTTTGTGTCTCTAGAGAGCCTCAAGGCAGGAGGATAAATACTCATTCTACCATGACCCTGAATAGAGCTTTTTCATCTTTAAGAAAATATATAGTCACTTGTCTATTATTCTAGGGGGTAAAGTAATGAATGATCAGACAGAATTTCAGGATATTCATTTAAATTTTTAGTAGAAAGATTTGTCATAATTCAGCACAATACCAGCTTTTTATGCTCAGAAGAAACGCAACACTAGGATATAAATTTAGTCATTAAGATATTATATTTTTGATAATGTTTAATGCAAATTCTTCCTAGCTGTGAAAATTAATCATCTCACCTGAGTACCTTGATCACCAACAGGCAGTTTGACATATCTGTAATGAGATTCTTAGTGGGTTCAGCACGATAATCCAGGAGCTGGGAAGGAGGTTGACTCACTTGGTATTGCAAAGCAATTGACACCTAAGCACTTTTTTCCTTGATGAGTTAATAACTCAACAAATTCTTACAAAAACTAATACAAGAAGAGTGCCAGAGACAGCAGCTCTTAGCTCATGCACTGTCAAGACCAGTCCAGACCAAGCACAGTCCAACAGCTCCCCAAGTATAGAGGGAGAACGTCAGACTTGAGCCTTCTGGTTCCTAATTAGATCCCTAATTGATGTACAGCTTGGTAAATTCTTCCTAACAAGCAAAGAGAAACTGAATTATACCAAAAAAAGCATGTAATCTTTTTAATCTGGTGTTTGACTAACCAGGCATGCTCTGCTTTTGCTGTTGATCGCTGTAACCATGGTAGAAGATGTGAGTTCCCCATGTGGAAGATGGGAATTATGACCCCAGCAGTGCCTTTACTAGAAATGGCAAAAAGCCTTAGGAAATGTTCCTGTCAGTCTGAGATGGTTGGTTGGGGTGGCTGGTTGGTTGAATACAACATGGAGCAGACTGAAAGCTGTTAGTTCAAACATAAGAATACAGTATGCTGTTGTACATCCTTGGCTCCATGCTTATTATGAAAAGGTGCAGGAAAATTGGTTTATACCCTGATTTTTTGCACACACCACTCCCGTCAGTAGATGGGAGCATTGCTGGAAGGGCACAGAACTACTGCTATAGCTGAATAAAGTGATCTCTAGGAATGTTTTGTGTAGAAACAAATACAACCAGGATGACTGAAACAACTTCCAAATTTTTTTCAATCCTAGTAAAGAACTTCTGTTGGAAAGAAAAAAAAATCAGTAGTTGCATATTGTAATTTCAAAATGTTGAAGAATTTTTAGTAATTCGGAAAATAATCATGATCCACAGTTGTAAATGTAAATCTATTTGTTCATAACTTCTGACTTTCATAAAAGTTTTGAAAACACCTGTTTTTATTTCACTTAAATTAATCTTTCTGGGTCTGTTTGCTCTTTCATGCAAAATGAATCACCAAATCATTTACTCATTTATATTTGAAAGAAGAACAAGCAGTAGAATTGGAAATGGAGTCAAGTAGAGCTAGAGAGTGGTTGTAAGAGTTAGGATGAGTCCATGGGAAAAGATGAAGAATGCCTTCTCTTGGGCCTGTACTAAATTAGAATTTAGCCCTCTGATTTTCATTCTGGTATGAGAAAGGTGTGAGGCTTGTGCCTTCCTGTTCCTTTGCTCAACCTCAGAAATTCTCAGAGCCTTTAATAAACTTCTGATACATTTGACAGACAGGTTATCAGTCTCAAATAAAGTAAACCTGGCAAATATTACAAATATGTACATAAAGGATAGAAGGTTACAGATGTGTTTGGAATGGAGTAAGTTTGGAACAAGGACATTGGGAAAAAAATACAGGGAAAAACCATTACACACCCCATGAAATACAGGAGAAACTTGGATTGGAATTTGTGCCTCGTTAGATACCAGAGAATTTAACCAAAAGATGCATTTCTGCAAAGAGCCAGCTACTTTTTTTTCTGTTGCTCTGACAATTGCTCCCTTGATTTTTTAAGTATAGGTTTGATAAATATGATGAGATGTGCAATCTTAAGGGCAATGCAGTGAATTATCCATGTGAAACAGCTAATTAAAACCACCACAATGATATCAGATGATAAGAGGAAAAAATGAGGAAATAGAGATGAGCAAATAGGTTTGAATCAAAACCTACTCAAGCAGTAATTCTGTGGGATAAAGCTAAAAAATTGCTGTTTCCTTCCTGGAGATTTGATTTTTGTTCTCTTTTAATCTTCTATTGCTTAGAATGCAGCAGTGCAAAAAATGGCAAGTTTTGTCCTTTTGGACTTCATTCATTTCTTCTGTAATTATATTGAGAATAAGCAGTGAACATGCAGTTAGCATATGAAAATAGCTTTAGTTCATTGTATTACACCACAGCTATAATAATGTCCTTTATGCAAAGTAAATATCTTCCTTAGGAGAATGCAAGAACACAGTTTTTGGATGTATTGGATATATTTATATACATTATTATGGAAGCAATAATTAAAAGTTGATGCATTAATTTACCAGACTGTCAAAACATGTTCTTGTTAATGGATAGCATTGTTTGAAAGACAATTTCCTAGCACACACATCTCTTTCTTCTGCTTCCCCCTCTCTCATCCTTCTTTTTCCATAAACCCCTTTTTGACTGTGTGTGGTACAACACACGGTTTCATGAGGTTTTCCCCTTTGCCCTTATCTCTATAGGCCTGTTACATTTTGTGAACATTTCTCATAATCACCTTAGCAGGGAGGATCAGAGGCTGCACTGCCAGAAACATGTTGACAGCTGGAGACCTGTCCCTCTCCTCCAGCTGCTCTCAGCTCAGCAGGCTGGTGCAGGAAGGAGAAGCCTGTCATGATTTCACCCACTCCATCACCCCCTCCATGTGACACGGCCCAAGCTGTAGCAGGCACATGGGGTTCTCACCTATTGGATGGCAAAGCTGAGGACGGTGAAAACAGCAGGCAAAATTACCTGCTAAGTTGCCTTCAGCCTGGTATCACCCCCTGAGGAGCTTTAGCTGACTATAGTACTCTCCCTTTCATTTCCAAAGTGATCAGTTGCACAGGGGGGTGTTGGTGGCTCAGGGATCACTTAAACCCATCAACAAGGAAGGTAAATACAAAGCAGAAAAATATTTCAAACGGGACTGAAAGTGAGGAAGGGCTGATCCAGAGCTCAGTCACTGAAACAAATGAGCATCAGTGCAATCCCTAGCAGCCATTCCAGTAATTTTATAATGTATGGAGATTTAAGAATTCAGTGGAGCTGCTTCTCATTCTTTTTTTTTTTATTATCTTTTGGTTTTATCTTCAAGGTGAACTGCCAGACTCAGCTGTTGTGTGTTAGTAACGAGCTGTTAGCAGAAAAATTTATGTTAGAACCACAGAATAAAATCAACTCTCCATAAATACAAACAGGGTGGTAACAGGGAGCCACAGACTCTCCCCCTGATGCTGATTTGTACTTGCACAGTGTGCACGTTTGATGAATGAGGTCATGAGTGCATGTAAACAGCAGTTCCTACTATTTACCTACTCTTGGGAGAATAAATGGCTTTACTGAGAAAAAGCAGCCATCAAAAACAGGTTCAGAAGGCAGGACATATCATAGAAGGAATGCTTCACACTGCAGATTGTAGTGTGGAGTCTAAAAGGGTTAATACTGCTCCTGAGGGCAGAGAGGAAAATGGGAGTGGAATAAACCAAGAAAGAACACAAAAAACAGTGAGTGAGGACACAAGTAGCAGTGATAATGAATGTAATGGTCTGAAAGAAATGTTAATCCTGTGCCTAGCTGATCACTACCATCTAAATTGCTGGCAGAGCCCCAGCACTGGTTTTTACTGTCGCGCCCTGTGTGAAGTCCAGCAGCAGCCCTTGGAGCAGGGCTGGGAAAGATCCTGATCTGCCCACCGTGCCAGAGAGTCCTGTTCTCTTGTGCTTACATAATCCAGAACCTCACCTCCTCTTGCTTTTCCTCTCGCTGGCCCTCAAGGAAATCTGGAAATGTTTTACAGATGGGAAAGAGCTGCAGGAGGAATCTCTTTGCTCCACACCCTGCCCATGCCTGCCTGCACACTGGCAGTGCAGGGCACAGCACGCAACTGTCCCATGGGTGCAGCCCCAAAAGGTCCACCCCTCACCTGGCTCCCCCACTCCCACCCAGTCTGGCATCAGCTACCCAGGCAGCTTTTAGAAACAGCCTGGCTGCTCAGGGCAATCCTCACTGCCTTCTGCAAAAGGCTTTGAACCAGCAGCAGAAGGGGATGCTAAATAAGGAAAGGGGGTGCTAAGGAAAGCTGGGAGGAAAAGATGTGGGGGATAAGCAGCAGGGAAGGAAATATAGCTGAAGGCTATTTTTAAAGAGATATAGGAGGGTTAAGAATGCCACATAACAAAAAATAAAGAAACTGGGAAAAGAAAAAGCCAAAACAAAACCACCACCATTCCTGTCACACACACACAAAAAACCCACAACCAACCAACCAACCAACCAACCAACCAACCAAAAAAAAAAAAAAGGAAAGGACAAAAGGCTAGCTTGGTTTGGGACTGGGTCATGACAGCAGCACTGGAAGGAGACCAGGCTGTGGGTGAATTGAAGGAGAGAGCACTTTCTTGCCAATTTGCTGTACAGAACAAAGCCAGCAAGACCTCCCATGTGCCTTCCAGGGACTGAGGACAATTTCCTTCCCCCTACACACCCCATACACATTTGCAGACCCAGCCCCATCACAGAGGATGATGGTGAAGGATCTGGAAGGCTTATCAGCCTCAAGAAACACAGCCCACTGCCACGAGGAGGTCAGCGCTCAGCATTTCACCTGAAATAAAGGGATGGAAGTTCTGCTCCTCAAAATCAATAGTGAGTCAGTGGTACTGGGTGAGGTTGGGCTGTTTAGCCACAGTAACACTGCACTGCAGGTTCCATGGAAAACTACTTGCATGACTGATTTGGAAACTCTAAACCTGGAGCTTTTCGGAACTTGCCTAGGCAAGGCTCTGAGCAGCCTGGTCCACCTGTGAATGCTTTGCCCAGGAGGTTGGACTGGATGATCTCCAGAGCTGGCTTCCCACCTGCCTGTTTCCATGGCTCTAAAGGCAAATGATGGAAAAGGCTCTGGTGTATTCCTGGCACCCAGGGACTGGGAGCTGTGCCAGGACCTGTGTTTAGCTGTAGAGAAGGCTGGAGCAGGGAAGAACCTGACTCCATTGCATGTACAGTGGAAAGTCTGACATAGCAGAGCAGCAGAAGCAGAGTGGTAAGGTTAGGCTTTTTGTAAATCTGGATGGATAAAATTCCGAGGTTTTGTCAGGATCTTATTATTTTTCATGTAATTGTCAAGGAACAGTTAAGTCAGAGCTTGGTGACAAGGCCTGGTCATTTTTTAAAAACACATGCTACCTTAGCAAGTCAGGTAAGTGACATCCCTGTTCACACACAAACAGAAGGCAAGGACCATGGCAAATGACATTCTACAAAAAAACTACCTTTACTTAACACAAACCACAAAATGTGAAATATAGTTCATATAAACAAGTAGCTCAGAAGCCCAGAACTTAAACTAAACAAGGGTAAAATATGTCTCAGAATAAGCCCTGCTAAAAGAAAGTGAGATTTTGTGACTCTTGGCCCTAACAGTCATTGCTTGCACAGCTAACCCTGAGATGAAGCAGCAGCAAGAATGTTGAGGTGGAATGTGAGTTGTATATATTTATATCTTCATTTAACCTCCCAAGAAATAAAGCTCTTTTAGCCTATTTCAAACAGTTCTTGTAAACCTTATTGTCACTTCACACTCACAAAACTGGACAACACAAAGACATGAGCCTTAAAACGTTTTGTTTTTTTTTTTTCTTTAGCACAGACTAAAATAGTAAGTTTTCTCAAGTTGCTGCAGTTTTTCAACCAGCTTGTTACTTGCCATGGCCATTTTCAGTCATAGAATTTGTTGGTCTTCCTTTGCGTTTTACACCATTGAACAGGTTATTAAGGAAAAAGATACAGTCCTTTAAATCACAGTAATACTTTTTGATGGAATCAGTTCATAAAGGTGGTAGGAAACCTTGAAGTGGTTGCACAAGACCTAGCATTGCACTTGAGTTTGAAGAGGGGTGGTACAAAACACCATTTGTTAAAAAGGTGCTCAGGGGAGGGGTCATACAGCTCTTTGGAGGGAACAGCACCAAAGCACATGGATCCAAACAATGTCAAACAGAGAATGAATGTAGGAGCAGTATCAAATCTCTGCCCATGGTCCTGATGTCTCAGATATTTAAAATTAAGTTTAAAAATTAGGATGGTTGAATATATACATTCAGCTGGATCAGTACTTGGCTGCATGTATCAATGAAGATACACCAAGTCAGACTTAACAACATCCTAAGGATTGTGATTTTCAGTTCAATGCTGTGCACACCCCTTTGTGCACTGAGGACAAGAGTCCTCATTTTTCAACTGCTTTTGCAAAACCAAGGAGGCAGGAAGCTTCCATCCTTACAAAAATATCTGAAAAAGGTACAGCTAGCCTAGCAACAGGCACTTATGAGCTGTTTCAAAGTGAATTAGCTGTTTGTCTGGTACATATGCATCAGAAGATGTCTGAAAACATGATGTATTCAGAAAAGAAGAACAGGCATTCATAATACACCCTGAACAAAGTGTTTCTTCGTGCCTCCATATCTGTGTCAGCACATACTGGGTGTCATTTGGGATTCACTATTATTTGATGTCTTATCATTACAAATAGGTGTCTAAACTACATGAAAGCAAAATATAACACAGATTAAATCAGATCAAATGAATCTCATTTTACATCCTTTTTCTGCTCACATTTTCCTAGGGCAGTTACAGTTAGCCCAAATCCTGTGTAAAGGATTTTTAGATGAAAAAAATAATTAGAATTTACTAACTGCGAATATCCTAGAATATCAACATTCTAAAATAAAGCCCAATTTTTTTTAAAAAAGCTTTTGTTTTACTGCCTTGCTGAAAGAACAGTGGAAAACTAATTCAGTGATTCACCCTGGTGCTTGAACACTGGGTATGCTCTGTGGATGGAAAGCACATAAAAAAAGATGACAGTTTATCTCAGCATGTATTCCCAACACAGTGGGTTGTACAGGTACATTTCTTGGTGAGCATTCCAGCTCTGATACCACAGTTTTATGTCATGATCTTTTATAGGCTGGCAGTTTTTATGTACACTGGGGAAATGCATTTTGAATTGCATGTCCTGTCACAGCTTCATTACACAAGAAGGGCACGTGCAGCCACAGCCACAAGTGCCCATAAAGTCCAGTTCAGTTGGAGATGTTAGTCTTGATAAAGTAACAAAATAGTGACTTCTTTGAAAAGTGGGCCTGCTGGATGGGATCAGTTTGTTGGAGCTCTAATATGGCTGCTAATTATTTCAATTAGTTTTATATCATGACTGAGGAAATTCTTTCTTTCAAAATGAAGGCCTGGCTCTGCTTCACAGGTTGTAGTTTGTTTCTCTAAGCTTTGTTTTCCTGTTTCACCTTCCTGCAATAACTGTTTAAAATCTGGACATATCAGTCCACAATTTCTGTGGTAAAACCAGTGTCTCAAACTGGATTTGCGTTTCCTTATACATCAGAAGAAGCACAGGGTGGCTAACCATGTCAGAACAGTGGCTATTGCTGGGCACAGCTGGGATATTCCCAGCCTCACTTTATCTGTCCTTTTCACAATTTGTTATAAAGCATCAAAATGGACAAGTTATGCTGAGAGCATATACAGCCCGTTCTTTTTACAGAGTTTAAAGACATTTTTTCTTGGATGGCTCCTCTTTATTATTCTTGTTGGTCATGATCTTATTTCTACAGACTGAGCCCAAAATAAGGGAGCTTTCATCATTGACTCAAGAAGACATAAAATCAGATCTTGACTGTGCAAAAAGACAAAGAAAGACTTTCTATCCTGTTATTCTTAGGCATCAGAAATATTTTCTTTCTAATTGGACTGCTCTAATAACATATCATTCTCATAAATTCTCATGTTGCTACTGCAGTAATTTGCAGTCACAATTTTTTTCCCATCTCTTGCTCCCTGACAGCCATAAAAAAACCTAGAACACTTTGTCAGGTATCTTCTCTAGGAGGTCAAACCCCATCCAGTTTGGGCACTGTAAACCTCCAACTAGGGTAACTGATTTTCATGAAGATAGAAAGAAGGAATTAATGTGTACTGCTTTTTCTACAGCATCGATGATTATGCATGGATGCTCTTTTAAAATGAATTGTTTATGCTGAGCTTTTTGCTTTCCACACAGTGAACTCCATCTGATAGAGGTCAAATAATCTCCTTGACAACACAGCATTAGTGGCCAGATCATTTCATCATATCTGAAATTATGTTAAATAGTGAAATACATACATCTAAGGCACATGAAGGCTCTGTGGATTTCATAAGTACCTGTAATACATTGAAACCTGCATTCTCTGCAATTTTTATAGGCTGAAGACAGCAGGTTCCAGAAGCTTTAATCTTGCTTCACAAGGCATTTTCACAACAGCAAAACTGAAAAATCCAGGGGCTTTGAGGCAGCATATTCAAGGTTGAGACAGAAGTGGATGTGAACATAGAAAAAATAGTTTAAGGCACCACATCTCTCATCTTTCAAAAGTACAAGTACAGCAGCTATCTGTCAGAATTCCCCTCTCTGTTCTGATGGTGATGGAGATCAAGGACATCCTGCTTGGCCCTGCAGAGCTGGGAAGCCTCTCCTCACTCAAAATGAATCAGTCTGTTTGAAAAAAGCATTGTCTCTTTCTGGAAGTGTCATTCAGTTTCCTCAGCCCCCAGACCAAAGAAACAGCTATTTTTCTTTACATCAAGATTTTATTATGACTGAAGTTGTAGCAAGAACTGGAGGCATTATCTTTTAACCATTGTTTGAACACTAGACAAACATTAGCTAAAATCTATGGGAACTACCAAAAGGATTCAAAATAAAGATGAATTCTATGTGGGCACAGTGCTGCTGCACCATGACTGTTTGAAAGCTGCTCAGAGCTGGAACAGAGCCAGCAACCTCCATACATCTGAATTTCTGTGACTCTTTCCCTTTGCTGGCAGTCTGTAGTGAGGAAATAAGCAAACCCTTGGGCTTTTTTCCCTTGTCACATCTCCACACAAGTTCGGTCCAAATTATGATGAGCTTGTGGTGAATAGGAAGGTTGACAGCGTGAAGGCTCTAGCAAGCAGTGTGTGTGCTGGTCCCTTTCAGCAAATGTACTCCAAAAGTCATTGTCCCAAAACCATGGTGAGCACCCCAGGACCAATGTTGGTAGTAGAGACAACCTGAAGAGACCACTGATCCTGGCACAGGACTCCTCACTCTCTTGCCCTGCTCCAGCAGGAAGTTCCTCCTACAGGAAATGGTCCACCACAAGCTTCTCCAACGTGAATCTTCCTCACAGACCAGTTCTTCACAAACTGCTCTGGCATGGGTCCTTCCATGGGGTGCAGTCCTTCAGGAAAAGGCTGCTCCAACATGTGTCACCCATGGGGTCACAAGTCCTGCCAGCAAATCTGCTCCAGCCTGGGCTCCTCTCCATGGGGCCACAGGTCCTTCCAGGAGCCTGCTCCAGCATGAGCTTCTCACAGGGTCACAGCCTCCTTCAGGCATCCACCTGCTCCAAGAGGTCCTCCATGGACCACAGGTGGATCTCTGCTCTAGTGTGCACCTCCATGGGCTGCAGGGGCACAGCTGCCTCACCACACTGCACCACGGGCAGCAGAGGAATCTCTGCTATGGTGCCTGGAGTCCCTCCTCCACCTTCTTCCCTGAATCATGTGTCTTCAGGCTCCCCTCAGGTATTCTCACTCCTCTCTTTCAATTACTGTTGCACCACTTTCTTTCCCTCATTAAATATGGTACCCCAGAGGTGCTACCACCAGCACCCGTGGGTTCAACCAGAAGTGGCTCTGTCTCAGAGCTGGCTGGCATTGGCTCTGTCAAACACAGGGGAAGCTTCCAACACCTCCCACAGAAGCCACTCTTGTAGCCCCCTCCATTGCCAAAAAGCCCTTCTGTTACCAAAATATTGCCTTGCAAAGCCAGTCCTGGCTCCATCCAGGACAGAGTGTTTATTTTGCAGTAGTCATGAGGGGCTGGAGCCAAGAGCTGTGTGGTCAGGAGGTTATTTCAGGAGGTTGTTCTATGCCACTCACACCATTCCCAGGCCATGAGTTAAGGGACTGTCTGGCTTCTGAGATCAAAGGTGTGGCTTTCAATAAAGAAAAAAGTGGTGGTGGGGGGGAAGCTGTTCAGCATTTGTGCATTGTCTTGGGGTTCATGGAGAGCATTTTTGCATGGGAATCACTCTCTCTTTTGTATACTTTTGTTATTAATATTGTTGCTGTTACTGTTTGTTTTCTTGTCTCATTGCTGTTTCCAGTAAATTGTTCTTATTTACCCACGATCTCTGCTTTTTGTGCCTCCCACTGGAGAGGGGTTGAGAGTGGTGGTGTGTTTTTAGCAGGAGTACTAAACTGGACAACACCATTCCTAAATCACAGCGCTTGCTGACTTAGAACTGCAAATATCATTGCTTGCCTAGGAAAAGGGATAAACCTAGATGAAGTTCCCTGAGCAGGTCATGAATGCACCAAAGGGATTTCCAGAAGGCTCTAGAAATTGCTCCCTGGCATGTCTGACATATTTGCACAGGTTACAGCTTCATTCTGCTGACAAGAATAAGTACATTAATCACAGGGGACTCAACACTTATTTAGCAAGCCACTCATGGTAAACATACCATTACTTTCACAGAATAAATTATTTGAGAGGGATAATTTCAGACCAAAGTGATAAAATAGTTGCAGAGGAGTTTAAATGGCTAGTAAAAATCATCAGCAAAGTCTACTTCATGATGCTTATCATGCAAAAATAAGTAGATTAGGGTAGTGCTTTGTCTGAGTACAAAAAGGAGGTGTCACAATCAATTGACAGTAACTCCAGAGATGTCTCCAGAATATAATCTGTAGATTTGCTCTCATCATTCTGCTTCAACATCTCATACCTAGGAAATGCAGGTACTTCTGATGCTCTCAAAGCAAATAAGGAAAAGACAAAATGCAAAGTAAGGTTCTACAGGAGACTTCCTCCATGGCATGGTGCTGAAGATTCCAGTCCAAAAATACAGGAGAGGAAGGAGGCAGAGTGGTTGAACCAACAGCAGTTCCCACATCAAGGCAAAAAAACTCCACCCAAACAACAAAACAAGGGCTCATGGTATTGCAGAAAAAAAAACAGACAACAAAACCAAACCAGTTCTGAAAAGGAAAAAATCCCTGGAGCCACAAAAGGGAAACAGAATATTTTATCAGCCTCAAGTCAATGAAGATACTACTGTGCAGAATGAGTCATAAATGAAGAGATGTCCTTCTAAAACATCTCTTCTTTTATAGGAGAAGCACAGCCTGCCAGAAGCACAGCCTGCCAGAAAAATAAGAAACCTGTCAAAATGCAAGCAGTAGCTGTTGTGACTTTTTTTTGCTGTGTATTAAAGGGTTTGGAAACACTTCAATGACACAACTATCAGTGAAAAAAATGCTTATTTACTCTAAACAAAAAATAAGGTGAAAATGTGCTGGAAGCGTGTGGCCAGGGTTCATGTTGGAGAGCTGGACTGAGCCTCCTCACAGAGACAGGAATTTCTCCATGTGCTTCCTTTTCATGTGGGCTGCAGAAGTTCACAGTAAAAAACAGCCCCAGGGAGACAGCCCCACCAGTTTTCTGCTTGCTGCGTCTTCTTAACTCACTAACTCTAACACTAGATCCTGCCTTTTCCCTTAAATCCAAAGATTTTAGTTCCTCCTCCACTTGACTTTGAGGAGAAGTGGGTTTTGCTATCAGCAATCTATTTATGAGGCAAAATGGAAATAACAAGAGGAATGTCTAAATTTTTAAGTGGAGTTAAACAGGTTTTTTTGTGCAGTTCTTATTATTATCCCTTAATATTAGGTATTGCCCCTTAACTGAGGAAAACAGCTGCTTCTTGCTGTAGTGGAAACTTTAATTTCTATATCCAAACCTAATGGTATTCAGCTGTCACCAGTTATTGATGGAATCCATTGGTCCTGATCTGGTAAGGATCAGGAGACCTTTTAGCAGAGTCAGTGCTGGCAGTTCTTAATTTGATGTTTTCCTAAAACAGAATAGAGGTCTTTTGGACTAAAAGTGCAATAATATCAGACTTGATATTTATGCATTCAAAAATCTCAGGTAAGTAAAATGTCTCTCAGAGAAGAAAATCTTAAAAGGAGAATAAGGAATGAAATGATTTTAAGTTAATGTTGATATTTTTCCATTTGGTGTGTCAGTTTGATGAAAGGAAGCAATGACTTTCTCAATCCTTTGCCCAAAACAAAACAGTTTTACATGCAGGTTCTGCATTCTGATTTCCTTTGTGGAGGAAATATCTTTTGGTAGATTTGAAATTTACTCAAATATTGTGAACTAGACCTCTCTCATTAAGGGATTTTGTTGCTCTGAGCTGAGCAACACCAACTCTCAGCCTTTGCTCACAGCAGAGGTGCTCCAGCCCTCTGACCATCTTCATGTCCCTCCTCTGGACCCGCTCCAACAGGTCCATGTCCTTCTTATGCTGGGGACCCCAGAGCTGGGCACAGAACTCCAGATGGGTCATATCAGAGCAGAGGGGCAGAATCCCCTCCCTCACCCTGCTGGCCATGCTGCTTTGGATGCAGCCCAGGATATGGCTGGCTTTCTCTTTGATTTACAGGATCTTTACCTTATTGGAAAATATTTCCTCCTGATACACTTAAAAAGTTGAAATTAGGCTTGGATGTTTTATGTTGAAACAGGTTGTAATATAAAACAGCCATACTAGTTCAGATCATCATGAAAAGAAATATGTCCACACTCTTGTTTTTAATTTTCCAGCTTCTTGCTTCATCTGATCCTCTTCTCTCTGCAGGAGAGACACTGAGCAGCTATTCCTTTTTCTCTTACCTTCTATTAGCCATCTGACAGACTTCTAGCATCCCACTTCAACTGCTTTTTTAGTTGTTGAAATATATTAGTCTATTTAATGGCTCCCTGTACCTTATATTCTTCTTTCATCCGTTTAACTCTTCCTGACCACTGAAACAAAACATAAAATGACCTATTATACTTCCCAAATCTGCCTCATGAATATGAGTAGCCAATTCAGAGCCTTCAGACCTGGATTCCCTTCCTTCTAAATTGATAATGTGCATAATTGAAAAGAGCCTGAAAGAACACATAATTACTTTTTTCTTTCTTATGTCAGATCTCAATTATTTAATGACCCATACATGAAAAGAACCTCATGTCTGCACCCACACATTCATAATTTAATTAATTGTCTAACATAGAAGTAAAGAAAAAGTGAGATATGAAATAAGTTGGAACTCATTTAGGGTATTTCACCTGCTTCTAGCTCCACTGCCAATGTCACGATTTTGGAGACTTTTTTTTTTCTGATTTGGTGGTTTTATTTTTAACTTGTAAATACACAAGAGAGACAAACAGATAGAATGTACCCTCAGCAAGTTTGCTGATGTTATGAAACTGGGGCTGATACACCTGAAGGCTGTGCTGCCATTCAGTGAGACCTTGATTTTTTATAATTCATCAAAAAAACCCACAGACATTGCTAAACTTACCAGCTTCCAGCCAGGAAAGTCAGAGATGGTGACAAATTTCAAATACTTCATCTTGGTCATATATATTTATTTCAAGTATTGACTCATCACAATTCAACTCAGTATCAGAGGAAGTACTGAAAAAGACATTGGAAAGAAGAAAAAAGTAGGAAAAAATGGCAAAGAGAAATTTATTTTTTTTCAAGTAAATTGTGCTTTCCTTCTTTTAGCGTGCTCTCTTATAACTCAGAAGAGACTGTGAACACTGGTTTTGAATATTTAAATAACTTTGGCTATTTTAATTATTTTTTTTTGCCTTAGTAAGATACTTTTGAAAATTCAGCTAATTAACGTAACAAAGTAATAATTTATGTTTTCTAAAAAGCACTACTTTTTTTTTTTTTTTTTAATCTAGATACTATATATCCCTGTTTTATATAATACTTATTTTTTGCAGGAGGATAAGACAGACACATTCATTATAATGTTCTGCTTCCTAGAAAAGAATAGTTGTGGCTGAAATACTTTTCTTTGCTTTAAGGAGAATGGTGCTAATCACAAAAGCAGTTTTTATGATAATGTCTGACAAATGTATGACTGTTCAGGATTATGTCCCATTACAACATGCCAATAGAAAAAAAAGGTCTGATAATAATGATACTTCTGGTCCCAAATCTTACAATTAAATCTCACTTGTTCATCATGGTAAATAAATCTAAAAAGAGCATTTTTGTCAATTTGTACATAACACCAATGTATAAAATGCTGGACTAAGAGTTGAACCCGATCAAGAAATACTAATCCACACCAATCACGACCTGAGTAAATGATTTAGAGATTCTGTGCCATTTGTACCCAGCTATAACTGAGGATATTATGTCCTACCTTTTGTCTCTGTTGCCTCTTTAGAGAGCTGTCTGGCTGGTATTCACCACTATTTTATGTTTGTATAGCACCAAGAACTAGGAGGGGTTGCTCTAAGAGTAGTCTAATGAATGGAAAATAAAAGTGCAAGAATTTGCTAATTAGACTATGTTTTGGAAAGTGGAAAGAACTACATCTTTTCCTCTGTCTTAAAAATGTGAAAATGTAAAGCTGTTCTGTTCCCCTCTCTTGAAAAATCAATCAATTCTTTCTATCCCAAAGACCTGACACTTACCAGTGTAACAAATTTGCATAGCAGTTTGTGATACAGAGTCCAGCTCAGTGAAACTGCAGCCAGTTCTTGGATTCGCTTGCAATGAAAGGATTTTTCATGAGGTCAAGGTAGAGACCCACACCAGGATGTGCACCTTCTGAAATGGGTTCCTCCACCATAGCATTGCACTGCCAGTTTTGAAAGCTTCAGGGAATTTTCTCTCCTTTAAGCTACAGCTGTGTGGAACTGATAACAACACGTTCTTCCAAAGTAATTTTATACTGCTGGCTTGTCTAACAACTGAACAAAAAAAAAAAAAAGGAGAAAAACATTTCTGCATTGCAGATGGAGCAATTGTTCATTATTAGTTTAATTGTCTGCAAAAATTATTAGTGTTTCTGAGTCTCACCTTCATTCCACTGACCCCTTAGGGTGCAGCAAACCATGCAAGTGTGGTGCACACTGGGCACACATCAGGCACAGGTTAGCAATCTCCTATTTCCACTGTCAGAAGAGAAGTTGGCTGGCTGGTTTTGGAAACCACTTTCCCCACTGCTGTTCTGCATGGAGAATAACATCAAGTCTGATTCCTGCCTGGTACTCTTCATCATACCTTTCCCTCTTGGGCTGCAAGAGTGTGGCAAGCAAAGTGCTCAGCTGGCATCCTCCTTCACAAAGGCTCTCCCAGCGCTGGATCCACCGGCTGCACAGGAGGCTCAGCCATACGAGGTGGCCTCCACCTGCTGGTGCTCCTCCCTGCTGGCTGCCAGGGCAAGCAGAAGTCCATCTGCTCCTCCTTTGCTCTAGATTGCTAAAGATGAGGAAACCTGGGAGAGCAGGTGGCCTTCTCTTGGTGAAGACCAAATCCTTACAGACACATTTATCAGTCTGCCCTGACCAGTGGTTCTTAATCTTCAGAAAAACAGCTTTCATCCTTTTCAGTTTCCCCTTTCTTGGATAGATCACCAGCTATTGTGGCCAGTAGAGGTGGGAAATGCATCCCTCTTCTCATACCAAATTTGATCATTCTCTTGGAAGTACATTCTTGCCTACCTCACCACTAGAGCATGGAGAAACAGCAGTCTCTTCTAGCTCCCAAAAATAAAGCTGACAAAGTTCTTTGCTATCCTGGATTAAACTGATCAGCTTCAGTTTTGTTTAAGATCATCCCGGGTCCTGAGTTTATTTGGCATTTCTGTTGTCATTGCTTGGTTGATTCAGCTCTTATCATTTTTGGAGAATTGGGGTGGAAATGTTTACTTATATAATTTACCTGAACTTGGAGCCAAAGAAGGTCATCCATTCTAGTAGATAGTGCAGAGGGTTTTAAGTGTACTTGGAAAACACAAAAGCCATTATGAAACAGTAACTGTTCTGTGCAGGAGAGCAAAACACTGGGTCATGAATTCATAATTATTACATTAATGGACTATACTTAAATCAATAGATCTAGCCAGAGGGAGCTGAAAGCATCATTTGACCTAGCTAGCAATCAGATTTCCACAGAAATACAAAATACTGTAAAATGTCCCCAGATGCTGCACACCAAGGATTATTGTGGAGCCCTTGGAGGGAGGCAAAAGGCACAGAGAATCAAGAGGATTACAAGCAGTGCAGCCTGCCTGAATTCTGGGCTGTCAGACTCCAGCCCTCATCACACCTACAGTACAGAAGTAACCCCTCATGCAATCAGCCACAGATTCCAAGCCGTTTAATGAAGCCCTTACTCATCTGGCATGTAGGCCAGAAAAGGCACACATGGGTGCATCATAGGTCAGAAGCATCTCATTATGGTTTCAAGTTGCCATGAAAAGTAGAACAGTTTTTCCTTACATTTCAGATTATTCTTTCAATAAACTGAGCTTCAAGCTATCAACACTGACAATTATACTTTGGAGAAAGTATAATGGAAAAAGCACTGATATGTTGGACAGTTCTCTCTCTAGAGGAAACTCTAATGCTTCTTGTCTTCAAATACAGCCATGCAGAATTTTAAAGTATAATGACAGACCACTCTCAATAAATTGAATGTCTGTGAAGCTACAAGGCATTTAAGCAATTCTGCACTTTTTGAAGCACACCTGTCGTGTTTGAGGTAACGTTCTCTTCCGCTGCTGAAGATAGAGGTTAATGATGTCAAACATAAGGAGATATTCCTCTTCATCTCTCTAAATGTTCAGGTCATCAATTTCATCATGTTTTGGGGAATGCAGGGGAGGCAAGTAGGAGGTGAGAAACAAATCCATCATTTAGAACACAAGAAAAATATTTAACAACAACTTAAAGATTCAGGAAAAGTCAGTATTCTGTAACCTTGCTGGTTTGGTTCAAAAAAATGAAGGAAATAATTTAGACAGAATGTGGCAAGAGGGATGTTATTTGGAATCACATTTCCTCACTACAGAGATATGTGTGCTACCTAAACATGCTGTGTAGTACTTATGTGCTGGACATTGAGCTGCCCTGTAAAGAACACAGACTTTCATATTTGTTCACTAAATCAAGTCCCAAGCTAAGTTTTGTGCAAACAACAGTTAGAAAGCATTGCAGTGGGAAACCTAGAGCAGAGAGTGTGAACAAACACAACTTTTGATCATTTGAGATGACATTTGATCTGACTCAGCAGTCTGGCCAGCCTGCTGACAGCCCAGGGACAAATTAAAGTCCTTCTTAAAGAGAATGACACATTTTGTTTGCAGAACTTCAACATGATCAAGAAATTCATTTCTCCTTTCCCCTATTACCCTTTTCTAACCAGTAGATGATCAACCTCCACTCCTTTTCATGTGTTTTGAGAGGGATGCTGCACAACTTGCCAAAAGCCCTTTGACTAATGGCACACCTGACAGTTAGCTTGCAGCTGGTGGAGTTTGCTTGCTTCAAAGGAAAATCTCTTGAGACTGTAAAACAAAAAAAAATATTAATATTTCATTTTACCATCTGACAGATTTGCCTGTAGTGTAGAACTGCAATAGCTCATTTTTTGCACAAAGATAGGATAAGATGTCATACCTTATTATCACAAAAAAAACATAAAAGAGATTTTTTGGGGGGCTACAGTAGTGACAACAGCTCAGTAGGGGATTGCCATGTTTTGTAGCCAACACTGTCTCCTTCCTGCCTTTTGAGACTTGAATTATCTGTAATTAAAAATAGGACTGCTTTTAGCTTAAAAGAAATGATAAAATTCTAATAAATTAGAATACCAATCAAATTTATTTGGGATTTTTATTACAGAACAGAATGAAAATACAACATCATTATTCATTTTGCTAGCAAAACATGGGTATGAGTCAGACACACCACCTGAAAAGCTGTGCTGGTTTCAGGCACCTCAGCACTGGGGTTTTCAATGTCCCTCTGCTGCAGGTCATTCATGCCTCTGATCTGGTGGCAAGACATCCATGTGATGGGAACAGATTCTGCTCAGCTGAGGGCACACTGCCCTAGCACTCTGATGGATGAGTCAGCAGCACTGCCATTTGCCCCTGTTTTCCATGCTTTGGGAACAGTTTTGGAGTGCTGAGTTCTTTCTGTGTGAAGCTGATTCCATCTGGATGACATGAAAGCTGAGACACGCTCCAGGAGTGCAGCTACTGCTCTCCAGCTGCCTGTGGGCGTTCAAAGCACAAGGTCCAGCCAGGCACACATTGAGGCACAGCCTCCTGACTGTCTTCTGTAAAGTTCGGATGCTGTCAGTAATATCCACAATTCTAGGCACTTAATGAACTGTTAATAAATACCTAAATGTCAGCACCCCGTGTTTTCAGGCTTGCATGCTGCAGGTGTGTGCTGCTGTCCTGTCCCTTGCCACCTGGACACAGGCACCCCAGTACCCTCAGGAGTGATGCTCTGTCTGGCATGAGCAGAGGTGTTGATGTTGGTGGGGCAGCTTCTGGCTCTGTCAAACACAGCTTTGTTTCAGCTTTTTAATGCACCTTTCATATCACTTTTCTGTGTGACTCCTTTGTGTGTAAAGTCATGAACAATTCCCTGGTTGCTGTTTAATCTGACGATGGCCATCTCACACATCAACACCATCAGATGGGGCCTGATGGCATCATCCCAGTTCATGTGATCAGTTTTGGGCAGATGCCCTCGGGACAGTGCTGAATGTTTGTTGCACACACACTCTGGACATGCTGACATTTGTATCCCAATGTGTGGTGCTTTCCAGGCCATTGCTGAGCATCCCCCAAGGTGCTCAGGCAACAGGAACAAGGCACAGTCCACAGGGAAACCACACATTGTAAAAGGAAATGTGCTGGGACAATGCTGCAACAAGGGCAGCAGAGAGCAACACCCCCTTGAAGACAAAGCTGCTCACCATTTCACAGACATCTTGAGGCTATAAAATAATATGCATTCCACCGTGGGAAACTGCAGTTCTACTTCAGGACTTCATCTTTTCCTTTCTATTCCAAAACCTAGAAAGACAAGTTAATCAGAGCATTTCACTGGAAAAAAGGAAAAACAATGGAAATTAAATCTGGAGGGCCAGTCTCTGAACACAGTATTAACTGCAGTAGGTCTTCCAGGCATTCAGCTCCCTGGCTGTCTGCAAAAGAAGTATCCACACTCCACAACAGCCACAAAGAGGTCCCAGATTCCCTGCCATCAAGTTTAGGACACCAAATGTCACTGATAATATTCCAGTATTTCCACCAAAAATTTCTCAGCCAGGAAAGCTGGAACACAGGAGTCCTCAGGTCTACCATGAGAGCTGGTGCATTTCCTATTAGGCTGAAACCCACCTACATTTCATCAGAAATAAAAGGAAAGAGCTATTTCCATGAACCATTTCACCTTGGAACTATCTATCACCCAAAGTAGTGAAAACAAAACAAAATCCAGTTTTTCTATTCCTAATGCAGGCCAGCTCCCAATATCCTTTAGGAATTTGTGTGTCAGTCTTGTGTCTGACAGTAAAAGGAACACAGTCATGACTAACTCCCCCAGTTATCTTGACCTGTTTGATAGTTTGGTTTTTATGTATTATGTTATCTGGCTCTTACAATATGCATCCTTCCTCAGAGGAAAACCTCCAGACAATAAGTGTTTTAATTTGTAAATGAAACATTTTGTCTGAAAGATAAACCTGCTCTAACCTTAAGTTCCACTGTCTCCAAACTCCTGCATATCTGGCTTATTTGAGACGTTAACAGCTGCAGAGTTCCATTGTTGATATATTTTTCAGAGATGAAACATATCTCTCATGTTTCAGATTTCAATAACATTTTTTTGCATTATTATCTATGCAATAAGATCAAAGAGAGAAGGAATATCAGAGGTAAGAGTCCCATCTATTGGCCAGAGAAGGAACATGATAACCAAATGCTTTCTGAATCTCAAACACTTTCTTCTATGAAAAATTATAAGCAAAGAAAAATTACCAGGAAAAATGAATTATTTAAACGCTAATAATGGCTATTAGTGAAGGCAAAAAAAGAAATTCATTTAGAATTCCTTTTCTTCTTTTAGAGAGGAAAGAAAAGGAAAACAACTTATTATTTAGAATAAGGAGGAGGGAATTTTTGCTGTCATTACTTTATGCATGCAGTTGGGATAGTTTCTGAAGAAGCTCTTTCTAGAGTACAGTTATTTTTAAATCACTGCTATTGTTTTACTTGAGTTTCAGTTCAGGAAACTTTGGTCAAAGCAGAGATGTGGTCTGTTGCATAAACAACAGTTTAGCACTACCTCATCACTCTCACACTTAGGAGAGTTGCTTTTGATAGCTTGTTAAGTTACACAACCAAAATCTGTTAGTCCATAATTTCTGAAGCTCAGCACAGAGACAAATGTTAGTTTTACATGAAAATGCCTTAACTTGGGAACATATAAGATTGTTTTTCTTAAGCAGACCATTTCTGGGTTTGGATTTGAGCAAGAATTTTCACAATTTTTCTTTTTAGTGTGTGTATTGAACACCACCATCACCACACAATACAGCAGCTTAATTCTGAGCCAAACCAGACAAAAAACACAGTGCCTGGAAACCTGGACTTGTGCAAAGCATTTGCCACTATCCTGCAGTCTCTAAAATGGAGATAGATGTGACAGGTGGCCCACCCAGTGGAAAAGGAATTGGTGGGAGGTCCTGCTCACAGAGTAGCAGTCAATGTCTCGCTGTCTGTGTGGAGACCAGTGATGAGTGGTGTTATTGGAGCAGTATCCCTCTTTGCCAGGGACATGGACCATGGGATTGGGCAGACACCCAGCACCTTTGCAGATGACACCAAACTGAGAGGTGCTGTTGATAACAGAGGGACAGGATGCCATCCAGAGGGACCTTGACAGGCTTGGGAGTCAGACCTGACTGAACCTCATGAAGTACAAGGCTGAGGGCAAGGTCTGGTACCTTGGTGGTGGCAGTCCCCAGGATCAATACAATCTAAGGCAATCAGTGATCCTTAACCCACATAAACTCTTATCATCTACAAGAACTGCTCATTAAAATCTTCTTCCAGGATGCTATAAGAATATCTTACCTTTCCTGCAACTTTTAGTATTTTAGTGAAGCAGCTCAACTGTTTGGATATCTTCAAAGCAAAAGACCTGTATTCTAGAGTAGCTTTGATATTCTATCAAAAAATCCAGAGGAAAGGAGAGTTGTTTATTCTTAAAAAGTTGGGGTTTTAAATTTTTTTTTATTAAATGAGAGTATACCAAATTGAAGCAGTTGAGCACAAAATGGTGTGGATATAAAACCTGTGCAGTGCCATATAACTCAGTCCCACTCTGCTTACATCCCAGGGAAAGCCCTGGGGGTGAACTGCAGTTTACTGCAATCAGCATGCTGTACTCTGGCATCCCTTTTTTCACTTTTCTGACCAAAAAGAATTTGCAAAAAAAGAAAATATGGAGCAAGTAAAACAAATAAGAACTGAGAATGCTGCATGTATTATGTAAGAGAATAGAAGTTGAGGGAGAAATGTGACATCACAGAAGATGCCTGCCTGGGCTGCCTCATTGACCAGCCCACACTGGGAACTGTCATACCTAGAGAGGAGAGAGAAGACAAAAACTGCAGTCAAACCCACTGCATAAATAGCATGGTGTGCTGTGCCTTGGCCACTCTCACAGGCCATGACTGGGTCTCTGCCTTGTGAGGGATGCCTGTTTCAGGCATAGCCAAGGGGAGCCATCGATGCAGGTGCACTCTCACCAGCTGCCACAGCATCCAAAACTCGATTTTCACAAACTGTACTGCCCCAGAGCACAGATACAGGATGCAGAGGACAATTAAAAAACCCTATTTGATTTTACCTACTTATTACAACCAGAGCAAGAAAAGGCAGAAACTAATACTCACCTGAGCAGCAAACTTGGTCACAAAAATGTAGCTGTAACATTTTCCATCTTAAAAGCTGCTGATTCACAAAAATATGAATGTTTCATAGTGAAGATGAAAAATATCTCCAAATTCTAAAATGCTTAGTTTTTGAAAAATTGTAAAACAGGGCTAGCAGCAGCCTGTTTAGTACCATTTAGTACAGTGGAACTCAAAACAGGAGGTTCTGCATTATGGATCACTGGTATCTTCCTAAGCAACATGGTACAAAATGTTTTAAAGGCAATGTAACAGAAATGGGTATGCAGAATAATGCATTTAAGCGATTTAAATATGTATTTAACTGTGGGTTGACCTCTATTTTTCCATGAAAACTGCCATATCTGTTTTCTCCAGAAGGCTTATTAAAATTGCATCTTTCTTAGAGAAAGATTACATTTGTTCTTATCCTGATCACATATCAGGTGATGTAAATTGATACAGAATCCAATGTTTGGATCAATACTGTGATAATAAAACTAAGAGAACTGAAAAAATGGATAAAAGCACCACTCTCCACAGAAATGTTGATTCACTGACCATCTGTCTTGTTTCAGCTAAGTGCTTTACCGCTTCAGTTTGGCATTAGACAAGTCAGTCAATAATTTAAATAACTGAAGTCACACTATAATTCTTGGTTAGCCTGTTCTATTTTTTAAGCTGTCAGTATCTAAAATGTCACATGTACTTCTTTTTTGGGCATACAGTGATCATGTGCCAAGTCCTGTCTACTCATCCTAAGCATGAACACACACAGGTAATTACTAATTGTAGTCTTGGTTTCTACTAGTCACCCAACAGCCCTAAAAACTCTTCAGAGTGTAAATATGTGCCTTAAATATATTTCTGATTATTTGCTTACCAACTTATACGAATGCAGTCTGACCAAGGGCACGTGCATTATACATACTGGGAAAACAAAAACAAACTCACTCACCATGTTGAAGCACTGTGCCCATATTCTGCACTCAGACAGCAAGAGAAGCAAGAGAACACACTTACCAGTTTAAAATACCACATAGAAGGTTCATTTTTACAGGCCATTAGAATTCCATTAGTCTCATCTATTCATTTCCAGGCTGCCCTCAGACTGAAAAGTGAGTATCTAATAGGATGCTTTCATTAGATTAAAATGAACAGTACCCTGCACCCCATCACAATCCAATATGATTTTAACAGAGAACACGATGGGTGGCTGCTCATCCAACTGGAAGGCTGTGAAGAAGCTCAGAATAATATTCACTTTTTTTTTTTTTTGGACAAATTTAAAGCATAAACAGCTGAGAGCAATATCTAGGATAAACAAATATTTCAGTGATGTGACAAATTGTATATATTGATTTTAGAGTAGCACTAGCTGTTGACATATTTGATGCCCTCATTGTCTGCATAAAGAAGCTATACCTAAATACAGGAGAAAAAAAGTTCACATTCCTTCCTAGATGACAACATTTCCCTATTGATCACTTAAACAACACCAACAAATGGCCTAGATCAGATGCAGAAATAAAAGTTAAAAAGCTCACTGCTGGAGACACCAAAACCTGTGACTCCAGAACAGCAAAGAACATAAACAGCTGATTTAGAAGATGGTCAAGTTTAAACTTTCTCATCTTTAATAAGACATATGGGCCTGTGCCTGGTGGGTTCTAAGTGTGCTCCTGCAGTTACCCTGCAGGAATCCCTACAGCTTGAGTCCATGCAAAGGTGTTCTGAAAAATAGTGCTCTTTTAGTGCTTCACCTTTCTCTTGTAAGGTGAGCATGACATCTTCTGGGTGGAACAAATTTCTCCCTCTAAACCAGCAGAAGTAGCCACATCTCCTCTTGAGGCCTGAGGACCCTGCTGCTGCAACAGCTCTGCTCACAGGCTGAGTCCTACGTTCCTCAGCACAGGATAAATGATACTATATAAAAAAATAAATATAAATATAAATATAAATATAAA
>NC_031769.1:133560615-133633449 GCF_001522545.3 Parus major | reverse complement strand
ATAAATATAAATATAAATATAAAATATAAATGGGCTCAGAGTGTGAGCACTACACTCCTCTGCAGAAAAGGCGTTTATAGGAAGAAGAGATAAAAGATTATTTTAATTTTTTTTTAACATATCAACATATCAATAGATGAGTAAAAATCTGTGAGCAAATAAATTTTCAAAATCATATTGCAAGGTAACTGGGGGAAAAAAATCCAGAAATGGAGATTTTTGGGGAAAAAAATTATGATTCAGCACCAAGAGAAAAGAGCTTAGTGGCTTCCCACTAAAAAGATTATAAACTCCACATTAAAGTGATTTATTTTTTTTACATTTAACTGGTGAAAACATTTTTGTTTCTACTTTGGTAGCCATACTAATTCATAGGAAGTTATTCTTATATAGGAGGTTTTAGTGTTTAAGAAAGAATATTGGGTGCCTCAGTATTTATGTCTAGAAAACAGTAGGTTTACAGAAAAGACTGCACACAACCCCCTCTCATCCATCAGCTCCCTCCACCCCTGAACCCTCCACCACTCCCCCTTCCCTCCCCTTTTCCCCCCATGCCTTATTTCCAGCTGTGGCAGCTGTTGTCAAACCTGCATTGGCAGTCTGACCCCTGGTGGTAGCTCAGTTATTTTCTGTGAGGTTTTTGATTTAATAAGCTTTATTTTGTTTTTGAGGCATGCTTGGAACCAACATTGATATAAGGAACAGTATTTTTAGAATTAGAAGTTCGAAAGTAGGAAGCCTTAACAGTTTAGGGAGATTAAGTACACAGCTGAATGTCACTCTGGGAAAAAAATTCCAGGTAACTGCTCCCATGCTTACAGATGCTGACAAAATATCTTTAAATGCACTGCAAAATACTTTAATCTTAACAAATTTAAAAATACCACGTATGAAGTTTTAATATTTCCTAAATCCACAGCTTTTGACCATAAAATCTACGGTCTGTGAGCAGGAGTCTGTATGTTCAGACTCCTGTTCTTCCTGTGTTGAGAGCATGGTATTCTAATCCTGTAGACCTCTTGACTGGAAACACCATGTTGTATTTTGGGAATTTTCACACCTTTTCCTATCCTTGTCTGCAGCACCTGCCTGCAGCAGTTGTGATTACCAAACACTTGGGGCAGACCTGCCCAGTGCCAGCCACACAGCACAGTGTGCTTGCCCACTGGGTTCCCATATGGTCCAGTATCGAAACCACACATCATGCTTATTCATATCAGACCTGGCATTTCTTTATCTATGGATATATGTTACTCTGCATGGATACCATGCCATTCTGCCTGCTAACACCCAAATTTAATCTGCTGCTCTGCTTAAAATTTGTTTTTAAATACTGTAGAGAATTAGGACTTTATATTTCTTGCTTTTAAAAATGCAAAGAGGACATAAGTAATTATTGGTCTCAGTACAGCATAAGCATATTTTTTCACAATTCCTTTAATTTCTAAGAGATTTTCAGTTTTCATTATTATTCATTGTCTCACCAGTTTTGTCTTTATTAGGCATTCATAAAAAAATACCTCATTATCATCTGTAAAACACAGTTCATTAGCATGGCTGCTCTGTGAAGACAATTGTTTCTTCATTAGCACCAGATCCTCAGAAATTCAGGCTTTTGATGCTTATTTGAATTACTTGTGTCTTTTCATTTCCTCAGTTGTTTCTGAAAGATTTAATTCTTTTTCTAGAGTTATTTACATTTATGAATATCCTTGTAAGCCCTACACTTCTAATTTGTGATGTATTTTGCTTGCAACTACATTAGTTGTTCAGACAAATGCATTGGCATAGAGTTTATTCATAGGCTTCATCCTGCATTTATGAGTGCTAATCTATGAACTCTCTCTATTCCTTTAGGAAGGAATGAAAACATTTGTCCCTGAACATTCTTCAGAGAAGCAGGCATACTTTTGAAAGCCCCACACATTCACTACCTTTCTCTTGGGTGCTTGGCAAAACCTATATCAACAACTACATGTATATAGGTGTTGCAAGACATAGATATTGTATTTTATAAATATAACAAAATTAATCAAATTAAAAGACTGCAGAATGATTAAAAGCTTATTTTTCTTTGCTTGAGAGTTGCCCTTCACATTGCTAGATGGTGACCCCACACACTTTCCTCCCAGGCCACTGTCCTTCCTGCTGGGTTCTGGTGTCCAGGGGCTCCTCCTTCCGCACAGTCAGTGGGAGCTGATGACCTCTGTGCCAAAGAGGATCCCCAGCATGATCTGCTGCACCACCAAACTGCCTTGGCCCCAGCTCTGACTGGCCTCAGCCCTGGTCTCCAACTTGCCAGCCACCTTTCTATCTTAATAAACCATTCGGTTGTGAATAGAACAAATATTTTTCTGGTTGGAAATCCTTGAGCCGACACTGACTGGAAACAGGTTCCTTTCAAGAGCTGCCAAACTCAGGAAAATAGCCTAAGAAATGTTTCTGAGTGTATTTTTTGTTTGCAAGTGTATTTTTCTTTTTATTCCACCACTCTTTTGGTATTTTTAAAGATTTGTTTCTGAAATGGAGAACATTTCTTATGGGACAGATGGTTCAAAAATTTTAGAATTACATAAACCAGGGAGAACAGATTTGTTGAGCCTTCTCTCTATATGCATCTCATTTTTTATGAGGAACCTAGGCATAGTTACAACTCCCCACACACACTCTTGAGTGTGAGATTGCTCCTCTTCTCTCTACTACAGTGGTATGCAAAATACATGCTTGAAGCCAAGGACAGACAAGGCTGAAAGATGCTGCCTTTGTCCTTGGCTTATTACAAATATTTAATACAAGATAATATGCCCACATTCGTTACAATGCAGCCAACCTCCACACAAACAGTTAAAAAGGAATACAAACCTTCTACTTTCACCACAAACTCAGGCCAAGGTAAAAAACCCAAAGCCAGCTGGCCAGATTTCAAGAAGAGCTCACTTGCTGGATGGAAAGAGAGAAACCTTGTTGACATGGAAACCTATAATTTCAATATATATCTATAATTAAGAGATAAAATAGCAAGATGAGAGAGAGCTCAAAAAGCCATGACCAAATACTGTTGTGAGTGAATTTTCAAAACTCAAATATTAGAGGTGAAAATATTACAACAGCAACAAGGAAGGTGTTAAAATAAATTGTTGTTCCAAGCAATTGTTAGAGAGCTCAATGGGAATGTGAGAAATAAAACAACAGTAATCACATGCTGGAGTGCATTTCTGTATTTGTGTTCTATTGCTGCTATAATAAAAGGACCTTTCTGTGGATTTCATCTATGCACATTCAAATGAGAGCTGCTGTCCCAAAAATTTCAATCAGAATAGATGGCAGAGAAGGAAACAGGGTGAAACATTCAGAGAGGTGCAGAGAGGCAAAAGATGTAGCCTTGGTACAAACACAGAGGGTGCACATTAACAGTCATATCTGATGACCCACAAAATTCCAAATTGGGAACTATCCTTGGGACAACATAATGGTAACAACTCTTTAGTCATCAGACAAATGCGTACCAGAGATGACCTGGTCTAGGTGGAGAAAATGAAACTTTCTGGACATTACTCTTCATGGTAGGAAGATTTCTCCCACTCAGTATTTATATTTCTCTTTTTGGGGCATTTTGAGGCTACCAAATTCCAAATAGTTGTACAGGATGGTTAGACACATTGTGTGTCTTATTAGCTCAGGTTTTGATATCAGGTTAGCAGTAGATCTTATTTCCTTGCAGAGAAACCTCTGAGTAAGTATGTGGCCCACGCATCAGTCCAAGAAAGAAGGGCACAAGTCACTAGAGCAAGTTAACATTTTCACACTCAGAAGTGACAGGCTCAGTCCCTCTAAAAACAAAGTATTTGTTACACTATTATCTTTGCTTAATATTTGCTCTTAAAAGAATTTCTGTTCTTGATTTCAGGTGTTACATTAAAATGTCTGGGCATGCATCACCCTTCACAGATAGACAAGGACTGTTACAGGGAAGGTGGAAGAGATCTAATTAACTTTTTCGTGTCCCTTCTGAAATAAGGAGTTCACAGCAGGCTTCAGTTATGGTGGCAATATCTGTAGTGCAACATCATTTGTATTTTTCCACTTGCCAAATCTGAGAAGAGATGGTGACAAAAAAATAACACAGAAGAAAAGACACCATTAATTTGTATGCAAATAAAGCAAGCATAACAAAGACTAGCTGAACTTACCACCTGCTGCACAGCTTCTTCACAAAGAAGAAACAGTAGACAAATGGGGGTAATGCAACTCATCTCTTGGTGTTTGATGGTTATTAGTCTCCTCATTTTTGCAAAAGTCATTGAAAATTGGAGGCACATTAAAAGTTGCAGGAATCATTTATTTTTTTTCTCTCCATTATGTGGATACTAGCAGAGCCAAGGGAGAAGAAAAGATACATGTTCAAGATCACACTAAGTATAATAAACCCCAGGAGTTAAATGACAAGCTCTATCTTATTTTGCATCTTTTCATTTTTAACTGTGCCTTTTTAATATTCTTGCTCTTCTATTTTATAAAATACAAAGGGCCAGAGGCTTCCTCATTGGAAAAAGAACTAAGTCCATTGTAACTGGATTGCTGACCTCTTAACCATTATTTTTATGGGCCTTGGGAAATGGCAAGGAAATAAAACTGTGGGGAAAAAAACCAACCAAACCTGCCTTCTTTGCTCTGTGCAAGTGCTGATCATCAGGAAAGAAAGGCATGATTTGCTGCATATCTTCTCCTATTCCCCAGCTCATTACAGACCCCCAAGCTGAATCCCTGGGCCAAAATGCTGGCAACTGCCAGGTTTCTAAATGTGGAGGGTGTTTTTAATACAAGTCTTACATCAAGAGAAGTAAAACCTTGGGGCATAAATACATCTTTCTCTTTCATATCATTTAAGCTAGCTGAATGCTTCTTAGTGCTCAGTAAATATAAATGTATTTTGCCTCAGAGCCAGAACATGCTGCAAAGAAGCATTGTTCTGCTCAGGATGAAAACCTAGCATGGATTTCAAAGTCTTCCTTAGACAGATAGTCTGTGCAATTGGCAGAATTTATGAGAAGCCTGGGCACCATGCAAGTTTTGTCATGTGCACATTTTCTAATTGTCCAGCTTCGGAGGCTGTTGTCACTTCAACCACAAGTTCCACATACTACATAAAGACTGTACTCCTTGAGCTGAGTTGTGGAGGTGGTGATGGGATCAGAAGGAGCAGAGCACTGGCCTCATGGTCCATGCTGGGTTTATTAACCTCTCGTTGTGGGCCTTCATCTCCCTGCTTAGGCATGCCAACCAGCCTGAGCATCAAAAATGGCTCATCCGAGCTGAAGAGGTCAGAATCTGATGGGGCACATCCCAGGCTAAAACCTGAGACAGTAACAGCTTCTTCTAGTCATTAGCTACATCTTCAGCTAATGAACCTTCGCTAATCATTGTGCCTCAGGAAGAGCAGGTGTTTCAAAGTGAATGTGGCAGCCATGGGCGAGCACAAACAGGATTGCATGACTTCTGCAAAAAACAAACTGTATTCACACATCACAAGCACAAAGGTGATCAAATGCTCTATTCTGTGTCAACTTCATCTCTTTTTTAGCTAACACGACAGTAATTGGTTTGTTGTGCCATTGGGACTCCAACAACTGGAACAGGCATGGACAGTGAGTAATGTCAGGGCCTGAACCACAGTGCATGGCTCAGACCATCTCTCTTAGAGAAAAATGAAGTGAAATACCATGTCTCTTTTCTTTTTTCATGTAGACAAATGAATCCTAATGAAAATATTGAACTTCACTGGTGCATCTGAAGCCACCCTGCTGCTGATTATATTGGTCTGAAAGGGTATTTTTGGAAGTCTGGTGAATTTAGTCAGATGGTGAAAGATGCTGAAATGATTTTTAGAAAATCCTCCATTTCTTCAGGGCTAGTTTTTCTCTGTGCATATTTCAGTATAATAAATATCTCAGAAAAACATACTTTATATTTTCCCCTCTTATCAGAATAATTCCCTCTGGCCCTCACAGAAAATGTATTTGGAGCCTGATCACATTTTCTACCCAGTTTATACTGTTTTAATTAGCAAAAGTGGGATTGTAGATGCCTTAGGAGTTGGATTCTCCTTATTCTCAGTAATTTCTGAACCATATTACAGTATCATCTATTGATCCTGGGGACACCCCATACCATGTGCTGCACAGCCCTTACCACTGTCCCTGGGTGGGGTGGCAACCCTTTCCTCTTGGAAGCTACTCATTGCAGCAAGCCACAGATCATCCCCATGAGAAGCAAGACAAACTGAGGATATAAAACAGGACTATATCACCCGAGCATGGCTTTTGCTTGGGCAGAAATACACTAACTTCTTTCCCTGAACCATCCACTGCCATCCTTTCTGTCACAAGGTTTTTCACACACATTTTCAACTGGGTGCACATTGACAGGTCCTGATGCCAATCTTTTCTTTAGAATCAGAGAGAAAGTAGTTTGCCTTGAAGGGGTTATCTGAAGAGCCTTTTTACTTAAATGTCCATCTTAGGAACTGCTTCAGAATGGGTTTTCAGATACAGATTTGGAGTTTGATGAAATAATCTCTGAACTAGTTGGCAGATAGACATTTCTCCTTGCCATTTGAATTATATTCCCATCTCCTTATTTTTTCAGGATTTTTTCATGAAGCATTTCGAGACAATCAGTTTTATTTCATTTGTCCTTATGCTAGTCTATTCAGAATTCTCTAAGTTCTGTTTTTTTGTTGGTGAAATATTGATCAGGTGAAGATGTGGTCCATCTGTAAAATGGTCATTTATAGTGGGTAGATGGAGAGGAAGAAAGGAAAAATAGTACTTTTTGCCTTCTTTCTGGGACGATAGGAGAGAGAGAATAAAGAAGGAAGTTTCTGCTGTAGCTGGGACTGGAAGTCATGGATTTGGGCATGAGTCATCCTAAACATGTGACAGTCATGTTTTGGCATTTTCTGATTTTGACAAAAAATGTCAAAACTTTGCTATTCTAAGTGATCCTGCAGATTGACAAAGAAAGACTCTATTGAAAACTGCATTGAAAATTCAGTTAT
The DNA here is from genome assembly GCF_001522545.3 of Parus major. Lineage (NCBI taxonomy): Eukaryota > Metazoa > Chordata > Aves > Passeriformes > Paridae > Parus > Parus major. The sequence continues at coordinate 133,626,392 of NC_031769.1, read as the reverse complement.
TTCTAGTTGTCACACAGAGTGGCTGTGCAGAGGGCTGAGCTCCCAAATAACTGTGTGCATTCAGAGAACTGCTGCTTTCCCGTGAAAACCCCAAACCAGAAATGTGCAGCAAAGGCAGATAAGGATATAAGTATTTGCTAATGTTATGAGGCCAAATGTTCCTGCTGTGGCCCTTTTCAGGAACCCCATAGACAAAATTTGCAGCTCATTGCTCCTAACAGGATTTTATATGCATGTTTTGCACATTTATCCCAGAACATATATTGAAGTGGGCTTGGTGCTTTGCTCATCTGCAACTGCTGCATCAGTTTATGATGTGAAGAATCACAATGGCACTCTAGCAGATGGGTCTACACATGTCCATGCCAGAAAATCAGCATGTGAAATAAGTTTGAATAAGACAAGTAGATAATTTGAAGGCCCATACAATCCTCTTGGTGTCCCCTGCTCAATTAGCTTTGAAAGTAGAAGCTGCTGCTGAGATGTGCTCTGTGTAAGGTCCCTCATGCAATTCAATCAATTCCAGCATTTCCAAGTTTTTCTGTAGCACAGAATGATCTTTTCAATAAACTCGTCAGCTAAACTATGTTTTTAACTTCAGTAGTGTTCAGTAAATTCAGTCATGCAACATCTGTGTAACTTAAGCAATTTAGTAAACTTTTAGCAATTGCTGGATGTTGTTTTGGTTTTTTACGTGGCTTTTTAGGTCTATCTCTGGTTGCCAGAATGTATGAACCTTGATGAAAAAAAGCGTTAAAAATTTACCTTAAGAGAGAGTTTAACTATCATGTGGGTTCTCTGAAGAATCTAAAACCATCTGAAGGCTGCCACTTTGAAATGAATAAACAACTTACCCAGCTACAGAAAATAACCTTTAGCTGTGACAATTTTGTCTTCCATTTTTTTTTACAAAAAGACAAGTGTTATTTCACAATTTCCTATGATAAAAATGTTTCTTATACTAAAAAACCTTTAACTAAGCTGTAGATTATGCCTGAAGAAACATTTGCATATATATGTATAATTTCAGCTGATTATACTAAGATCTTGATTTCATTGCAGGGGGGTTGAAATTAGATGACCTTTAAAAGTCTCTTCCAAATAAAACTATTCTATGATTCTGTATAGTCTTCTTCTTTTCTTTTAATAAAAAAAACCCAAAAACCAAAGATTTTTGTCTTGAAATATCAAAAAGGATGGTCCTACCATCGATTCCCTTTTGCAATGACTCTAAAGTTTGCATTTGGACACCATGTCACAAATCTGAAGGTTTTCAGGAGCAAGGAAAAGAATATTCTTTTGGCATCGGTGCAAATACATATAAATCATGTCTCATATCTGATTTTAATAAAAGAATTTCATTACCAATTTATTATTTTACAGCACCATTCATTTTTTTTTTCAGTGAATTACCTATTATTCACTTGAAGTCATTACATTTTTCAGGGAAAATCTACTTATAAGCCCTCATGAAGCAAACTAATTGAAAATATAATTAAAAAGAGGCCAGAATCTTAAATAAATCACAGATATTTTCTTCACAGATTAAACATATGAAGCAGGCAATGCTTCTTAGATAACTTTTCCAAATAGTCCTGTGTTATCATTTTACCCTGGGCACTGACTACTGAAGCCATGCCATCCTCTGAGAAAAAGCAATATTTTAGTTCTGCTTGGAGGTGAGAGGCGAGCCCATCTCTGCTGCAGCTGGTGCTGGTCCCTGGCCACTGTGGAGGTCTCTGCAGCCCTGGCCAGTCCCAGGCAGTGCCAGTGGGGACACCGGCCTGCTACTGCCTCACACAGGTCACCACACAACCTCAGCATGCCACCCTTGGTTGTCATCTGCTCCAAGTAATTTCAAATGGCAGAGCTCCTTGAGATGGACTGGGGATAAGGAACTCCTGCAGCCCTGGGAGTGGGCTCACCATGGTGGCACAGGCGGCACGCTGGGGTTGGCAGGGCCACAGGAGGAGCAGTGATTTAAGGAGATGACGGCTGGGAGTGGCTGATTTCAGTTTACAAAGGCTGGGAAGGTCCTTCCCTGCAGATACAGTCCTGGGATGGTACTGTGCAAGATCCTGCTCTCCTCACAGAGGCTTCCTGGACTGTGCAGCCCCACCTCCCCACTGCCACTCCAAGCTGGTCAGCCACAGCTCTGCCCAGGTCTGCCTGCCCACTGCTTTGGCAGTGTTACGGCTGCTAGTTAGTATTTTCTAGAATAAACACTAAAAATATATAGCATTTAGCAATAAATATAAAATTGTAACTAATTATCATGCTGATTATTATTTTAATTGATATATTAACTAATAAATGTAGTATTTTCAGCATTTATCTTTATTTGCTGCATTTCCCAATATTTTCATTGCCTGTACATATTGCCTGAACACTCAAGTAAGTAACAAAAGCTATTTCAAACAGGGTTAGCTTTTTTCAAACCAGATAGTACCGAAGCCCATCATCAGCCTCCTCAAGCTGCTGCTTTTCTGGGGTGCTGAGCCATGACAGCACCCATTAACTGCAGGCCTAAAAGTGGTGGCACTGTCCAACATGTTGTACATACCTCTCAAATGTCTGTTGGGAGAAACCTTTCCATAAATGACACGGTGATGCTGCCTCACCAGCTGCTTACTCCAGAGCTGGGCACTGAGTCCCTGGACACCGCATCTGCTGCTGCTGCAGTGGCACCAGCCCCCATTTGTGTGAAGATTACATGGGGCACCGTGAAGGAGCTGAAGAGTGACACGGTCATAACATCACCTCACTCCAGCAAAAGTACATTCCTAAACAGTGTCCCTCCTGAGGATTGCATGAGTATACTCAAAAAAGCAGAAATAATTGTAGCATGTGCTCAAAATGGCACTGTCATCTGGAATGCCCTATATCTCCAGCTGTTCTATTATTTTGTGCTCCTTATAAACTTAGGCTAAACAATTCTCTTCCTCTCCAGTTAATCTAACATGAGCTGTCTCAGGCCAGTGTTGAATATTGTGGCTTTTCTTTGTACTTCAGATTGTCCCTGCTCAGCTCCTCTGTACAGCTGCATGTGCTGCAGCCCTTCCCCAGCACAGAGCACGGGGTGCTCCTGGGGGAAGCTAAGGCACACAGCACAATCAGAGTGGTGTCCACCAGGCACAACAGGGACAGTGGAGACCAGATGAAGCCACCTGAAACCCTAACAAAACACCAACACTTACTGATTGACTCTAAAAATTAGGGGTACTTGCAGGAAGGGGGAAAAAAGGCTTAGAGACAGAACCTGTGCCTGTGTGAGCTCAGGATCCTCAAACCATTAGAAGAAAGTCTGTCTATGATGTCATTGTACAGAGGTCTTAGGAACAGAGCACACTTTCAAAACCTGTATGGAAAAAAAAAGCTGCAAGCTTTTAAGCAGTCTATTAATTCTCAAATGTGTTTGAGAAATTGAAAAAATGAGCAGGTAGACCAAATAATCTCTTTACTTTGCCAAAGCAACCTCTTATTTTCCTGTGATGCCTTGGGATTGCTTCAGAGCACAGACAACATCCTTAAAAAACTTCAAATGCAAGTCACTCTGTGACAGAGAGGAAGATCATGCTCTGCACTTTGCATCAGCAAGCTTATCAGTGGAGCAATGTTCAGGCAGTGGGGTGGATTTGGGGATTAGAAGCGTAGAAGTACCACTATTTCAACATTTCCACTGCTCAGAATGGAAGTCAACAATGCATGTTCATCTTTTCATTCTGAGCTCATTCAGAGCACCCAGTAACTGAAAAATAAAATCTTCCACTGTGAAAAACATAAACTTATCAATGCTGAATTAGAAACTGGCAATAACAACATTAGCAGATGTTTGGTTTTGGGTTTTTTAAATTCCATTCTATCTTCTGTCTGATTAATTTGCTACCTGAAAAAATGTCGACATGAAATTTTTTGGACTGGAAAAATTCCACCCATTGCAATCCTAAATGGTAGTAATGACATGTCTTCTTCAGTGGAATAACATTCTCTTGCATGTTATAAGCATAAATGGCAATATAAATGTTGAATGAGGATGAGGACAAGCACATGAAAATCAAGATATGGTTGAATTATTGGTTATTTAACAAACAGTAAATATATAGATTTAGGCATATGAGTCAATGGCTACAGTGAAATTGAATTTATATTAATACAGACGTTAGAATTGGAATCTAAATATTCTGTTAGTCATTTGTTTGGGATTTTCTATCTTGATTTGCCTTCATTATACTAAGTAAGTTACAACTAGAAATCCACACATTAATAGCATCACATAAAAATTACAAAAGCCAATGTACTGCATCTGAATTGTTAGTGGCATTGGAACGACCAAATAAGATTAAAATACACATTCACATTTAATTCTTCCTTTTTAGAGGAATAGAAAAGAAAAGCAGGATGATGTGAAACGTGCTACTGATATCAGACACAGGCCTAAAGTCAAATGCAGACAGAAATGAGGAACACATGAGGGTCTCAGGAAGGGTGGAAAGACCATTCCTGTCTACATCATCTACATCCCTTCAGCAATCACATTAATTTCTTCCTTCTCCCTGCTGGAGTCTCAGACACAGAGTGTGTGCCCTTGTTTCTGATACTTAACTCTAAGATCCAGAAAAACACTGAATTTCATATAACATGAAATTCATAAGCATGTTTTCATGGTGATACATGAAAACAAATGTTAAAGTTAGAAAGAAAAGCTAAAAGTGTGAGTGTAGATTAGAGAGTTTTCTTAAGTCACTGGGTGAAAAAGTTAGTTTAGAGTTTAAAATAGTTTACAAAGCAAAAGACAACATGGAGGATTTAGGATGTTGTCTCTTTTCCTTCTTCCTTCTTCTTCATGTTCTTCTTCTAGAGGTTTTTGGGTAATAGTAGGTGATTGGACAGAAAAATCCGCAGTGCAGCACACAGGTGAGGGGTCATTGGGTCGTTAAGAAAGATAACATACGTGTCTATTGTTAATTGGATAAGAAGGAGTATAAAGATAAAAGAACTGCATGGTTCAGGGGCATTTTGTGCTTTCAGAGCCAAAGTGAGCCACAAAGTGAGCCACAAGGCCATTCTGTACCATCAGAGGAAAATAAACCAGACTGCAGTGAACTGAACTTGTGCAGATAGTCTGGAGAGACCTGCCATGTTTTGTGATAACATCATAATAAAGACAAGAAACAAGATCCTAACAGGCTTTGGAGTTTTTGTCCTGACCCAGAGGACTGTGATAAGCGGGATTCCCTGTGAGGGAATATCCCCAGGGAGCTCAGCTCAGAGGAGACTGAGAAATCCAGGAGGAAAGAAAAGTACAAAAGAAGTGCAGCAGAATCAGAGAGAGAAACAAGATTTTTTTTAGAAAAAGTTACACTCCCCTTTTTCCTATTCTCCCCTTCTCTCATCATCTCATATCTGCCCAGATAAGGTGTCTCCTGTCAAAAAAAATCTAACTTTGCCATGGGTGAACTTCTGTGCCATCAGTTAAGCCCCAGTGAGTTTTTCAAAGCCACAGATTTTGGATCACCACTGCCAAAGATCCACTGGCTTCTCTCTTTTCCTGGAAGCACACAGGGCTTCTCTTAGCCATGCAGATCCAGGGAAGCACATTTCTCTCCACCAAGTAAAGGTGCTCTTGGCTGTCTAGAAGATGTAAAGTATCTTCTCCAACAGGAATTTTTTTTTCCCAGTCCTTTGCAACACTGATAATGTAAGGAGACCTTCACATCTGGCTTCTGGATGACCTTAACATCATGTGCTGTCCTAGAGGGGTGTACCTAGTTTTGGATAAAAATGTGTTGTTTTTTCACTTGGGATTTATCATCTATTAGAATATGGTAACCATTAAGATAGATATTCTGCAGGAATTTTTGTGCCTTAGCATAAGAGGCCAGCATGACATTTTGTGAGATGACTTCCATTGCTTTTTCACATTTATTGAAAAATCACCTTGCTCCATCAAATAAGGTAGTGTTTACTTATTCCCATTGAAAAATTCCATGCTGTAGTTTCTTAAGTCACTGGGTATGCTGTAGTATCCCCAGTGAGTGCTCTAAATGCCATTGACAAGAATTTAAAAGCACAATTTAAGAAATTCATCCAAAAAAACCAGCAGCAGAACTTTTCATGTTTGTTCAAACCTTCAGCTAGATTCATTCCTCTCTCTTAGGCATGTTTGATCTTTCATTACATCAATCCACCAAGCTACCCAATAATTTTTGAGCATGCTTTGCTTTTTCCCTGTCTTATAAGATAATAATTTAGAATTCTTCAAGGAAAAAGAGATCTTTGCTCTGTGAGTAGAATATGAGCCTGTTTAGGCACACAGTCACAACGAAAAGGGATGCTATTAAGGCCCCAGGCATGTCTTGCATCACTGGTTGAATTCATCTTTTGGTTTTGCAGCCTCCAAACTTCCTCCAGATCTTCAGATAATGATAATCATTTTGACACATGCTTTCAAGAACTTGTTTTTACCTTGACCAAAAGAGATCTCCAGGTTAAATGTAACTTTTTATCTACTTAAGTCTGTTTTCTGAACTGGCATTGGAATTGTTTATCAAATCAAGGTAGGCTCTCTGGGTGGGATTCAGTTGCTAGATGGATGTCTAATGCCACTTTAAATGCTTTAGGGTGTCACACCTAGCTGTTCCAGATACTGTGGGTTTTGCTGTCATGACTGCTATTTGGTAGCTAAACCAACACCAGAAGTCTGTATTTAGATACCTGAATGATTCATTCTGTCCTTTAACATCATCTTCAGAGATACTTGAACATCATTCTGAAGCTATTTTAACCCTGTATTTCTGTATGGCTGTTCTCTTTCTTCACTGTTCAGTATTGATCCACGTTTTTTTACACATGCCTCTCTGAAGGGTAAAAACCTGGCTAGAGTTCTCAGTGGAACTCTAACTCGAGAATGGTTATGATTTCCTCCCTTGTAAAATATGTTCTTCTTAACAATAACAAAACACTGAAGGCCCTTCATTAAATAAATTATTAATTATTAAACGTCATAAAATTTATTTAAAATAACTTTTTATCTAAGAGGTTTGAATGAATCCTGGCTTACTATCTACCTAAATATATGATGAATATTTCTGTGTCTACAAAGTTATTTTCTGAAACCTCAATTATTCCTGAAAATTACATATCCTGCTTCTAGAGAAGCATCTCCTAAAATGAAGAAATCAAAGATAGTGGCTCAATTTTATATTGCAGTTTTTTTTCTAGGTTGCATTTTTAGAAAAAAAATCCTACGATTTATAAAGATTGAGAACAACAGCAACATCACCAAACAATATTCAGATAACCTCATGGCCTCAAGATCAGCTTTATTTAACAGCATTTTTCCACAACAGCAGATGAATTTATTCTTACATGAAGAATGGATAGGCATTACACAGAGTAGAGTGGCAGATGAGAACAATGTAACTACTTGTATATCTCTGCTTTCCAGTTAGGAAGAATTATTTGCAAAATTAAATTCAATGTCTGAAAGTAAGGCTATTTTCTTCAGTAACTGGTGTTAGAATGGATACTGCAGACAGAAGTCAAAGCAAGCTGCTGTTTTGCTGCAGCCAAAGATACAAACAGAATGTATTGGAATAAGCAGACATTTGGCATTACCTCCAGACTTGAAGAAATTGGAGTGTTTGCATTTCCAGAAATGCATAAATCATCCTTGCAACACCTGTACAAAAGTGAATGCATGTTTAAATGTACACCAGTATTTATAATGTAACATGATCTATAACAAACTACTTTCCTAATTCATAGTTTCCAAGAATAATTTTAAACATTTTCTTACATATTCATGCCCAATATAATCTGCAAGATGCCTGCACATTGTCAATATATCTAGATTAAATCACCATTTGTCTATTCATATAGAAAATTTCGGATCAAGCTTCAGTATGGCCTGGGTAGTAAGTAAGTTTTATGTGGTGCTGGCCCATCAATATATATTCATAAGTCAAAGTGGTAATTTTATATTTTTGTTATGGGAAAAAAAAACAAAACCTAAAGTTGTAAGCAGAAAAAATATTGTTAAACAGAAATGCAATTTAGTATAAGAATATACGTTTACTTTGAAATGTAATTTCTAGGCTCATATCCAAAAGGCACTATAAACACATAAGTAGAGTGAGACTATACATATGCTGGCAACTCTACTTATGTTTTAACACCTTGTCTAATTGGCAACCTCCATTGTTTAATGCTCACATCTTCAAAATCTCTTCACCTGCATACCACATCCATTCACTCATTTTTGTTGCAATAGCAAATAATGCAAATGTATAGTCACATGTGACTTTGTGAGAGTATTGATCACATCTTTATTAGCTGCATCTATGCTTGGCAGAATAAGGATCAAATATGAATGATGAATAAATATATAGAGAGAAAGAGCAAAGTAGTCCTGTAATTTCTCTCTTTCACCCACCCACCCACCCACATCTTTTAGAGGGGGATGTGAATGATGAGGTGACGATGAACCCAAACCCTACACTTGCCCTGAGGAATTTACAAACTCAACCATGGAACAACAGTAGGACACAAGTCTTTGGTCAATAAAATATTCACTACTGCAAAACAGTGAAACTGCTATTTCTTAGGCTTAATTCTAGATTCTAGAGGAACTGCCACATATCCATTTCACCATTGAATCATAGGGTCATAGAATGAATCATAGAATGTTCAAGGGTTGGAAAGGGCCTTGAAGATCATCTAGCCCCAACACTCCCTGCCATAGACAGGGATACCTCCCACTAGTCCAGGCTGCTCAACACCTTATCCAGCCTGGCTTTGAACAGTGACAGGACTGGGGCACCCACAACATCTCCAGACAACCTGATCCCAGGGGGTATCTGACCATCCTCAAAGTAAAACATTTCTTTCTAACACCTAACCTCTATTTCCCCTTTTTCAATTTGTACCCAATACTCCTTGTCCTATAACTACAGTTCCAAACAAAGAGTTCCTCTCCAGCAAAGCCCTAAGGGCCTCCTTCAGGTACTGAAAGGTGCTGTGAGGTCCACACACAACCTTTTCTTCTCCAGGCTGAACAGACCCAACTTTCTCAGCCTGTCTAAATAGGGGAGCTGCACCAGTGTTCTAATCAGCTTCATGGCCCTCCTCTGGGCTTGCTCCAAGAGTTCCATGTTTTTCTTATGCTGGGGACACCAGAACTGTATGCAGTAGTCCAAGTGGGGTTTCACAAGAAGACTCAGTCTCTTACTCAAAGCAATGCTTCATACATTGGCTCAAAATAGATCAAGTTCAGCAAAACATCTGTCATGTAGTGGTGGCTGATAGAGGTGAAAACATTCCCTTTTTTCTGTTGTAAAGTCATGTTCAACCTATGAGGGAAGCATTGAAGAAGCAGAAAGGAGAGCAATAGGGAAAGCCTGGTGAGCCATGAGGAAGAGAAGACAATGAGAGAAACTGAAGCCACCTCACTCCGGATCAGGCATGGGGTCTGGGCAGCCTTACTGACAATAAGGCAGGCAGCATTTTTAAAATGAGATTTTTACCATAATCCCGTGAAAATTAATTATAACTACCCAATTATGATGGGATTGGACTAAACACATCTGTCTAGAGTGAGAATGACAGTGTGTGACAGAGCAACACAAGCAGCAATCACAGTCAGTTAGCTGCACTATTCATCCAATTCTGAAGTGCCTACACTTGGTCAGATGAATCTCATCTTTAACTCTGTTGACAGTTTTGACCTTCCCAGTTACAGCTGTTGAAGAGACAGCTGGTTCAAAGTAGAAGTCTGTGTCCCTGCCCCACATTTAGTCAGATGAATGCCAAACCTGACTCCACTGGATCCACATCATTTTTGAGGTTGAGTAGTAGAGCAAGTCAGGGAAAAATCCACAGTTAAAAACACAGTCAGAAAATTTCAGCAGGAAACAGAAGACAGTCTTAGCTGTCTGCACAGAATGAAAATGCCTAAGGACGTAGGAACTTTTGGAGGCCACAGAACATCTTGCACTAATCCATAGAGTACATTTCATGGGTTTTAACACACTAAATAAACACAATGTCATTTTCAAACTTGCATAATATTGGAAATAATTTTAGACTTTTCTCCTGAACAGTTATTGTCTTGGTGTTTTAAGTACATTTCCTAAATTTAGACTTTACCATAGTTGCTTGTGTTTATTAAGTAATTTAAAGAATTATGTTAGTGCAGAGTAAAGAAGTATCTTCATGATTATCAGAGTCATAATCTTTTCTCCTTCTGCTCCAGCTTCTGGTCAATTTGCAAAGAGATTCACTTTAAGTCGAGATGTTGCCTCATGCTGAAATCTTACCATCCTTTACTCACATTGAATCAGTTAACTCCTGCTCCCAACAGGAGACATATGTTCCCTCCGCCTTTGGGTTCACACTTGCAGAATTACTCGGTTGCTTGTTTCTCCTCTAACATAAAAAAAAAAGCATCATTTCAGCTTAACTGTGAGTTGCAATGTTATTCCAAGGTCTCAAAATCATTTAAAAATTAATAAAATTGTTACAGAAAATTGTGAGGAAGGAAAAGGACAAGACGGGTTTGTAGCAAGGCACAAACCCACTGAATTTTAATCCAGGATATAAAAACACCCTCTTATATTGGAACTCATTAAACAAGTTTCAGCAGACAAGAAGAATATGTGGATATATATGGACATAGAAGGATATATCTGTTCTGAGACAAATTGAATAAAATCCTTCATGGTCACAAGTACCCTTTGATTTCTCCTATCATCCAAAAATAGGGATTTAAATGCTAGTGGTTTAAAAATATCACCAGAAAATCAGATGAAGAAGCAGATCAGTTGTTAAAAAGTGACAATATTTCTCAAAGATTGAAAAGCAATGCAATTTAAATAGTCTTCATACACTTTGTATTTCAAAACTACAGAAGAGAGGCAGAAAACTCAGTCTCCAGTTTTACCATGTTTTATTGCTGTCTGATGCTCAGGTAGCAAAAAGGGTGATTGCAATGTAAATGGACAGATAGGTAAACTCCTATTATGTGCCCCAAAACAGAGTAATACTCCTCTCCCTCTTTCCTCCTCTAATGTTTTCATTATTATTTTATTAGAGGGAAAGAATCCCTGATTCAGAATACACACAATTGTATCTTCATCTACTTGTCATTATCCTTTCTTGCTATCTTTTCTTAAAGAGAATAGAGTTGTTCTAAATTAATAAAATGAATCAATTAATAAAAGTAATCACAAATGTTTAAAATATTTTTTTCTTAGTCTGATTTCATTTTTATATACCCATGTTAGAAGCTCTTTATTAATCCTTTGGAAGTATAACCATGGGTATTTTTTTTTCCCTGCAGGATTATGTCTTTGAACATGAAGAAACTGTTAGTCCCTCTGTTAATTTTTCATTTTCTACATTAATTAAAAACTTGTCCAGATGGCACAGCACAAATATCTTCCATGCAGATTTCTGGCTTTGAAATGCAGCTACCCACCTCAAAAAACATCATTTCCGTCTTCTTGGGAAAATAGCTCTCCATGGTTCATTTTATGTATAATATTGTGCGGGGGAGAGTGTGTCACTTGGAGTAAAAGGAGTGGAAATTCATTTCCAAACCTCCCACTTGCCATGAAAAACTCCACATAGCTATTTGTGAGTATCTATGTGTGTATACATGCATGGATGCCTCAGATGTAAGATTAACCAAAGAACTCCTATTACCTCAATATAATGGGTACATATAATCTTCAGCCAGGTTGTTAATAAGAACAGAAACCAGTAGCATCAATGTATTTGACACCTCTTTAGGCAAATGATTAAACCAAACTTAATCCCCACCCAAGAAGTGCCGGAAAACTACATGCCCTCGTTAGGTCTGACCCACTCATGAGAACTCAGAAGATGCACAAACAAATAAATCTTTTTTGAAGGCAAGACAAAAGAGTAATACTTTTAGCACGCAGTAAGAACAAACCCTCCTCTCTTTCTCATCCACCGGCAGATGCCCCTTGTCCAGGAGAAGGTATCTGTCCGCAGGGATCTCCCTGCACCCAGAAGCTGCCTGCTCAGCCTGATCAGGCACTGCCCTGATCAACCTTAGCGACACCCCCAAGGCTTCCTGGATCACTACAGTCCTTTTCTAGGCTCCTCCACACCAACACTCCCGTTCTGATTCCAGTCAAGGAGGTTTCAACCAAGGCATTTCTCACCAGACACTCAGCTACGTGTCCCTGTCTCACACTGAACTAAATCCCATTGCAATGGAGAGAGAATTCAGGGCTCTGTAATAGAGACCTGTTTGCTCAGGATCCAAGCCTTTGCCACAAATCAAAAATGATCTTTTTCTTTTCAAGAGACAACCTTCCTGCTAAACCCAAGCTGTCTGTGCTGGCTCCCCAAGCACTGCCAGAGGAAGACTTGGTAAATAGCCAATGTGAACTATGGTCTTGCTTTCTGCCTTTCACCAACAGTGGGATAGGGGTATCTTTGTTTTCCTGAATGGATAGATAGATGTGTATATGTATTTATTACAAAAAATATTGATTTCCCATAAATAATGTATTAGGAACTCTTCAACTGCTCAGTAAGTGACTGCCTTTTTTCATACTGTGCCCGCAGTCCTGCCTGCATGTCGCAGATTTTACTATCACTGCAGTTCTGTTGCATGCATAACATAGTAACCGGATAAAAATGACTCTGATGTGTCAAGAACAGAAAAGTGTAAAACATTTTCTTTAGCAGCATGTGCCTCTGTAAGACTTCTGTTTGTGAGGGAGCCAACACAGTGTGCTGTCACCATTTGAATATACGGCTTCAAAACACACTGCAATTAAAAGCTTTCAAAGAGCTGCTTTAATATAGAGCATGACATCATATTTCCTTCCATGCCTCCTAACTAAAAAAAAAAAAACCTAAAACCATCAAGTCAGGTTTTATTTTCCACTATTGATTCCAGATACCTCTGTTAAGCGCAGCCTTAAGAAGAGATGTTCCTCCTTCTTCCAAGGCTGTCTAAGGAGGACAGCAAGTAGAACCTCCTCAGGAATATGAACAGTGGCTGTGTGACAAGAAAAAGAATGTTATAAGCCTTAATCATATCTGATTAATTAAATGTTTATTGCTCTGTGGGTGTTTGGTCTGCAATGCCTGCCACTGACATCAATAGAGGTCTTGTTAAAAAACCTCTAGTTGCAGTCTCAAAATTCAGGGGACAGGCTGGACTTTAAAGGTTTGACTGTTTAAAAAGATCAAATATTTTTCCTTCCAGTTTCAGTCGGATCACACTCCCTTGGAAAGTAAACAGGATCAAATCACTGGATGTCAGAGAGGAAAATGCATAGATAGATGGTCTAGCTCATTCATGTGGTCCTGTAGAAGGATTGCTTCTTGCAGTTTACTTCATAGCACTTTGTTCACTGTTTTCCAGTATTGTAGAAGAAATGTTGCCCTCTGGAAGAGTCTGGAAGATCTGTCAGGGCTTGTATTACTGTCATTAGTCTTACCTTTCCCATTTTGTTTATCTACCTCAGGTTTTAATGTGCTGTATTCCACTAGGATTTTTTATAACTCCTTGCAGATACTGTTCTAGAAGGAACCTCATTTTTAGGAGATGAGGAAGGACAGTAATTAATCCTGGCCTGTTTAAAGCTGATTGCAAAAATGCTACAGTGATTGTGATGGGGCCAGGACTGGACACATAGGCAAGGCTTTCCTCCATACATAAATTCAGCATGATAGTCAGCTTAAGGGACTGTGGAAGAGAGGAAGAGAAGAGGCAGGAGAGCTCTGCCTTGAACTCTTTCAAATATGGGCTACAATGGCTGCTAAGTTAGATACAAATGCCACCACCAGCAATCTGCATGTACCCTAGCTCTGCTTCAAAACCCCACTGATACACCTTCCTGGCATATCACTGATGTTATCATTTATGAGCTTAAAATACTTCTACGTCTCTCTTCCCTCATGCCACTGGTTCTCCCCTTAAGTATGAAGAAAAGAACTGAGTTTCCTCGTAAGTCACTGCTTGCCCTTTGCTGCTGGCAAAAACAGCTGAAATGGGGAACAAGGCTCAAGGCACAATTTTTTCATCTTAATTTTGGTGCCTTGATTTTGGGTCTGTGTTGCCTGGATTGTAACAAATTACATAAGTTTCCCATGTTTCAGCTTCTTTGCTTTAAAATGGGAATAGTTATTTCAGCTTTCAATGTACCTTATAGTATGTGGACATAAAGCACTACCAAGAGAAGAAGGTTTTACTATTTTTTATGTTAATTTTTTTAATACATGTAAATTCCATAAATTGTCATCATTACCTCTCTAATGTGAACAGATCTTTGATATTTCTGTTGAAGAAACTCTTTCACACATGCTGATAACATAGAATCCCTGTGTACTATTCCTGATAATTTCTATAAAACCTCATTCTGTCACCAGCAATATATATATTACTGAAGACTGTGTGTCCTTGCCTTGTCAGAAACTGCAGCCTTCACTTTCTTCTTTCACCCATAGTTTTATGTGTACTGCAACAGCTAAAAGTAATTTTTGTTTCCAGATTCAGTATAACATCCCCCCCCCCACTTTATGGGTCAAGCTATTATTTCCTCATATTATGCTGCAGTCCCCTTTTATTTCTGTACTGTTCTCTGTCCTTTAAATCCCTTGCTTCAAATCTCCTTGGTGATTTCTTTATTTCTCTCCTAAGCAGCCTCTGATTTTCATCTGGGGTTCCCTCCAGGGTAGTCTATTATCTCGCTTTCCCTTTAAATTCCTTCATTCTATAATTAGTACTTTTAGGTCTGTCTGTGCTGAATAACTGGTGGACTACATCTCCTAGATCTAATGTGTGATTACTGGAGGTGATTCTGTCTTTCCTTGCAAGTGTGCAGGAAAGTGAAGACAATGACTATCCGGGAAAACACCTGAAAAAGGCAACGGCAGGAGTCAGTCTCGTGCACAATGCCTGGCACTCAGCAGCTACAGAGGGTTCAGGGCTGTAGGCTTCAATTCGTGGGGTGACCCAGGGAGAAACACATCCTTTATACCTCAGGTATGACCACGGTGGAAAATAAATGGCAACTTTGGCTCTCACAGCATGGTGACAGCAGAGTGCTGGTAGTTTGCCATCAGTGGGCAGACACCTGTGGGGACATGTGGCAATCCCAGGCAAGGAGGAGCTATTTGGGCTCTGTCAAGGCTCCTTCAGATCAGCCAGCTCAGTGCTCTGCACACAGGGAGGCAGAAGGAGTCTCCTCCACCCCAGTGTCCAAAGCTCTGGCAGTGGTGTCCAGGTACCTGGCACTCAGCAGTCTGCTCTAGGCACAGCAGGGCCGGCTCAGCCATGTCCCACTGTGCAACCTGAGCCCAGATTGCTGAGAAAGAGCTGTGAGAGTCAGCAGGACACTCCAACAATCAAGGTACAGTCAAGGATAGGCCTGTTGACACTGGGTGCCCAGTTGCTCGGGGATTCAGAAGGGAAAATGGCTGAGTATGAGCTCCTGAAGGGGGAAAGCAGGGAGGCTGGTCAGGATCAAGAGTAAGACCTGTAGTAGTGGGGCTGGTCAGGTCACCAGCTTGAGTCACTGGTGTGGGCATAGCAGGGGGAAAAAGCAGCGCTGGGACATCCAGAGCTGGCCCTTTCCCTCCTGGTGAGCAAAGGGCAGTAAAGGCTCTGCAGGTGCTGCACCAGGGAGCAGACCTGAGCCTGACAGCTCATTAATTCCTACCTGTGCTTCACTAGCTCCTGAGTCAGGCTACAATTACTGTGTCTTCCAAGTGGTCAGCAGGCCCTCTGCTCCTTCAGATGATCCTCTGCTCTAAGACCAAGACTGACTATTTTGTTCATCCTCAGGAGCTCTATTTACCCAAACCATGTTTTCACATGTTCAGACATGAGAAGCAGAGAGCTTTATCAAGGATTTAATCTACCTGTGGCAATTCTGGTACATCGTATCACACATCTATGGTTTCTTGGATCTGTAAAATTATTTACTTATTGTGTCTTTTATTAATGAACAATGGATGTGCATTAGTGAATCATCCAAAGCAGAATTAAACTGCTTTCCTGTCTACTTTTGCTTTATAAATCAATAGATCTGTGACAGTAATGTGTTTTAAACACACAGAAAAGCTGGATTTTGATTTTTATAGTGAGTTGTTCAACTATTTGCTTGCTAGCCTCAGAACACTTATATTCTCTAAGCCAAAAAAGAACTGTATCACTTTTTTCTTTTGCACTTTATATACAAGCTTAGCTTTGCCTCTTCATTCCCCTCTATTACCTTTGTTATTTTTCACAGACCAGTACACAGGTCCATGTATTTCTCTGATAGGTTTTAATTTTTTCTGCAGTCCCATGTTATTGGCTCCCGAGCCAATTTACTTTACTCAACAGCATGATCTATTCAAGTGGAAATGGGAAGTTTATGCAATATTCTCTCTAGACTTCTCTGAATGTATTATTCTCTGAGCCACACTGGCTGGAGTGTACCTTTATTTTAGAAGGTCTGCAGTCTTGCAGCACTTGCACAAGAGCCACTGAAAACCTGAAGTCCTGTGACTGCGAGGCAAGAATTGTGAAGATTCTGTGAAAGGAGAACTCTTAACCAAGATTCTGTGAAAACAAGATTGCTGAAGAGCTCTGTATACATGTTATAAGGCAGAGAGGGAAAAAAAAATAATAAAGATGTTTAGGGGAATGCTTCAGTGAGGATCCCATATAACACTGGAACATTCCCTGAATTATTGATGGCAAATAGAATATCTCAAAACCCATCCCCTACCAGACCATGATGGGATGCATCATTCGGAAAACTTCTTCCAGTTTTTCCTGGTTCCTCTGAACCTTTAGGTTGGGTCAGGCCCTCAGTGAAGCTTCAAACAGAAAGTGTGAAACAACTTTTAGCTCCTCACAAGCCTCCTTCCACATTTATGGTGACCATAGGTTACTGAAAACAGAAAAAAACCCATATACATCTAGATCACATACTGATTTATAGTTGGACCAAATTAAAGAGAGCTTACAAGATGTTCCAGAGCATGGTTTAAATTTAATTGCACGTATCTCAAATGAGACACCTTTATCAGCCTACTGTCAGATTCCATATTGTCACTGTGTTGCTACCATAGCCCTGCTCAGTGTCTGAAAGGGCTGCATGATGTCGTAGGCTGCAGCAGAGAGAAGTCTACTGACAGTCTACTCCAGTCTTTTATTACTGTCCCACTCTGTGTCCATCACTCTGGCTTTTAGCTCTACATAGCCACTTTTTTTCCTGTGACAAACATTCTTACTCCCGCCCTTACTTGATGAATCTTTTCACCAGCTGTACTTGTGTTTGCAGAGTATGCGTTGCTATGCATTCATTCCACCACCTCCACACCTCAGAGCATTGGCAACAATCACATTCCTTACAAGAAAATGCTGTTAACTCGTTGCATCCAAAGTTAAGGAAATGAAATGTCAGTAATATGAATTGTGACTAGACGGTGATTTTGCTCTAAGAGTGAGTGATCTGTGTTAGGCAAAGGCGACACAGTACCACATGGGAAGGCACATAAGAATAGACAACACTTGGCTTGACAGAGTTGTTCCCTCTGCTTGCTCCATAGTTTGTGGGACTGCAATTACCAGCAACAAATTAATATACTTGCCCAACACATGCTGGCACAAAAGGGGGAGGAGAGTGGGTGGCAGAGCAGCAAGATGTTTGTGTGGTTAAATAGCAAGTAACTAAGGCTCTAGTAAGTGCTCAAGAGCACATGCTGTAACTCCTGGGTTTTGAAGGAATGACAACATGGGCATTTGTTGTGTGCACAAAATTTCCTGCATTTGTATCAGCTGTCAGAAGGATAATGCCCACCCAAGGACTGGGTACGCTGTGCCATGGCCCAGGAAAGGTGTTTGCATTCTTCCAGGCTGCATTGCCAGGGTTGAGCACCATATTTTTTCCTATCAGTCATTTAATTAAGATTAATCTATCAGATGCAGCAGGTGCAGCCTGCAGTATCAGTGCACAACCTCTGTATGCTCCTATCCTGCTAATTCCCAAATGGAAATGTAAAATAGACTTAAAGAGAGTTCATTTCTGTCTTTACTTTTACGTGAAACTATTTGAACAATTTGCAGATAGGCTTTTTTGTTTCTTTGAATAGGTTTTATTTGCTCCTTTATATTTATCTCAAAGACAGCACTATTATTAAAAAGCTCCAAGGTCAGCCTACACCATTTTCCCCAACTCCATAATTTTCTCCTTACAATTTTTCTTCAAAGAATGAACAGTACACTATCCAATGCATTGAAACTGCACTTTTCTAATGGAAACACTACCTGGAGCTGCTTTGAAATGATATCCAAGGCAGCCCAGAGCACTGAGCAATCTGTGTGTGATGGGCACTGTGAGTGCCCTACTGTTGCCATGTCCTGGTATGACATTCATGGGAGTTATTCCCACAAAGATTTGAATCTTCTGTGCTGGGTGTTTTGGGTCTTAGCAATGGGATATATCTTCAAAACTGATTTGATTTCCTAATTCATTGCTTCAGAACTGGCATAGAGTTCTTACAGAGAACCACCTTGTTCTCTGATGTTAGGACAACTTCAGACAGTCTGTGCTTGTCTCTTCTGGTTCCTTCCCAGTTCACTTTCCATCTTGAGCCTCTGCTTCCTGCCCAACAGCCACGCAGGCAGGTGCTGCTCACTACTAATTCCTGCGTGCATCCTAATTTCAGCTCCATGACGAAGGTCCCTCTGCCCATGCTTGCTTTCTATCTCCCCAGAGCCTGGTCTTTCCACTGCAGCACAGTATTCAGCTCTGATAAACCTTTAGTTCAGACTACTCCATACTTTATTTGCATATTCTAGTTTATCACTAACACTGGCAAAGGAAAAGCACTGGCAAGAGAACTCAGTGAAGGTTCATACTGAAAATGAAATGGTCATTCATTTATTATGTATTTTTTGGCAACAGTCTTTTTTTTTAATAGTCATTTATGCCGGCCAGAGGAAGTGTGCGGACAATCTGCCAACATGGGTGAGCTCCTGAGATTTTTCAGTAAGTCTTGCACAGAGAGTACGTCTCTTGACGTCTCATCTCCAGCAGTTCTGGGACTATTTGAGAATCTGATTTTATCTTTCCCCGGAGTAAATCGTGAGCTCCCATGACTACGGAAAGCAACTCCGGGAGATGTCTGAGCCAGACCCACGCCTAAGGCTGCAGGGCAGCTCCTCTCCGGAGCCGTGTCAGGCCGCGGTGCCCGGCGGGGCTGTCCGGAGTCCTGGCAGCGCTCCCCGGGGCCGGCGGGGCGGGCGCGGCTCCGGGCGCTGCCGCAGCAGCGCAGCCGCCGCCGCCCGCGGACTACAGCTCCCGGCGTGCCGAGCGGAGCCCGCCCGCCCCGGCACTGCCCGGCTGGGCTGGGCTGGGCCGGGCCGGGCCGGGCCGGGCTGGGCTGTCCGGAGTGGCTGCGAGCAGCGCGGCCGGGGGCGCGGCCGGTGGCGGAGGCGGGCGGGCGGTAGGTGAGCGCGTCCGTGTGTCCGTGTCCGTGTGTCCGTGTGTCCGTGTGTGCGGGCGGGGCCGGCGCCGTGGCGGGCAGGTGAGAGCCCCGCGGGCAGGAGGAGGAGCAGCGGGAGGAGCAGCAGCGGCAGGAGGAGGCGGCGTGCTCCTGCCTGCCGGGGATGCGTGTGTGCCTGTGCGTGTCTGCGCGCCGCTCACCTCGGCATCGCTCGGGTCACTCCTGGCGGGTGCGTCCAGCCACTCCCGGCGCCGGCGGGAATCGCTTTTCCCAGCGCGGCCGCTTCTCGCTGAGGTCCCGGGAAGAGCGTGAGTGAGCAGCGGCTGGGAGCGATCACGTATGTGCTGTAGACGCACATGTGTTTCCTACGCATGCAACACATTTGTCGGGCTGCAGGCTTCGCCCCGTGACACCGGGCGGCCTCGAGGGGGAAGGGGCCCAGGCGAAAGGGGTAATAACGAAATAATTGCAGATGAGAGGTAATATCCGTCTTTGAGTCATCGGTCTTTGAGGCATAATTTCATTCCAAAAGCTCTTAGATGGATGGTAGATCTTACATAGGAAAGCACTGCTTTTCCCATAGGATTATCAGATTTCCACCGGAGAATACAGATCCTGGATTATTGAGCTACATGGGATTTGCGTGTTTCTTTCTAATTAGTCTGTGAATCTGAGTGTAAAATTCTTTATTTGGAAGGGGGGGATGGGAGTTACATGCTTCTAAAAGAACAGACATATCTTTTCTCTGACATTTTACACAGTTTTTTTGGTTATCCCGTGCTCTGTGTATACTTACTGCCTTAATTGGATAGTGGTGTCAAAGGTTGATTAGATTCCCTAATAGATTTTGGATCTGCAAGAAGATTGCAGTTTTAAATGTGTGGTTAAAGCAATCGTGTTTGCCGTCTCCCCTCAAACAGTTCAGAGGAGGGCTGATGTATTACATTTGCGTTATCTTCCCTTTGGTTTATTAATGTATCATTGTGAGGTTGTCGGGTTCGGTTTTGTTGTTGTTGTTTTTTCCCCCCTCTGCTATTTCATTTGCAGACTGAAAAGAAATGAATGTCAGAGAGGATTTGTTTAATCATTTAACAGCTGACACAAGCCATGTCCCTAACAAAGCGTTGGTGAAAAAGTAGAAGATTTCTGGGATACAGCAGCACCAGTACTGTGAAGCCGCTTCTGCAGGTCAGGAGCAGCATTTGCTGGAGGATGCCGTAGCCCAGGAGGTGAGGCTCATGGGGACGAGGTCGATGGCTTGCATGGAGCTTCTCTACCTGGCCGAGGAGAGCAGACAGGTGCCCCTGGGCACCGCTACTGGCTGGAGCCTGCCCTCCCATCCTTACGAGCAGCAGCAGTGTGAGGGGGGTGAGCTGGACCCCAGAGCAGCCGCTGCCGTGGCAGCCCTGCACTGTGAACAGCACTGCAAGCCCTTGCAGAGGGGCCCTGTGGCTGAGCCCCCCCTGGCACCCCAGCCCCCCTCCCTGGGCACCTCACCCCAGGAGCACCCTGCACCCTCCAGCACCTCCCAGCCCTGCCACCCAGCCGAGCGCTTGCCCAGGGAAGAGGATGGAGGGAAGAAGAAAGCCTGCTGCTGTGCCCAGGAACTTGAGACGTCTTTCACCTGTGTGGATGAAAATGTAAATCTGGAGCATGCAAGAAGTCCCCCCACTCCTACAGGTGGCCAGGATGCCCCTCTGCAGCAGCATTCCTGCAGGGAGCTGCCACCTGAATGGGTGCACGATTCACCTTCCTTGGTCTCCGAGGAGGACGATGCTGCCTCAGAGGCAGCAGCTGGGAAATCCGTTGACTATGGATTCATTAGTGCCATTTTGTTCCTGGTTAGTGGCATTTTGCTGGTGATAATTTCCTACGTGGTACCCAGAGATGTGACTGTGGATCCCAACACGGTGGCTGCCCGGGAGATGGAGAGGCTGGAGAATGAGAGCGCAAGGATCGGTGCTCACTTGGACCGCTGTGTTATCGCTGGGCTGTGTCTCTTAACCCTGGGGGGCGTGGTGCTCTCCAGCCTGCTGATGATGTCCATGTGGAAAGGGGAGCTGTACCGGAGGAGCAGGTTTGCATCCTCCAAGGAGTCTGCAAAGCTGTATGGATCTTTCAATTTTAGAATGAAGTCTGGTGCAAATGATAATATGCTCGAGCTGTCGTTAGTTGAGGAAGATGTGCTTGCCATAGATAATTAGTGTGGTCATGATTTTTAAGACAGCATTTCTACAGGAAAATATGTTTCATTAAAGAAAGCAGATGCAGCTAAAGATAGCTGGTGATGCAGTTTATTTGTCTGACAAGAATGGTGTTATCTTAAGCTCTATAATCAAATGTTTTCAATATATGAGTACTTGTTGTAAAGGGGAACTGTGCCAGATGAAATGCAAATGATATAAAATAATGAAAACCACTGAATAAAAAGAGATTTGTGATAAGTAGGTTCCTCAGATACTCGTTTATCCTAATATAAAACATTCCGCTGGTGTCTTGCCTATATAATTTTCTTATTACTCCCATATAGAACAAGAATGACCTTGACACTTTGGAAGCTGTTTATTTTTGAAGCCTGCAGAATTATTAACAGGCCACTTGACAGAATGTTAAGAAGCAGGACCAATAATCAAACAGTAGGGCTAATATTTCATTAAGAGATACTTTTTTATTCTTTAATTTTAAGCAGATCCCTTCTCTTCAATTAAGTGAGAGCTATGGGAAGAAAGAACACCACTTGGTCATGACTGGCCACAAACCTCCCATATTTTTAAACAATTGTACAATTAGTGATAATTATTTAAAATATAAAATAAGAGGCGAAGGGCAGGAAACCATATGGCTCATGGTACTGGTAGGAGACAAAAGACTCTTTCAGCTTGAGGTCAGTGGCTCCATTTCAGTTCAGATTAGCAATGATTGATAGTCATTAACTTCTGATAGCTATAGTGACCCATATAAAAGAAGTTTAGTTCCTGGTGGACAGATGTCTTTGTATGAAAACTGCCATAACAAGAATTAACAGACCTCTTGTTTGGAGTCTCAAAAGACCTAAAGACTGAAAAAGCATGGGGATGCTGAGACTGGACACTTGTCCTTCATTACACACTCCAGAAGAAATTCAAGCTCAGCTGCAGGGCTTTGCTTATACTGGGGCTGTCTGCATCTTATTAGTCCTTTTGGAAACTTCAGTTTTATTTCAGTAGTCTGTCAACCTTCTCATAACCAGCAAGGAAAGGTCAGGAAGGAGCTCTCTAAACTCGTTCAATAAAACCCAATTTATTTGTAAAGAATAAATCATCAGGAAATACAGAGGTTAAGTACCAGGCAGTTTACTGGCTGACATGAGACTCACTTAACATAGGGAATGATCAAGGGTACATGTTACTATTAATCTCAGTTCTGTGGCACTGTAGCCAAAAACCTGTACCACTGATGCTATTTGGTTTATTACCAGCCAATTTCTGGGGAATATTGATGTGTTCTTGCAGTGCTGGGAAAACTGACAAAAATTGTTCAGTGTACCACTGTCAGTTCTTACTGAGCAATGGTTAATACATACATACATATATATATATATATATATATACATACATATATATATATATATATGTCTTGTTAATATGTATATGTATGTTATATACGTATGTGTCCCTGGCAAAGCCAAACATGGGTGAAGTGCTCTGTCTGCACAGTTTCTGCAGTCTTGGAAATGTGCTTCACTGTGACAGCCTTCTCAGTTGTGAGTTAAGTCTAAAATATTATTTTTAAAATTTAATATTTAAAAATAAACTTTTTTTCCCACTGTGACACACAAGAGAAGAGTTCTCTTGGGAAGGGGTGAGGACATTTCGTTTATACTCCCTTTAACCAATAATATTTGGCAGTACAAAGTTCAGAATAACAAGTGGATGGTGGAAACGTGGGTTCCTCACAGAGAGACTGAATGATATTTTGTCACTTGGTTCTTCATTCCCATTCTCTGGCTATTTTTGTCAGGAGACAAGAGCAGCACCCAAGTCTGAGTCAACTAGTTCAGTCTCTTGTGCTTGCTGGCTGCAGGTGCTGGCACGGGCGCCTGTGACCAAGGGCCCAAGGAGCTGCCCAGCTCCAGATTCACACCTTCAGTCAGTAAATTCTGTAGTGTGGTACCCGGGCTTTAACACTGGCCTCGCAGAACAGATGCTGCTTCACGTGTTCTCTGCTCCAACCACAGCTTTAGGTCAGTGTTCTGCAGAATTAAGTGAGCTGCGTTATTAGAGGGTGCTGCTGCCCAGTAAATGATTCTCCCAGTTTAAGTTATGATACACAGCGTGTTCACAGGCAGTAACTCAGCAGTGACCAGCATCTCCACAGTTGTCTTTGAGGAGCTTACATCCTTCTGGCTGTGTCATCAGGGACTCCTGATTGAATCTCTAGGATAAATACATGAAATGTGTTCTTAGATCTGGAAGCTGCCTCGGCCTGTTGTGATCAGGACAAATGAGGAAAGAGCTAGCCTGAGAATCTGGATGCAGAGCAGGAAGGTCCCTCTTTTGCTGGCCTTGGCCAGCTGCTGGAGTATGGGGACACTGCCTGCAGAGCTTTGCTCGAGGTGGGGGAGGTGGGAGCAGCCCTTCCTCTCATCCTGCCTTGAGGATGGGAAGAGGCTGGCCATGGCCTCCACAGGTTCAGGGAAAGCCATGCCGACCAAGAGGGCAAATGTTTCTGAGCTTGGGTCAGCAAGATGGTGTGGGGGGGGGCACAGATAACTCAGGGGATGGAAACCCTTTCACCTGCCTGAGCCCTGTGTTCTCACCTACATGACAGAAGCTCTGAGGCTGGTGGTTTTGAGAGCTATTATTTTTATTTTTTAATTATACATATGCATGAAATTGGAGTACATTCCATTACTGCAGAAAGATGACAGCTTAAGCTGTATGGATCACAGATTTCTTGTAGGAACCATGACATGCCTTAATGCTGATTATTAGCACTAGAAAAAGGAACGCTTCCCTGACTGTCAGTATGTTATTGTCAAGCCAGAAGTTTTCTGACACTTTGTAAAATGCCTGTCACAGATCATGAACCTGCAATATTTTAATGAACCCTCAAATTTTCCCTAAGCATTTTAAGGAAACATTAGTCAGCCTAATAAACTAAATGTACACTGCAGAAGAGTGAGGAGTAATAAAATTCAAACAACAGGACTAACAGAGTTTCTTTATTTTGGTGTGTGTGGTGTGAAAGAGGTGAAGGAAGGCCTTGAGAGCACAGGAATTTAGGAGATAAAAATGCTCAGGACATTTCTCTGATCACCTTTAGAAATTGCAGCATGATGTGAGTTGGTGGCACAATATAAAACCTCTGGACTCTCAGGTTCTCATGCTGTGAAACCAAACAAAGACAGAAACCAAAGCACTTGCTGTCTGGTGGCTGATGGTGGAAATGAATGTCTGAGTCCACTGGCCAGTGGACAGGCCTTCACACCATTCACCTCACGTAAGGTGGTACCAAAGGGAGCGAGGCCAAGAGATGTTTATTGCTCTCTCATGCCCCTTCGCAATTTGACTTCCCCTGCTTGAAATTTAAATGCTTTAAAGGTACAAATGGGAGAAGAGTTGGTGGTGTTTTTTTCATTGCCTGGGCTAAAGTTGTCACTTGATTCATCGGAGAGCTTTCTCCTTTTTTGTGGGAACTAAATTTTGGCATATACTGAGTGGGTTTTAGGTGCCCTCTAAACATATCTCAATTCTGAGTGTGGATTTCCGAGAACCCTGGAAACAGAACAGGATTTTTACCCTTAGTCAGTCAATTTCTGACCAGTCCCAGTTGCCAAATATGACACTTCCCCAGTTTCTACCTCATGACACATTTGCCAGCTGGGCCCAGCCCTGGTCTCTCCCTTCCCACTGCAGGTGTCCATGCTTCCCTGAACTGTGGGAAGGGAGGCTTCCCTGCAGCGAGGCGACAGCTGCCAGTGTCCAGCTCCCTGCTGCTCCAACAGCTCCCTGCTGACCCATGTTCTCAGTTCCTTTTTCTCAGTCAGACGCTGTGGCTGAGGCTGGACATTGGGAGCTGCATGGCATCTGCTGGGGATCTCATCAGAACAGAGGCTGTCACTGCACGGTCGCAGCCCCCACGCTGCGGGTGCCCAGCGTGTGTGCCACCAGCCTCGCCTGCTCCTGACAGCCTGAAGCCAGCCAGGCAGAAATGCCCAAGACTCTCCTAGGGAGCTACGCTGGGTTGTTGCTGGGTTTTTATGTGTTTACAATTTTTTAATCTTTGTAATTCTTTTAAAAATCTGTTTGCAGTGACTCTAGAGTTTACTGACTAAGAAAGCAACTGGTTTAATCTTGTAAAACTCTGACCCACAACGGAGTGAAACATCACAGTACATCATGAGCTGTTCAATAGTGCGTTTGATGCCTTATTACAATCGCAGCCGCGTTCTGTACAGAGTTGAAAATAAAAGTCTATGAAGCTGAGCACTGTCATTGTCCTCTTTGCTCTTTGCTGATTCCAGTGGCTGGCTCTTCTCTCCGTGCCATGGGTGCAGTCCTCAGTGTTCAGCAGCATGGAGCCCATGTAGGCAGCAGGGCCACCTGGCAGAGGCGGTGCTGGATTGAGCTGTGCTGGCACACCAAGCTCATCCCCAGCTCACCCCTCCATCGTGTCCCTGCTGCTGGCCCTTCCCAGACAGAAGTGTCAAGCAATACAGTTTCAACTCCATGCAACCAGAGCAAAAAAGAGAAAAAGTGTGTGGGAGCAGCAATGGCTGTGTGAGCAGGCAGCTGAGGAGGTGCTGTGTCAGATGGTGGGTGTTGAGCCCCTGCTCACCATCACCTCATGCATGACCACTTCAGTATCACATCCTCCCCTCAGCCCGGCTTGGCTGTGGCCAGGGCAGGAGCGCTGGGCCCAGCAGCAGCCATGGGCATGGTGGGTGGGCACACAGCTCCCAGAAAGCACGGGAGGTGATGGGCGATGCAGGGAGATGCAGGAGCTATGTTCCTGGAGGTCTATGGGCTAGGCATGGCCACCTCAGTGTCAGCTTCACCTCTCCTCCCCGAAGAGCTGTGTCAGAGTGGGCAGCAATGGGAGGGTGCTGGTGCAGTGCCAGCAGTGACTGGCACCAGCAGCTAAGCAGAACCTCCAGGGAGCCACAGTTCTCAACTGGCTTGGTTTGGTTTGGTTTGGTTTTTGTTTCTCTCAGATCTCCAGTGTGTGTCAGTTAAGCACCGTAAACACTTTTGACAACCTGTACTCCCTCCCAAACGCAATTTGAAGGTATGCCACACAGGTTATTCCCTGTAAGGTCACTTTTCATTCCAGTATGACAGAATCAGACCTTTCCCTGCCACTCTTGTGTGAATCACCATGTGGGTGGGAGCGCTGTGGTGGGTGTGGATCCAGGCTGGAGCAGGGACTGTCTACTCATATTACCTATTACCAGAGAACAGAGTACAACAGGGGCCCAATTCACAATTCAGGCTGTTACTGCTACAGGAGTAATAGAGGTGTCCCACAAGTGGACAAATTGGCTGCAGTGACTGCACTGATGCCACATGCAGACTATGGTGTGCAACTCATGGTTAGGAAGAGGTTAAGAGAGTAGATGTATTTATAGATATGACATCCATCAGCTTAAAGAACTGGGAGTCTTTCTAACTGAAAGCAAACACACACAAATTCATTTTTACTCAATTTACAGATTTCTTCTTAATCTTACTATTTTAAATTTTGAAGGATTCAGTGTCATGTACTGTGTTCGCAGGGGCTTTTTTTCCCTGTGTTTATGAGTCCTGGCAAGGTCAAGAGTCCTATAGACTGCAAGGAGGTGAGATTTCTCTGACTTTCTTTTCAGTTTAAATTAAATTCTGGATATTATAAATCTGCATGAAACCAAACAAGACAAGAACCTCTTATTTGAAATGAACCAACTTAATATTTGTTTGTGTAAATGTAAATGCAGTGCCCATGGTAGAAACTGAGATGAATAATGCATATTTTAATTAGATTTTCAATAAAAATTCATTGTTAAAACATTTCTTCAGACTTGCTGTATTAAAAACCTGTAAAGAGTTCTATGCTTATTTATGTGTAGATTGGCCCACTGTTACATATGGTAAAAGATACTGATCAATTGCCATTAACTGAGCTGCACCTCATGGGCATTTGGCCATTGTTTTGAACAAGGGCATTACAACCTAACAAGTGTGGTTTTTGTTCACCTGCACCCAGTGTATAACCCACAGACCACTGAAAGTTCTTCCATCTGCGCTGAGAAATGAGATGCTGAGTAGCACAAAGCATAATGTTCTCAAAAAGTCTTCTGTGCACAGATACCTCCTGGAGAGCTGGAGAACCAAGGCTTAAGTCCCAGTCCAGCACTGCAGAAAAAGCTAAATTAGTACAGAACCACTACAATAAATTAATCTGAAAAAGACTACATTTTTTTTTTCTGACAGATGATGTTTACATTTAGTTTAAAGTACAAAATAATCTTTTTTAAAATCTTGAAAAGTCAACCCAAACTAAATTTGCTAATATTTGGAGGTATTTGCATACGCTTTTGCACATTTGGTTTTTTTTAAGGCATAAAAAAATCAATACACTTCTGTTGAAAGAATAAAATATATCTTTATATCAGCAAAAAAAGCTTTTCTTTTCCAATGACTGTTTCTGTTTTGACAGATGTGTATGCAGGGAAATTTAGCTATTGTTGAATAAAACATTTCCAGAAGCAAAATTGATTAAGTCCCTTTTGCAGAGGAAAAAAATCAATTCTTTCCATTAGAAGGATCTAAAAGATGTTGATCAGCTAGAAATGTAAATAAAGTTCTTTAATCACTATTCTCTAACTGCAGTGTATCCATCTACATGGGATTGTCTCGTCTCTTTATAGCTTAAAATAAATTTGGTTGAACTCTTAACATGAAGCAGCCTCTGACAAACTAGCCAGAGTAACTGTGCTTGAATGTAAATAATATCAAGTAGCTATCCTGACATCTTGGTATTGCTTTTCTCAAGGATTAGCTGTTCATGAGATGAATGTATATGTGATAACAATATATCCAGGCTGGGAACAAAAATATAGTCACTGAAAGGCAGAACAGTAGGAAGTGTGTGACTGTTTTCAGTTTCTATGTATTCTGATTTCATGCAATAAGGACAGCACTTTAAAGATCTCTTCATTAGTAATTGTTGAGGGCTATTAAAGGTCACGGAGGGCTATTAACAGAAGGATGCCAAGTCTAGCTCTGTAAGTCCCTAAGCTTCTGATTGCTAAGAGCTGAGAGAATGTGCTGGTGTATGCTTGCCCTTCCCTTGGTTTTAGATAAAGCTGTAACTGCTGCAGGCTACTATCTGAGCCTATTTTGTGACAGATGGACCTTTGATTTGATCCAGACTGACCCTGTGTTCTCAAAACTTTGTGCTCTGCCTATAGGGGCAATGCTAAGTCACTGTTTGCCGCTGTGTCTTCGTAAAGAAGGAATCAATAGATCACAGCCTTACCTTTGTTTTTACCTCCTTACAGGAATGGTAATCATGGCTGGAAGAGCTCTTGAGAGGTCATTTTTCCAGTCTTCTGGAACTTTCACCCTCCATCAGTCCTCAAAGATGATTACTCATGGCCATGAAATTGCTGCTCAAATCTCTTAGCCCTCTGGGGTGAATTTCATAAGGCTCACATGATTTGCAGATATATTATGTATCTATGCAGCCTCTTCTGCTCTCTACCAGCCGAAGTTCTTAAGTTCTGAAGTCTATGGATAGTCTGAATACTTTCAGATTTTTTTATTGAGGTAAAGAAAGGTTGAAGCACTTCAGCCTTCTCAATGTCATTTTCAATTGTGTCCTGTCTCACTCCCCACCAAGCAGAAAACCTGTTCTTTCTTTGTCTTTTTTCTTCTTTCTAGTATAAATATAGAGCACTTCCTCATGACCTTTCTTTCTCTTCTATCAGGATCTCACTTGCTTACCCTCACAAAAGAAATGAAAATTATTATTTATATGTTCTAATTTCCCCAGTGGGGAAATTTCTAAAATTTTAGACTACTGTTATGGTTAGCCAAATCCATGTTTACAATTGTTATTTTTCTTTCACATTTTCACATTTCACATATGGTATTTTGTTTTCTTAATTTTGGTGAAGAATTTGCTAAATTTTCCTGAATTCCTTTTTCCTTTAAATTTCTGCTATGTGGGAGCATATTAATTAGTGCTTTGAATTTGCTCAAGTTTTTTGTTCCTTGGGACGACTTCCCTGGAGGCAGAAATACTCTGTTGCAATAGCCCTGTATTGTGGTTTGTTTTTTTTATTCAGCTGAGCTGGTGATTGTGATCCCTACTCCTGCCCACCTCCATTCATTCTCCACTCAGACTTTCTTCAGTGTGGGCAGCAGTGGTCCAAGTTGGAGATTTTGTGTTGGCCTTGCTCTTTGAGACAATCCATGTTGCTAAGGAAAATGCTGTGGGCTTGTCTATGGGATCAAATTACAATGCATGGCTATTGAGATGGGAAATGTCTTCACTTAAACTTCACAGGATATTGAAACCAGTCTTAGCAAAGAGGCGAGTTAGAAGCAAAAATCAATATTAGACAATGCTGAAATGCCTCTGTTCAGCTGCTGTTTTAAGTGGCTTGTACAGACCTTTCAAATCATGTTGCCAACAAATGGAGGAAATACAGCTTTTAAAAAGTCAGAGAATTATTAATAGTGTGCTTGACCTCCAGCTCTGCACAGTGTACAAAAAAGCATCATTTTTCATATGCTGCTGCCTTATGTCTAATTCTGCAAGCTCTGTTAGGAAGCAGTTGCGCATAGGAGAAGTGCATTCAGAGAGTGAGGGTCAAAGCTTTAGATCCATGATGGACTGTGGGAGGGAAGGAGAGCGGGAACAGCTCATGGTCAACCCCTGAACAAAAAGGGAGGGGTTCAGGAACCCTACACCTCATACATCATTCACATGCTAATGGTATTTCTTGTCCTAATGTGTGAGAGAAGAAAACTAACTGTGCTGAGGTTACGCTTGCAGCTTTCCAGCAGGGATAGAGAAGTATGAAAAGAAGCAAATGTCAGATGGCTTCATAAGAAAATGAATGCTCTAGCTACTACCCTGGTGTCTGAGGAGTGACTGGGGAACCAGCACCTCCAATTGTGCTCCCCAGCAGGCTAATCTGTTGCACAGCATTTATAGCACAAAGAAGCAGTCTGAACCTTTATTAACTTTAACCACTGCCTGAGTAACCTAAAGTGACAATCCATCTCTCTTATTGCTGTTATTAAGTCAGTTTTGATAGGACAATGATAAGGACAATGCCTTATCATCTGCAGAAAAAATGGACAGGAGATATAATGCAGACAGCAAGTTTCTAGGTAAAATTAATCTGTCTGAGAAGGGGAGAAAAAAGCTGCACACTGTGCTGAACAAATCTTTGCATTGATTTCTGGAAACAGAGTCTTTCTAGGAGCACCACAAATGCTTATCTTTATTTAGTGCTTGGATTCAAAGAGCTGTCAATCTTCCTCTATCCAGATAACTCCCATTTGTGTTCAGGTCTGGGGTGTTTTAGGGTCATGCATTATTTCTGCTTGTGCTGTTCCTGCTTTTCACTTTGCTGCCAGCTCTGCAGTTCTTCATCAGCCTCACACAGCCACGTGTGCAAACAGAACCACTCCAGCCCCACTGCTTGGTGGCAGTGGGCAGTGTCCAGGTGACACGTGGCACTGCTGCAGCTCCAAGAGTGCACATGCAAACCTTGGAAATGCAGTACTTGTTCTCACAGAGAGCCTTAAACAATCATTTAAATATGCATGGAAATCTCATTTATGCATTGTCATCTGAGAGCCCAAATCTCATCTGTCTATGGTCATGCTGTGTGTGGACTCTGTGGCCCAACAAAGAACCAATTCCTCCTCTCTGACGGTCGTACCTACTATCTGGTTCTGTGTCCAGTGCATAGGAATAAAAAGGCAATTCTTTTATACCTCCCCTTCAATTCAGATGGAATTAAGCCTGCCTTTCAGCTGGATAGCTGAGGTAGCCTAAGATAAAATTTCAGGCCAGTAAAAAGTTACTACTCCTGCACAGAGAAAGATGAAAGGAAAGTAGTTGTGAATTGGAGAGATAAACAGCTCCTGGGGAAGCTCCACTACACAGCAGTAATAGCTCAAGTCTGTGGTTTAAAATCACCGTCTTAACTACAGTAAACAGTGCCAGTTATGGCTTTTTTTTCCCAAGGTGAAGGCTAGAATGCAGGCCATGGAGGACAGACATGGAAAATTTGTACACTATTTAAGAATCCCTCACTGAACCTACCCCACATCCCATTAGAAGTTCCAGGATCTATAACAATAAGCTTACATACATAACTACAGCCACTACAGGAAGAACCAATGCATGGCAAGTAAGGAGGTCTGTATCCAAACACCACAGGAGGTGGATTTGTCACATAAATACCATCTTTCTTTACCTTGAGCTCTTGTGGGAACCCTAAGTTAATTTCTCTGTTCACACAGGATCACTTGGTGTTTACTGTCATTTATATAGGACAATATTTGGTTTAGTTCCTCTTTGAAATAAGATATTTTACCTTACAGTTACCCATGCATCTTACTATTTTGCCTCCGCAAACAGAAGGGGGAAAAAATAAGGAAAGTGGTTTTAATTTTATTT
This sequence comes from Parus major, assembly GCF_001522545.3. Taxonomy (NCBI): domain Eukaryota; kingdom Metazoa; phylum Chordata; class Aves; order Passeriformes; family Paridae; genus Parus; species Parus major. Next base: position 133,594,241 of record NC_031769.1, on the reverse strand, counting down.
TTTTTTTGTCAGGGAAAGTATGTGGAACTAAAAAGAAGAAAATGGAAGGGAGGTGAAGGTCTTGTCAGCAAGCAGGTAGGAATATGGATTTCATAATGTTAATAGCTACAGTCAATAATTATTGTGGAAATAGATTTCACAATTCATATTGAATTGATTGTAGCCAGCTTGATTGATGCTGTTGTAATACAGGAGGCTAATCAAGACTGGGAATAAAAAAAAAGAACCAAAATCCAAAGGCAAGCCCTTACAGATTAGTCATTCTTTTTACCAGTAAGCCAATTTATCAGCAGTAATAAAAGGTCCTGATTTTGAAAGCAATGACTCATTTTCATAAAATATGTCCTCTAGATACATCCAGAATTTTCGACGGTGCCTATCTCTTGTCTATTTTAATGGAAGAGGTACTCAGATGCCAGGAGTTTTTTACACTACCCTGTATAAGATCAATTAGGTTTAGTGCCTTTTTAAAATTTAGTTGCTTTGGACAGACCTTAAATTCTCTCTCACATCATTCTGTTGTTTTTCAGAATAAAAGTTGATTTTGCATTTAATTTGGGAACACTCTATATTCTTCAGGTTTCCCTAAGGGCACAAATCACCTGAAAACCTTAGGTAATGTCTTCATGAACCACTAAACAAATCCAGCCATCTTGTGATGTACAAAACAGGGATCTTGTTTTTCTACATTTTTATACTTTCACTCCCCCCCACCTCTCCCAGCCTTGCAGTCCCTCTCTGCCTTGTGCTCCAGCCCCCTTATAAACCAATGGCAGGCCCAGCAGAAGACTATTTGATGATTGTTAGCATAATTTTTATCACTTATTTCCATTTTATATGACCCATTTACTTTACAGTGTATTTCCTTTTCTCATCTTGTTTCAGAACTAGTTTCAGAGCTAGTTAGAGACTCATGAGCATCTTGGGGAGAAACAGGTGCTCCTGGGAGCTCGGGGCACACCTGTGTTCCTGGGGACAGACAGACCCTGGCTTGAGCTGTGCAGGCTTTTGAGGTGACTGGACGCAGCCAGCTCTGCTCCCAGGCAGCACAGAGCTGCTGTAGGGCACAGTGCCTGAGCACTGTGCTGTGCCTCTCAGCATATTACACAGCTCTGTGGTTTGTGGAGTGGAAGTGTCTCCTGCGTGCTTCATCCAGGTCTGGACAAAGGTAGCTTGAGTGGAGTGCAATTGCCTCTGTGTCCTCATGTCCTTAATCATCACGGCAGCTGTCCTCACTGCTCCGCCAGCTCTGCTTGTATCCTCACTCCTCTCCTTGTTGAGCATCTCCTCTCCTGTCAAATTTATCTCTCTTGTATTACTCACTGTCTCTTTCCTGTCATGAGCTGCATGCAAATGCCTGGCTTATTGTTTGAGATAATGCATTTCTGCTATCGCAATGAAATAAGTGTATTCCATTTGTTTATTAGCTAATTAAACTAATCTCTAGAAAACCATCAGAATGTCTTCTGTTCTTCTGCAATGAAGCTAATTTATCTTTATAGTCCTGGCAGTAGGAAAATTCTATATGCCCTGCAGAAAAGTTTGAGATTCATATGTTTTTAACCCAAGTGTTTCAAATTAATAATCTAAAAGTCAGATTTGGATATTCAGAAAACTTTGGTGCCAAATGATCTGCAGCAAAAGAAACATATGGGAAGTATAGGCATAGTCTGATCTTATTTCTCAAGCTGGCAGATAAATTATGTGACAAAACAGACATTGCCTAGAAGTTAATTTTTTTTTGTTGTTGTTCAGAAACGTGTCTCAAAGATTATTTGTTCCCTTTGAGCTGATCACTAGATGGCACTCAGTGTGTTAGGCTGTTTTCAGAATTTCATAAAAAGTGCTGGTAGAGAAGAAGCCGTCACAGAATTGTGGTAGAGGCTGGTGGACATCTCTGAGCTCATCTGATCCAGCCCCTGCTCAAGCAAAGTCAGGGAGAGAAGATTGCCCATAGCTCATCCAGTTGACTTTTGAATATCTCCATTAAAGGAGACTCCACAGCCTCTCTGGGAAGCATTTTACAGTGTTTGACCACCTGCACGATAAAAAAAAGACTTTATGATAATTATCAGAATTTTCTGTACTCCAGAATTTATTGCCTTTTGCCCTGTCAGTGCACAACACCAAGAAGTCTCTGGCTTTGTCTTTTTTCCCCCAGCCCCAGCTCAGGTTTTTATACACTTTGGTAAGATCTCCCTGAGCCTTCTGTTCTCCAGGCTGAGCAGTTGGCTGCAATAAAACCAGAGCACCGAACATTAGAGCCACCACATATGGAGGAGCTCAGACCTTCTGCAATTACAACTTGTAGCACCTTCTGGCTGGGTTCAGAGATCTCTGCCTCTAGACAGATGAAAAGGAAAACACTGTTTCAAGACAGATGTCTCCAGAAGAAGAAAGGTATTTATCCTTGACCCAATCCACACTACAAGATGCTTTATTTTAGTAGGAGTTTCAGGTTTTTGCCTCCTCCCAACAAAACCAGAATATTTATCCTAGCTTATGTCAGTTTGAAATTAAAACATATTAAATGAGAAGCTGGAGCCTTTTGTGTGAAAATGAAATCTTACTATTTTGAGGATTTCTCCCTGTCTGTAGTTCATATAAAACTACTGAACTGCAATCTTTGACAATTTTACTTCTCATCACGACACTGTTAAGCATCCCCATCTCAGTTCTCCATCTATCTGGTGCATTCTGATCGCCTCATTTTTGTGTGGGTTTGATTCATGAGCACCAGAAATAAAATGTGGACGCTGGGCATTTTAACATTTTTTTCAGCTGAAGATAGTGACTTTTAAATTAACAGAGTCAGATATCTGAGGTCTCAGTTCTTCCTATCAGCAAAGGCATTTCATTATTTTGCCACTTGTTTAGGTCATAAATGATGTCATCCACTTTGTTATTTACTTTTTACAGTGCAGGAGGTGCCTACATGTTAAAATCTCCCTCTCCTCTGCAATTTTTTTTTCTTTCTTCCTCTTTGCCAGAGGAGATGTTCAGACACTTCCATATTAATATGTTTTCTTGACTTACAATTTTTAAAAAATCAGTAAATAATAATAAAAAATATCCTTCAACTGGATCATTCCCATGAGTTAAAAATGCAAACAGCTTGTAAGAACTACAACATGTGATGAGGTTTCTTGTCTGGCCGTGAATCAATGAGAGCTTTGCCAACAGCTGTGGCCCACAGTCTGCAAAATTCACCAAAAGGAAAAAGTATTTTTTTCATAGCTGTAAAAACAGATATAGCACTAATGAAATTTGAACTTACAAGTGCAATTGATCTTACTGATATAGAGACCAAACTTGTAGGAGAGCATCTCCACTGCAGTGGGAACACTTTGTGTTTCCTGCCCCTCCAGCAAAGCCCCGAGAGATGCGCTGTGCTAAGCAACCCCCTGAGCACCAGGATGGAGCAAGTGCTGCTTCCAGCAGATTTATGTCCCATTGTTAATCCAAAGATGTGGTTGCTGATTCTGCTTCTTTGTATTGTCTGGTGTCTAATAAGGTGTGAGCTGTCACTGTGCTGTTCTCTCAGCTGGAGAACTTAGAGGTGTCTGCCTCCCATTCAATTGCTAATATTCACTGAATGTAGCATTTATCTGCCCCCTACCCTCCACCCCAGAAAAATTAGATTGGCTAGATTGGTTAATAGGATCAAAATGTATGGAAGGAAAGATGCTAACAGAAATGTACATTTGAACATATACATATAGAGCAAGTGAAGAAGCCTCATTTCCCTGTGTGGAAGGGGTCTTCTGCAAAGTCACTGTTTATCACTAGAACAAGCATTTTTTAAATTTTTTTATTTTTTTTTAAAGATTCTGTGCTTTGGTCATATTCACTTATCTAACAATTCTGGGCTTCCAAATTATTTTAGTAACAATTCTTGGTTGTGAATGTAATTGTAATATATAAGAACTTATTTTTTTATGTGCATTTCCCATTCTGATGGAATATTTGATTTATTAATAAAACTTGTACAGAGAGAAAGTCTACTTTCCTATAGTAATTACCCATGAAAATTATATCAGTGCAGCCAGGAAGAAAGTAGAGATTAAAACTAAATCTGAAACAAAGGCACTTAGAAGACCAGATTTCTTATTGTAGTCCCTCCTGGGAAATTTATAGGTACATTAATTAATGCCTTTTGCCTCTAAGTTCTTTTCCAGTGTAACTGTATACACCCATGGACAAAGATGCAGAGAGAATCTCTGTGTTATCCTGTACAGAACTAGGAAAGCAAGGTATATTGTTAACTGCAATTCAACAGAAAATGATACACTGGCCTTTACCAAGCAAAGGACAAAAGGAGGGTAGTGACCTGGCATTTTCAAGCAGCACCAGTAAAGCAGAACCTTATCAGCAGAGCTCTATCAATTCAAGCCCTTTGTCATGACAGAGTGAAGACCTTTCCTCTGCAAGTTTAACCACAGGTAGACATACACAAACATACAAGATGTTCTTGCCCAGGTCTATCAATACTTACTGCAGAACAGAAATTGATAGTAGAGGGTTACCACATTTCACAGATAAATTTACACCCTGACTGGCACTGGTAATTAAGCAAGCTGGAGTAAGTACCAAGTGAATACCAAGCCTTTTGCAGACCTGGAAGTCTTGAAATGAAGATGGATGTTTTTTCTGAAATAATAGCATTAACAACTATAATAATTATTATAATCATAATAGATGGCCTGTATGCTGTATAATACAGGAGATCAGTGAGCTAATTACAGTCTCTTGTGACCTTAGATAAAGTAATTGATTGTAATTACTCTTCTTTGAAGCCTTAGCATGCCTTATTGGCCTGTATCAGAGCCATGGGGTCATCTCATGCTGGTCATGTACCACAAACACTTTGTTTCAATTCTCAACACTACTGTTTTCCATCCCTTTATAACCCTGCCTCACAGAGCAAGGCTGTGGAAGGAGCAGCCTGTGCATCTTAGCTCCTGTGCATCAGCCAAATGAGTTACCGCGCACAAGGAGTGGAGTAAGATCTTCCCTCAGCAGGGAGAAGTACAACATGCATCCCCTTGTTCTCGAGGAAAAGGGGCAGAGAGGATATTTCCCAAGAAGCTGTCTCTGGATAACAGTGTCCCTAGGTTAACTTGGAGCCAGGACTCTGATGTATCACACTTTCTTGGACTGGTGGCTAATGAGGCAAATCAGCCCTACATGAATAAAATGTCTGTCAGGCGAAACAGAGACGTGTACATTCCCTCTGAAACGCCCGTCTGTGCCAAGAAAGGCAATCTGCTGGCACTGAGCACGCACAGAGGGGCTGTACAAAAGGCCAATTCTTTGCATGAGCAGGGCAAGAGAGATGCCATGTCCCATAAAACAAATTGCTTCTGTTCAAACCCCTGAGAACAGGCAGAAGCAGAGGCTGCTATTGAGTGCTCCAACTATCTTGCACTCTTTTAGGTTAAATGATTGTTACAGAAAGGGCTGCCTCAGTATTTCTGTAAAGCAGCACCATGGAACAGGTAGTAGGAACAGGTAGTCTACTTATTTACTTATATGAGAACCTTATTTACTTATATCAGAAAGATTCTGCGTTGTTAGATTTTGTTTACTTCAAATGGGTGATCCAATTTTTACAAGGTCAAGTGGCTTTGACTCCTAGGATTCAGTCTATTAGGAATAGACAGGAGGGAATTAGCCTAATGTCAGCTCAGGAAAAAATGCTTTTAATACAGACATCTTTGTTGACAAAAACAGGACTTCTGTACTGCCTCTGCTGCAGTTTCATATTAGTTATTTCTCAACTTCTTGGGAAATGCAGAACTTGATCTGAAGATGCCTTTCATTTTGTTACACATAACTAATATATAACATCACTTACTTATTTTTTCTCAGTTCACTTCATTGATTAGCAGTTTCTGCACCTCTTGAAGCAATGCAATAGGAATGGGAGCCACAGGTAGCAGAGAACTTCCAACCTCCCTAATTCTTCTGCACAAGCATTAGCTTGCAAATGCCAAACATAAACTGCATGTTTTCTCCCTGCACCTAGTGTGAAATGCAGAAAGGATGAACAGAAGCTCCTTGGATTAACCTCTGACTTGACAAAGAGATGCTCCAGTCTCAAACCTAGAGTTCAAACTATGCTACATTCTTCCAAGCAAGTGCAGAGAGGCAGAGGCTTATGGTGAACATCTTTTATGGTCAACAACTTTTTATAAAGAGACTTGGCTTGCTTATGGCCCTTTCTCTCATGCTGCATCTACACCTAAGCTGACACCCACAGAACAGTCCAAGTACTGCTTCAAATAACAGTGATTTCTCAGCAAAGGATGGTGAAGAGACATCAAAAGTGGCCTCTGAGATGTCTTTCTCTGAGCAGTAGGCTGGTTCCTACCCTTGTGCATGAGGATATTTGATGAATTTCCTTGGAGAAAGGAAAAGTTGAAAGATACTGCTTAGAGTAGCCTGAGAGACAAATTAGGAGCTAGGGATGGAAATTAGTGTAAAGGAATTCTCAGTAGACTGCTAGTGAGTCACGGGTTGCAGATGTCTCTTAGATGAGGAACAGTCCTGCAAGGCAATTACCAGGAGGCTCAGCACTTAAGCCATATGATATTAGATAAAAGACTTAAGGGAACTGTTTTTCACAGGCAGGAGGGAGAAACATAATCAAATTCTTTTTTTTGCACTCAAGTGCATCTAATGCTATACAACATCTATTTGTCCAGGGAATTAGTTTTACTTATTTACAATGCCATGCTGGCCAATTTCATTGCAAAGCCTTTATAACCCTGCTATACTGTTTGTGACATTCAAGTATACAAAGAACCACAGAAAGCCATAAGATAAACACTGCTAAAAAAACCCAAAAATGCAAACTCTTACTAAAAGGAATTAATTACCTGTGCGATAGAAGGAGCTGATGATGGTGAGTAAGAAAATAGGTGTCAGAGCATCTCCTATTAATTTAAATCAATTTAATTACTCTAGCTCATACTGGATTGTTGGAGTTTAGGTTTTTGTGGGTTTTGTCCCTAGATAATTATCCAATCCCAGCACAATCACTGTATCAGAATTGAACAAAAAACCCCACGCCAATAAAGTGTTAATAGACATGAAAGATTAAATCTCATATCTACATTCATTACTCTTGCCTTTGTATAAAGTTAGAAAGAAGTCAGGGACATAATGAATTGCAGTCTTGCACTTTGAACATTAAGAATGCAGCAAAATAGTATCTCTGAACTGCTACAAAAGGAAATCTCCTAATTATGTATTAAGAAAACAGTGATCCTGGCAGTGTGAGGGAAAAAAAAAATAAAAGAAGAAGGAAAAAAAGGAAGGAAAAGTATGTAGTAGCATGCAAAAAAGCATATCCCATGTGAGCAGTGTAATTTTTCTAACTTTTTAGTTTTCCATACCGCTTATATTATGCCACAGAATGCAGTTCACAATTTACGTGATGCACATACGTGCTCAAACATTTCTGAAGGCTGATCTTCAGTTTTACAAATCACTTCTTGCTTTAATAATAAAGCTAACATCTTTGATTTTCCACTAATCTCCTCAAAAATGTAGGATGAATATTTTCAATAATTTTGCTGATGTTATGTCCAGTCCCTTTTCAGTGATATTCTCAGTTGTGTCACAAACCTTCTGTTAGAAGGGGTTTCCTGGTCTTTCCTATCATCCAAGCCAAAATAATTCATTTCATCAAATACTTTCATCAACACACACAGGCAGTATTCTGTGTTTGAATAATATGAAAAGCTATCACACAAGAATTTAGGGTCTTTATCTTGAGGTTTTACTTTGGATATATTCTCCTCTATGTTTCATGTCAGGAGCACAACGTCTTTCATTTGTCCCTTCACCAATGCTACTGTGAGAGAAAACAGCTCAGTATTTGAAGTAATCCTTTGCCATAATTCATGATTACATGGTCACTGTTTGAGCTGCTGTAGAATGTCTTATCCTGAAATGAATTCCCAATTTCTTCTAAGAAATCAATGAAAAGTATTTCAGAACCAAAGTTGTTTGATGTGCTGCTTCCTTCTTCTTGATCTTCTTTATCACTTCAATCTGATCTCTTTCCTCCTTACTATTACCTGTTATTGACAGATCAGGTAGAGGTATTCGCAGTGGATGCCTGTTATATAGGATATATGACATACTAATAAAGTGACAGAATTTGTGTTAGCAGGGACCTCTTGAAATTATTTTGGCTAAGATATTCCTGGAAGAATTTCTGACTTCAAAGTTAGATTTGGCTGCTCAGGATCATGTCCAGCTCAGTTCTGAAGATCGACATTCCCAGCTGCTTCCAGTGTTTGACCACTGGACCACATATGAAGAATGCTTTCCTTACATATGTAACCACAATACACTATGTTTCAAGTTGTGAGAACTTGAACCTCTGTCCCTGTGTCTGCATCCCCTCTGATCACCCCATTAGGTAGCTGCAGACACCTATTGGGACCCCTTCTTTACTACAGAGCAGTTCCCTGGATCTAAAGCCAAAGCATTTACAAAAGCAGCTGTGAGATGTACAGCCCACACCTCTTCTGAGCTTGGCAGGAGCTGCTGCATTTCACAGGGAAAAAGAAGGGTCAGAAAAGCAATCAGTATCATCTTGCCCTCTCTAATGGGCACCATGACCCACTTCTACAGCAAGGCTTAACTTCTATTTTGGAACAGATAAATAGTGTCAATATAACATTTAGAAATAATTTCTGATGTTGAATGTAGGAGTCTAGATGTTCAGTGGTGGGACTCAAAACATACCAAAAGCATTAATATGGCTGTCAGCACAGACCTGATTTCCTTTTGTCTCAAATCCTACTAAAACAGAAGAGCAACAATCTTACCTCAATAAAAGTGATTTATTGTAGTATTCAGAACTGTCCTATACCACCACCTCTAATCTCATTTCTTGAGTGTTTAATACTGACTGAAGCTTGTGAGCTTTCTCTTCTCCCTACTGTGAGCATTAGTTCTGGAACATCACAATTTCCATACCACCCAGCTGTTCTTTTAAAAAAAAAAAAATCTCTGCAGCTCTATTCCTGTACTTTCTTTGCATTATTTTACATTCTGATGCATTTTAGTTGCCACAAATGAAACAGGAAGCAGCTCAGCGTGAGTGGCATTGATGTCATATTAAAAGCAATCATCATCACCCAAACATATATTTCTCCCTGAAGATTTTTTGAGTAATTTTATTTAACAATGAGGTTTTAACATTTTACTTGATGTTGTACTTTTCAAAATGGATTATATCTGCAATTAATCTTCTGTAAAAATATTCATTAAATTACAAGTGGAAAAAAAATAAGAAAAAGCAGACAATCCCTTCTTGACTATATTCTGAGTCAATCAGTAATCACTTTATTGTTTACCAATAAAAAGATGCTGCTGCACATTAAGAAGGAAAATGCTCAAATGTTGCACTGAGGGGTGTTGCCTTAAAGAAAAAAAAACAAATAAAACCAGAGACATTAAATACCTAAGAAATTGCTTTCCAGATGTAGAAATCTTAACTATTCCACAGACATTTCTCCACCTAATGGAAAATTAGTGTTAAAGTAGCAGGTAGAACCTGCCTAATAAAATCTGTGGATATGGTTCATACCAATTTCTGGAGAATTTTTGGTCTCATGTGGAAAAGAAGCTACCAGGAGTTACACAAGGAATGAGAAGATGAATACTATAGCAGGGGAAAAGAGCTTAGACAGCTCAGGACTGACTGGGCAATGGTTAAGAGAACAGAAATGATGGAAGTGGCATGAACAAGAGAGAACGACAAACAGCACCCGTGAGTGATGGCAGCCCAGTGAAGAGGGCAGAGAATGCCCACAGAAGGGGGTGCTGAGGGGAAAAGCTAAGTTTCAGAGAGAATCTTTCAGAAAGATTTAGGTGAAAGAGAGAAAGGAGTGCCACATGCTCAGTCACAGTGTTTTGTCATTTCAGGGTACAGTAGCACAATGATGCACCTACTTCTCTTTATTTTTTTGTCCTAGGCTTTTCTTTGGGCTTCAGGAAAGAACATTAACTGAGTAGACTTGTTTTTGCTTGTTCCTCTAAATCTGTTTTTGCTGGGAAACCTCTTAATGCATCATTGGATCTCACCTCTGATTCATCCTTTCCAAACTGACCTCAGAGGAACCAGGGACTGAGACCCAGCTCAGGAACAGTAACCCTGGCCTGAAACTAACAATTATAATTTGCTTCCCACAAAACTGGAAAAACAGAACCTCAGCTTTCTTCCATATTGCCTTGGCTGCCTTCCCTTCAATGGGGTACATCTTCTCCAGGTTTTGTTGTGGGAACTGACAAGGCAAAGCTCGCAGTTGGGAATATATTGGCTTCCATGCTGATATTACAGCACTTAAGAAAAGGGTTAAGGAATGAAACTGGTACTTTAATTCACAGAGAAAGTGTGTTCCAAAGTCCTCTGAAATCAGTGGACTGAATCCCACCAACGTCACCAAGTACTGGCTTAAGGCCTTAGTAAATACAGTATTTATAAAGGAATCATTGTACGTTGATGGTGCAAAATAAAAGATGTCTCAATAATTCAGAAACCACAACTGAGGAAGGAGTAGAGGCAGAGACTGAGGCAATGATTTCTAGAGGTGAAGGCTGAAAACATATGGATCTTATACCAAAGTAGGTGTGGAAAGGAAGTTGAAAGATATAAAAGTTAGATTGAAGTTGGTCTGGGATCACCTTCTGCTCAAGTGTGGTATTGTACTCTGATGTGCTTCTTACTCCTTGAAACACAATAGTTTCAAGGAATACACAATAGTTTCAAATTTGCCTTTGCAAATTTCTTTATCCTTAGCTGATACTGACTACTTATTTTCTTGACTGCAGCTGCACTGTGCACCCTGCTAAATTAACACTTCAGTTCACAGAATCTGCTCAAGAAGAATTCTCCCAGTCTTTTCAGTCCTTCAGTTTGTATGCATGAACACATCCAAACACACTGACACCACAGACCTTGTGCAGAGAAGCAACAATGAGATGAGATGAGAGTACTATGAGCGATGGGATGTAATATCTCCCAGACCTGAGAGCTCTTAGATTCAGAGTAATAAAGATGTCTTTGTAGGCTCTGAAAGTGTCTTAGTACACCGGACCTTCCCAATAGGAACTAGACACTGCTGCTCCCATCACCTTATTTGAAGTTTAGTCAAGAGGGTTGGGAGACATATTCATAATTTGGCCTAATCCAGTACAGCATATGGATATATTTTCTATTAAATTAATCTGCATAAAATGGGTTTCCATGACAGCTTGTCAAGCTAGCTCTTGCAAATCAAATCTGTTACCTTCCTATGGCCTGGTCTACTCTCGGTGAAATCTACCACATGGCATCCACAGACATGGATGGGCGTGCTTTGAATAGTTTGGGGACCAGGATGATAACTTCTGTCATGGTCCATCAGTGACAGAAGAAACACTTCCTCTTGGCCTGCTTCTCTGCACTTAAGTGCTTGATACAAGATAGGCAGTGCAGAGTTCCTCCGTTCACGAGGTGAAGTGGCTCCCTATGGATCAAGTCAGCAGGAACAGATCTGCCTTTAGAGCTGTGCAGGCATTTTGGATTTCACCAGAGGTACAAGAGCAGCTGCCAGGTGGTGTCTGCATGGCTTCTCTCATACCTATCCATGGTAGACATGGTGCCCCAGTGCTTGTGGCTCTGACTCCAGCTGCAGAAGAGCAGCGCAGCAAGGACCGTAAAAGATCCATAAGCACTGCACTAACATTAATCCTTGGAGAGCTTTCCCTCAGAAGGACTGGTTTTTAATAGCTATTTGCATTTTCCACCAGCTTCTTTTCATAAGGAAAATGTCATCAGACTGCAACGTACCGCGAGTTTCCAGCAGGGAGCAGCATTTGTTCATTTGTGAAGGAGAAGCTCCAGCCTCAAAAAGACCAGCCACCCGAAGCTGAAATACAGACTCAGAAACACTTGCTTAAGAAGCAATGTTTGCAGATGGATGGACAACTAGCAGTGTGAGGGGTGAAGCAGCAAGGGCAGGTTAAACACTTGGCACAAGGCCTCGCTCATCCTCTTCATCTGTCTGATGCCTCTGCAAGCATGGCTTGGTATTTAGGACTAGGGTAGTTGGAGGCTCAGAGGCAGTGCCAGCAGATGAGCTGGATCAAAATATTCCCATTTAAGGAAAAATTTTCATCAAAAATTTCAGTGTTATCCCTGGCTCGGAATTATTACTTAAGGTACTGGAAACTCAGATTAAGGTCTCACTAATAATGCTTGCATAATATTATCACAATCCTAAGAATATAGCATATTGTTTTATATATAGCATATAGGCTACTGTCTGTTTTGAAAGCTTTCAGTTTTAAAATTTCTCTTCTAAAGATGTTTCTTATCATGATATGTTAACAATTTCAAATCCACAGTCTCAGAATGTCACAACTTTGAAATCAGCCTCCACAGAGATAGTCAAGCTGTGAACAAGTACAAAAGAGAATATTTTAGTACTTAAAAACTAGTCAAAAATCCTGTTCACTGCTTAAGCGAATTTCTGTTAAAAATAACTTTATAAAAACCATATACCTCACCGACAGCATTTGTGTTATTTCTGGAATTTTTCCTGCCTATCCTTAAGTACCAGCTCTGCACAGCAGCCTCCTGCTGCTGTCCCCTGAGATCAGCTGTGTCTCAGTGGTGCAGTCTCAGAGTGGGTGAATCAGAGTTAGGTAACTACTGCAGTCTGTAGCCAATACTCAAATTGGCTTTAAACCTCAGGCTAGATTACAAGAGAGCTAGAACACCATGTGCTTGTGTGATCCTCTTCAGGATCCTGGGACTCTCAGGGTGTGCCACTGGCACCTCAGGCTTTCAGTCCCTGAGTTAAGATGACAGCAAGTTTCATCCTACCTCTAGCTAAAATGTTATATAGCTTTCTAGTACCTTGGTCTTCTCTGCAGTCAGAATTCACATAGTCACAAATTAAATTAAATTTTATAGATATACTCACTTTTCTTTAATCACATTTTTTTCTCTTCATATTGGGGCTAAAGATTTGTTTTAGTAAGATTATTAGGAACATTCAGTTGTTTTAAGTATGTATTTGCTTGTCTTTATTTGCCTAGATTAATCTGCAAAGTATAAGATTACTTTGTCTAAATTTAACTTTACATGTCCTAGATTCATGTTTGGTTCTAAGATAATGGCAACATTCCTGTAACATTTTTTTACTCCTCAAAGTACTTTATCCTTTTAGCAGTAACTCCAGATTAATGTAGCTTTCTTCACTGGCATTTTAGAATAGTTAAACTGCATATGTAACTGCTTCTTTGTATGAGAAGCCCAAAGCCAGTACCAACAGTGTATTTTGATTAGTTTGAAAACTGGTAGACTTAGTATTAAATTCCTTTTATAGTTCAACTTTGAGAAGTAGATCTGTTGCTACAGAAGATTCTCCAAAAAGAATCAGCCAATACTTCTTAAATGGCAGAAACTTTGCAACACTGGTATTAGGAAGTGACCAATGTACCTTGGCAAATCTCTCTCTTAATCTGTAATGTGGAAAACACATATAAATACCTGAATTAACTGAGAGGCCTGTGAACAGTAGGCTAACATGTGGCTTGAAAATGGTTGGGAGCAAGTGGGACATTTGTGACAAGCAGGGGAATAAACATTCTGGGTGAATGCCAAGTCCAGCCCAGTGCCTTGTCTCCATCAGACAGAGACAGAGATTTTGGAGATTGCTGAGGAAGAGCATAGGAGAAGCACAAGGATCAAGTTGTACATGCTCAAACATTCTCACAGTCTTCAGCATCTGATAGCTGGGAACCTTTCTGAGGAAGAGTCATTGTCTCTGTATCTTCAAATTTATTTTCTTAAAGAATAGATCCAGCTTCTCCGTGAATTCATGGGAACTACATTCTTAGTCTCTGGTGGCAAGGAGTTCCCCAGTTCCCTCACACCCTGAGCAATGAGCTGGCACCCTTTGTCCTGGCCTCATCACATGCTAGCTTCATTTGATATCTCCTATTACTGCACCAGGAGAGGAGTCAAAATGTGTCCACCTACTGCTCTTGGAGAGCCCTATAGCTCTCCACTGCTCCGTGGTCTCCTTAGGAAGCTGCAGACACCTAGTTGATCCTTCACAGGCTGTGGCCAGACACTAAGAAAAGAACAGCCAAGGACACTGACTTTCCTCAGGGCTCCCAAAGCTGTCGGGCTATGACCATGACCAGCCCCTATGGATCTGCCGTGTGGGAGTCAAGCCAACAGCCTTGAGGAGCCCCAGGAGCCCCACTGCCCAAGCTGCACAAAACTTCTCTTCGCTTGCAGCATATGCTGCCGTGTGGTGTGGTAATGGCTGAACTCGATTTAAATAAACCACAGCCTAGCCACAGCAGCACAGTGCTCAGCAGAGGGTAATTTACTCTGCCTCTTAGCAGGGATCCTTAAAGAGTCATGACAGGTCCAAGTAATCCGTCAAAGAGCAGCCTGAGCAGCCAGCAGTCTCTGGATGCTAATCCCTTATGAACAATAGACTCATTATATGCAAATTAACAGGAGAAGTGGTGATTGGCCACTGTATCTGCCCAGACAACTGCTCCATGCTCCATTTCAAAGGAACTCTAAGTACCCTGAAATCTATAAGCTGAAAAAATTGAATGACCACATTCTGCATATTTTTTTTTAAAATAACCTGATTTCTTCAGCCAGCCTGTGCAGGGATCCAGTGAATGCTGATGACACGGACATTGTGCTCAGTGACTGAAATCCATGGGGAAAACAATAATAGCAAATCAGTGCGGACACTGAATTTCTTGAACAGCTCTGTTTTTTATTAATTTTAATTCCCTATTCCATTACAGATTTACTTGTTTTATATCAGAAAATCCATCTGAATCCAGGGCGTGAGTTGAATATTTGTGGAAAAGATACATGGGTGGTTTTCTACATTACTGTTTTTCTTACTGAGGAGTCAAAGCTGAACCTGAGGAGCAGGACAGCAGCTAGACACTGTTTGACAAACCAGAGCAGGTTCCCACCTTGGTTTGAAGTTAAACAGCTCTGTGGTCAACTGCTTACTGCTTTCTCCAGCTGATACTTGATTGTGGGAAGGTTACGCATTTTCTGATGCCAGCAAAGCTGATCTTAATTAAAATATTCCATTGGAAATGTTTCATAAGATAGGAATACAAGACTGACGCCAGTCTGTCACAATTCACTAGACTGCTTGAAATCTGGAATCAGCCTGGCAGGTAGCTGCACTGAAGCCAAACAGAGTCCTACACAGAAAGCTTGGCTTCTAGATGGGTGGTTTTCTCTATTTTTTTTTTTTTTTTTAAAGTACGCCATGTCAAATGTGTTTATGGTGCTTTAATGTAGATAAGAAATGAGTTTGGTTTTTATGACCCTGTTTAGCTCATGATAACAATATTTAGGCTAAGTAAATACAAACCTAAGTAAATACAAAAAAGATGGAGAAATTGATACTGCATTTTTTAAAATCAGGCTTATAGGGATCATAGGATCATAGAGCTCTTCATGTTGAAAAATACCCATAAGATCATTGGGTCCAACTGCTAACCCCTGATGTTCAATGCTAAAGTGTGCCACATCCAAATCTTTTTAACACTTCTAGGGGTGGTGATTCCACCACTCCTCCGGGCAACCTATTCAAATGCCTGCCATTCCTTTCAGTGAAGAAATATTTAGTTACCCAAATACACACATCTATTGATGAAATGTTCAGCAAGAGTTCAACAGAATCTGACTCCCCAACTCACCTCTCCCCTTAATAGCTCCAAGTCCCATTCCCATTTTCAGCTTTACTTTGAGGAGACAATCACTGACACTGGAGCCCACTAAAGCACAGCTCATTTCCTATGCCAGTCCATGGATAATGCCCAAAGAGATGGAGCTCAAGTGATGCTGTGGCTGTTGCAATTATAGTATGCTTCAGGAGTTACAGGGAGAAGTTATCTGGCTGCTCCTTTAGGGCCTGTGGCCTACATCAGATACTTTCTTAATTGGTACCCTTTGAATAAATCATTGATTTAAACAAACAAACAAACGAACAAACAAACATATTTCACATTTCTCTTCCCTGTGAAGAAAGTCTACATAATTGCAAGGTCCAAGGCTACTGTAGCAGATGTACACAATTTATAAATAAAGTTGTCACCTGTGTTCCAGTTCTGTGTTCATTTTTGAGGATTTTTTCCTATGAAAGCACTCAGCACATGGGACCTCAAGCACCCAGTGCTGTTACATCGGTGATGATCATATGATACAGCACATAGAACATTTTGCAGACTTTTCGTAATTTAGACTGATATTAAACAACTATTTCAGCTGTACACATAAAATAGAGGAATGTGACTCAGTCTATATAAAAAGTGTACTTTGTACTTACATTATGCTCTCCTTCCAAGGATTTTAGTGTGCTTTCCAAAAGAATTCATTTAGCTTTACAATATCACTGGGTGTTTACTGAAGGAACAATTTCATCGCATTCCCAATAGAAATATTGGTAAAGAGGTCACAGGCCAAATTTTCAGATGTTTTTGGTGCAGAAATGTGCATGCACAATGCAAGCATATTTCTGAAAACAATTCTTAATTTCCCTAACTACAAGTGGAGATGACCAAACACATGAATGGTCACTTTAATCCACACCCAGCTGTTATTTGGCCAAAATATGCATAAAAAAGTATGTATAGTTGTAATCCCTAAACTCATGAACTGCATGCAATCTATAAGATCATGAAGGAAATCTGTAGGTTCATTTGATACAGCCTTGCAGAGATCTTCAATGACTCTGCCTGTTTTACTACCAAAATATTACTTATTTTTCACCAAATCCTTATGTGTTCGGTGAACTACTGAAGCAAGCCTTTGACACAGATCTTTGGTGACACTGCTACTGTCAAGTGCAGTGAGGATCTTTGGGACAAGCAGGAAGCACATTCATTTAGATCTGCCACACTCTGGCAGAGACACCTGAAATTCAGGAAAGAATGAGCTAAAAAGACAGATACCTCTTTATTTTGTGAAGTCTCACGGTGGAAAATATTTTTCCATAATGCAAAAAAGTTGCCATTTTT
This sequence comes from Parus major, assembly GCF_001522545.3. Lineage (NCBI taxonomy): Eukaryota > Metazoa > Chordata > Aves > Passeriformes > Paridae > Parus > Parus major. The sequence continues at coordinate 133,577,153 of NC_031769.1, read as the reverse complement.
TTCTTTTTGCTTTGCTCATTTTTATGGTCTTCTGAATAATTTCCCATTTAAAATTCCTTTTCTTCCCTCCACAGGCCACCATCCCCAAACGTATCATATTCATCCTTCTTCTGACTGGATTTTTGAATGATTATTTTGGAGTCTGGCTTTATCTCCCTGGAGTCTCATATCTAGGGATCAGCAAACTGGCTCATATAACTTACAAACTGGCCTGAACCATAATTCAGCACTATGGAAATGTTTTCAGGATAAAAAAAAATCAATGTGCTTTTCACATTCATACACCTCTCTACTTCCCCCTCCTAGAATCAGCTAGAATGCCAAATGATGCCAGGTTACTTGCTGCCTCAGGAGTTTGGATACAATTTTGAAAGCCCCAGCGTTAAAAAAAAAATCTGTTTTCTTGAGTCCCTGTTTCTTCAGCAAATTGGCAATTGTTGGTGACTGTCATTCACAGGTTTTTCTCCTTTTTTTTTTCTCTTTTTCTTTCATTCAGTTATGCACTAATACCTGTGTTTGAAATCATATGGGGGGCAATTGGAAGAGAACATCCATAAATGAATGGGAAACCCAAAGAAATTAATTAAAAAAGAACTCGATTTTGTTACGACTCCCAATTCCACCCCTCCTCGCCACAAAAACCCAGCAAAACAAATTCCCCTGTATTCTTGAAGTGTTCACTCTGTCCTTTATCTGTCATCTTGATTAGATGAGAAGTTTTTTTGCTCTGTCCTCCTGTTGCAAACATGTAAAAGTATGCAGTGCACAATGTTTTTATTGAGAGACTGCCTACAAGTAAATCTTGTCCACAGACTTTCTATATATGCCCTCTATTTTCACCTTCACATTAGGTAAATCTAAGTTGATGCAGTTCTTCACCTCTGGGAAGACAAAGATGCCTCACAGAATAAATGTCTGGGGTTTGTCACAATGCCATTTCCTTTGTTTGATCTAACATGTATCTAATCTACTTTGCTCAATCCTTTAGAGGAAGACTGTGTAAAAACAAAGGCTGCTTCTCTGAAGATGAATGGAAGTGTTGGAGAATCAGCAGAGTAGTTTTGTGGGGCATATGGGTTCAGAAAATGAGGTGGCCTTTCATTTGTATTGGTTATATTCCAGTTAGCAATGACAGTACTAAAATTTTCTCGTTATTCTATGTATACATCCTTTTCATGATCCAGTGTTGTTTCCATAACAAAGAATTTGTAGACACAGTTTCATGAAAACAAAAGGAAATGACTGTAACTTATTAGCTTTCAGTTAAAGGGACAAGAGTTTTGCCTTTGATTTTAAGGGTCATTGGTCCTCAGCTAACAGAGCACTTTTAATGTCTGCTAGCACAACTTTTTTTTTCCTTTTAACAGAAGTGTTTCTGTTTTCTTCTCAGATCATGTACACCAAGTTGACAAGGCTTATTTAGAATGCATAGCTGGGTGGATGTGGTGTTAAAATAACAGATGTCCCAGTAGTTGAACTAGGCATCCAAAAGGATAAAATCAAAACCCACTTGTCAACTGGAACTCATTTCAAACATGGTAGCTGGATAAAATGCAACCCTGCTGCCTGTCTTCCTCTGGTCCTGGCTTTACAATCTTATTAAAGCCTGAGGAAAAAATAAATTGATGCCCAGTGTCCACCAATGATTAAGACATCCCCCCTGCTCTAACTGTTCATCTGACTTAACATTCTGCTGTCATGCTCTGTGCCAGTGCTTTCCTTTCTGTCTCATCTGCCCCTTGAGCACCTGCTCAGAAAAGGCACTTGGCAACATTCAACATTTATGGAAATTGGTCAAAACTATTGGGCATGACCTTGCCAGCAGAGAAGAACAAGACTGCACCTAAATGGCTGCACTAATATTGGCAACCTTTTTCCAAGGGTGCAGGTTCAAGATTGGGACCTACTGAATATTCATTTGATGTGACAATTTTGGAATTATATCTTCACCATATATAAGTGAAGCATCTTTTTCATATAATTAAATGCACTGTTTCGTTTTGGCTTTGATGCTTGAGGATAAATAGAGAAATTCACATATTTAATATAACAACTGAAGTGCTTTTCAGGGGAACTCAGATCTTTCTACGTTTCAGCAGTGTTAGTTCAATTAGCCTGAAACTAACTTAAATAAAGCATTATTATCCACAATGGTGGAAGTTCTAGGATCTTCCTTTTAAAGCATTTTTATGTCCATGAAGACTTAATGTGAGAAGCTAACTTAAATATTCCTCCACCAATTTACAGACCCTAATCTAATTCCCACTGAAGTTAACAGAGCCATTTCAATTACTCCTCCAGTGGGAACAATTTATTATGACAGTGTCTTAGTCTTCATTGACCCTTGTTTAATTTATCTTCAGCAACTACCACCCTACTTGCACTCTGTGGAACTACTGAACCGATTTCCCCACTCTTCACCTATTTTTACCTATTTCATGATTTCTTCTCCTTAAAACTGCTTCATATTGGCCTTTTCTGCATCCCAACAGTTGATTCCAGCTCAGTTTGCCAAGACATAATCCTAAAGTTGATTGGATTCTCAGTCCTCCCAGAGCTCCTTCACCCACAATTTGAAGTCTGCTACATTCCACAAGGCAAATATTAGGATTTTAAGTTGCTGGGAAATCAAGTAGAAATATGCATGCAGTCTGGGATTGCTGGAACACTGGGAGCTTTTTTTCTCTTGCATCTTTGCTTTATGGATGGCAGAAATAATGTAAAAGCCAAAGGTGTAATTCACATCTTGAAAAGCAGCTTCCTCTGCCAAACATCTTTATGGACAGTATCACTAGGAGAATTATTGGAGGTGCAGGATGTGAGGAAAGAAGTGGTACTGTATTTCTTGACTGACAAATGGTATTGTTCAATTTGAAATTAACTAAGGACTACCAAAGAAAATGTTTTGGCATTTGATGACTTAGCAATCACTTAAACACCCCAGTGAATTAGGTGTAACAAATGACACTCAGTCAGAAAATCATAACTCAGCTATGAACAGGAGGGAGTTATAGTGGCTAGAAGCCTATTATGAATAATTAACTAATAATTTTAGATCTTCGAAGTCCTCAGTAAACAACAGATAGTCTTGGAGTTGCCCATAAATCTATTTCAATAATTTCACAGATACCACTTTCAGTGCAGATCTGCTGTGCTTACTTTGAGAACACTGCAGGTTCACACTCAAAATTAAAGTGTTCCTGCTGAAGACTTTTACAGAGGCCACAGTGATAGGTATAACAGCACTGCCAGTCTCTGTGTGGTGGTTTAAGAACAGCTGTCAGGAGTCAAACAAAAGATCTGGTGGCCAAACTCTGTCAACAGCCAGTAAGAGAGACCAAGAGAAGAGTCCAAGGGCAGGTCAAGCATATAGTGATGATTCCCCAGCCTCCCCTTCCAGCCTACAGCAGTCTGCAGCTCAGAAACCTCCTTTCCAGAAGAGGGATCTATGTGTTAAATATTCCTTGTGGGATTTCTTTTCTTTTCCCACAAGTTTGGCTACTCAAGTTAGAAGCTACGTAAACCTTTTGGCATCCACCACTGACGCAGAACTGTGTGTTCCACAGCTTTCCTAGCATGGGATAAAAAACTCTCATCTTCTCCTTAATTGAAATTATCACTCAGTCATTTAATTTGATGTTTTCTACTTGTAATGTGGAGAGGCAGTGAGCAGCCATTTCCTGCTTACTTTAGTCATTGCTTTGCAGACATACAACCTATCTATGCTCATTGATCTCTTTTCCAAGCTGATGAGTCCTAGACCATTTGTTACTCATGTCAAAGTTTTTCCACACATTTGATCATGAATGCTGGCCTCCTGTGATTCTTAATTTTTAATACCACATCCTCTTGAGATGGGACATCTGAACTACATGAACTCCTCTGTAGATGTATTGCATATTAAACGGCACAAAATTTTTGTTTTTTCTTGTTCTTCATTTCCTTACATTTAATTTGTTTTGACAGCACTCAGGCTGTGGAACTCTTGCCTTTAATTGGAACCTTGCTATTTTTACAGTGACACTAAATAATGATGCATTTTTAATAATTTTATTTATTTTGACTAACTGGCATTAAAATAACAGTAAGAAGATTGTTTCATTTCCTATTGACTGCTTGACTTTGCCCTCTGACCTCATAGTTGTCCACAAGTCTCTGACCTAAACTGCCCTGTATTTATTCTCATTTTAACCTCAAGTAGCCGATGGATTGCCACTCCAAATAAAGAATGTGTGCTTTTTATGGTGTGTCTTCCACTGGCCTCAAACATTTTTGCTTTCTCATTTCGAAAGTTCACAATAGCAATAACTGGTCAAGGATCCTTTCAAAATACAACATTGTAAATCAACATTCAAAACAATACATTGGAGGCATGAAGATGTGAAAATAACAAGCAGTTGACACACCTAATTAGCCTCATTAGTCTGTGCTTCATGAGGTAAATTGTGTTGTACATCTCCAAGCTAGGAGGAACTTTTTTGTTCAGCAGGGTTTGGCTGACAGAGACTGCCTATAGACTGTATGAATCTATTCAGTCTTTGAATAAATTATTCAAACTATTTCAAGGCAGGATTAAATTATAGCAAAGTGAGCATTTCCCTGTATTCTTGTACATTTACACTCTGAGGGGCCTTTTGCTTCAACACCATACTTATTTCTCAGATCAAGAATAAGCATAATTCTATGGATCAAAGAGGATCAGTACAATGCCCTCTGATGTGTCACTAACTAAATGGAAACAGCTGTGGATTTTGAATGATGCTCAGGTGAGCCCCACTGGAGTTCAAACCTGGATATCATCTGTAGGTTAAAGACAACACAGCCTAATTGCCCTGCTGTATTTCTAACCACTGAGTGTGAGAGGGGACTGAGGGAACAAAGTGCTGATGCACAGCAGAACCTTTGAAGCTGGTGAAAAATTTTACAATATTAATTATTATAATATCAGGTCCTTGGGTGAGAAAAGTTCTCTCCCACTCTCAGAGAACTGCAAGCTTTAGTTTAAAAATTACTGATGACTGGTGAGGAGATGCTTAACCATTTGCTTTTCTTTGTTCCCTCTGAAAGGGGAATTTGAGTATTCAGACTGTGACATTTCTAAGTTCAGTTTCATTAGTGAGATGATGTATTTCCATTTTCAGCCAGTGGTGTGAAGCTTCTGAAGGATGCAGGAGAGCATCCTTCACCCACAAAGGACGTAGCCAGTGCTCTGAATTTGAAAGATGCTCACTTGTAAAGATGTAAATTGAAAATCTATACTTGCTTCTGCCAACAAATATTCAACACTTCTTTCAAATATTGAAGTGTTATAAATACCTTTGGTAAAGATACAAATAAAAATAGAAAAATCCTTCAAAATAGATGATTAAATTTAAATATTTGAATGTAAAGCCAGAGTCACACTACCACAACTTCCATTTCCTTGTCTGGTATCAGGCACTTCTGAGCAGCTCTCATACTGATGCAGCTATTTGGTCAACCAAATGGCCACTGATTTTTCAAGAAGTAGGAAGAATAAGTCAGTATCTTTCCAGCTGGGGAAAAGAACTTTCCTTCTGGGAAAGTTTCATCTTTCCCAGGACTGGATCTTTTCTTTCACAGACTTGGCATTGGTTTTCCATTCCTCTACGAGAATTACTAGAGTGAAATAGACTAGAAAACATCAGATCACCAAGGTCATGTGATGAATGAGGCTATTAGAGCAATTAGATGAGTTTTATCTGTTTTGCTTAGTAAAATAAAATTTTAAGTAGGCTCATCTATCTCACCACACCTGATTACTCCGGAGGTCAAACTTGCAGAAAACATTTAGAATGGTAACAGCAGAAAAATTGCACATATGGGCATCAGATTACTTATAAACACATTTTGCCTAGCCTGTGCAAGGGAAGACTGCAAAACCCTGTAGTAAGGGTAAGATTTACTTGACCTAAGAAAATCTATCAAATGTTTAGGAGTATAGTATATAAGCCAACTCTCTAGGCGTATTCTGTAACCAAGGAAAATAGCCAGACCCTTCCAATAAGAATAATTTCCTCATAAAACAAGGGTCTAAAATAGGTGAGAAGAATCAGTCTCTGCAGATTTCTCTCTCTCCTCATTGCCCATAGAACAAGCACAGATGTTGAGCTCGGATACAACACCTAACATTTGTTGGATGAAACTATCCCACTCCCAGTGACAGAGCAATGGCACTTAGCATTTCATGCTGATGGTGTCAAGTGATTCACACTGGAGGACACAACTGGAATTACATCAAGTGAGTTCTGCAATAACTGCACCCACCCTGAAAAGGACCCAGGCTTCACATCGCTCAGCTCTAGGAATGCACAGCAAGCCTCTTGCAGTCTGGAAAGCCAGGCTCAGATGGGGCTGCATTAGCAAAAGCACAGCCAGCAGGTTGAGGGAAGTGTTTATTCCCTTTGGTTTAAGAGGGGAAGCTCATCTCAAGTGTTGTGTCCTGCTCTGGACTCCTCTGTGCAAGCAACACCAACAAGCTGGAGGAAGTCCAACAGAGGGCTATGGAGGTGATTAAGGAGCGAAAGCAAGGAGGGACGTTCAAGAAGAGGCTGAGGGAACCGGGATTTTTCAGTCTTAGGAAGGCTAAGAGAAAATATCGTTGCTATTTACAACTACTTAATGAAAGGATATAGAGAAGTTGAGCCAGACTCTTCTCAGTGGTGCACAGTGGATGAATGAGACACAAGAGACATAAGTAACAGCAAGGGAAATATAAAATAGTTATAAGGAAAAAATCTTCATAATGACACTGGAAAGGTCTGTCTAGAGGGGCTGAAGATTATATATCCTTGGAGATATTCAACATTCAGCTGAGACAGGCACTGAGCAATCTAACCTAAGTTTGGTCTGCTTTGAGGAGAAGGTTGTGCTAGATGATCTCCAGACATCTCATCTAATCAAAATCATTCTGTGACTCTATGTGATTGGGGGGGCTAAAAAGAAAGTGAATTTTATGTGTTTTTTAAAAAATGGTAAGATATATGATACTGAAAATACTGAGTGATATACAAATCCATAATAACGATTCAGGTAGGATTATGTGTGCCAGATTGATCTCACCTAACTTTAGCTGTCCAAAATGTCAGTGTGCAGTCTCATAATGGAGGCTACACTTATCTTAAAATCTTACACTTATCTTACAATGCAATGAGATTCTCCCTGAGAATGACTCCCTCAGTCTTTCTTTTGAAAGATCCTGAATAACTATCTCGGACTAGGCACTACCTTTTAGGTAGCTGTAGGGGAGGATAAAACCCATTCTTGTGTTGAACAATAGAAATACAGATATATTCAAAGAAATGTGAAAATCAGTGACAAGAGTTATTAAAAGGAAAAGTCATTTTAGGAGAGAGGAGAGTCAAAGTCATAAACACAAAGTTACAAAATTATTCCATGTCCTTTAGCAACTTACATTGGACTTTCAGCAAAACCAAAGAGCAAGATTCTAGATAATAAGAGATATGTTTTCTTCCCACAGAGTGGAGTTCAGTACCAACAGGTATCATCAAGCCAAAGAGAAAATAGAAATTAAATTTTAACAAGATATTTTCTGAGATTTTATGTTCTTAAATATTAAGATAATATTAAGATTAAATATTTTGTTAATGTTGAAATTAAGACAAAACCAGCAATCAATCAAACACATATTAATATGATAAACTGTACCAAGTTACTTTACCAGACAGCAGCACCAAATAATCAGTTTAATATCATGTACTTTGATTATTACATCAAACTAGAAAATGTCCCAGACTAGGTGCAGGAACATAACTCAGCCTCTTCTCAAAGCCATATCAAAGAGACAGCAGAATAGTAGTTATATAAAATTACAAGCAAAAAACAACAGCACAGTACAAGCTACTTATTCATATGAGCTAAGAAATTCCTTGCATATTATCTCATAGGTAGTCTGCTCTCCAGCATATCTGCTACTGATCACTGTTGTTAAAGCTAAATACTAAATTAAATAGATTAAAATTTAAAGACGTGATCTACTGTAGAAATTGTCATGTTTCTGTGTTTAAATCCTGACCCTGCCTGGATGCCAAGTGTCCACCAAAGCTGCTCTATCACTCCCATCCTCAGCTGGACAAGGGAGAGAAAATATAGGCTCATGAGTCAAGGTGAGGACAGAGAGAGCTCACTCACCAGTTACCATCATGGGCAAAACTGTTGGAACTTGGGGAAATTAATTTAATTTATTGCCAATATAAAAGTGATTTGTGTGATGAGTAGGGGGATGCTCTGAGAGGAGGCTGTGACACCATGGGGAGCCTGTGCTGGAGGCTCACGAGGCTTCTGTCAGGACCTATGGCCCCACAGAAAGAGGAGCCCATACTGGAGCAGGTTTGCTGGCAGGACTTGTGATCCGACGGGGTACCCACACTGGAGCAGCCTGTTCCTGAAGGAACCCCATGGAAAGGGACACATACTGAATCAGCTCATGATGAACTGCAACCTGTGGGAAGGACTCATGTTGGAGTAGTCCATCGAGAACTGTCTCTGGTGGGAGGGATCCCATGCTGGAACATGGGAATAGTGTGAGGAGTCTCCCCCTGAGGAATAATGAACAGCAGAGACAATGTGTGATAAATGGTGGTGGGAGGAGGCAGAGAATTCAGGAGTGAAGTTAAGCACAGGAAGAAGGAAGGGGAGTGGAGAAGGCATTCTCAGATTTTGTTTTTATTTCTCATTACTCTGATTTGATTGGTAATAAAATAAATTAATTTCTCCAAGTCAAGTCTGTTTTGCCTGTGGCACTAATGGCAGTGTGATCTCTCTCTCTGTCCCTATCTTGAGCCACAAGACCTACGTTATATTCTGTCTCCCCTGCCCACTGCAAAGGAGGAGTGATGTAGTGGCTCTAGTTGACACCTGGCAGCCAGCCATGGCCAACCCCTCCCTTTATGTAAGTAGGAGCCCGTATGTCCTACACAGCCTGCAGAGGAGGCTGAGCAACCCTACAGGTAAGCAGGATGGCAATGAGGACCCCTCATAAGTGAACAAAATAAGATGCAAAAAGGCTTCTGCATCACTCACTTCTGCTTGATTTCTGTCTCTCTTCTCCCAGGGTCTCCTAGGCACTTGGTATGAAGTTCAGTGCTGCTCAGTAACACTGTGCATTCAAAGTTTTTCACTATAAGAAATTATTTCAAAGGTCAAAAAAACACCATAAAGTTTCAATAGTAACAATCTGTTGGATAAATCAAGTTTAAGGGAGTGGAAGAAAAATTTACTCATAAACTTTTACCATAAACGCTGTGACAAACCTTTCCTGGATATGAGATTATTCTTATCAATTATTACATGTCTAGGTAGCACTGATAACTGAGGCAGCCTTTTCACTCATCGCAGACTTGAAGAGCCTCTGTAACTATTTCTTTATGGTGTGTTATATCCTCCTGTTTTATGCCAAAATTTGAAGAGGCAGCAAAGACTAAGAAATAAAAGTATGTCTGGGATAATACCTAGTCTGACATGATATTTATTGAAGTGTGCTTTTCATTTTAATAAAAATTGTAGTAAATCATGTGCGGTGTCTGCTAAGCATCAGAGACGATACAAGAGTTGCCTATATAGAATCCAAATGTTCCCTTGCTGCAATTCACACAACAGGTTGATGTCTCTGTGATCTCTGGATACTTTTAAAATATGTTTGTGGGGTTTTTAAAGTCTGACATGCATGTCACAGGAATTTTGTGAAGTCAAATTAATGGGCTGGAGTACTTCTGAATGCATTTTATCTGACATATAGTTCACAAGTCCATGCAATATTTTTCCTCTTCCTCAGCCAACAAGTATGTAAAAATACTGTATTTTACAACTTATTTTGACTAATAAACTTTCATATTCTGTGGAATCTTAGAGATTAAACCCACACAAGTGTTACTTTGGTGCAGTTTTTTAAATGTCCTGCACCAACTGAAGCATTCAGATATTGCTGATCTCCATTACAGAAAATGCTGTAGAAAAATATTATCCATGCTTGTCATATTTGTCAACATTTAACCATTTCAAGTAATGCTGTTTGTCTGAGGTTTTTAAAAAGTTAAAATTATTAAAAACAAACTTAAAAAAAGGGTTGAAAATCCTTAGAACTTCCTGTATTTTACTTTCTATCTAATTTATTGAAAGGTTTCCAGTAACAAAATCTAGTATTTAAAATTTTGAACGTTTCAATGGAGTTTAAATTTTTTTGGAGAACATAGCAACCCAAAAATGAAAACAGAACTTTGTGCAGTGGTAATTGGCAATGGATCCCTAAGACCACTAACAATTTGCAGCCCTGAAAAGAACAGGTGTGTCTGCAGGATGAGTATAGTCATGCAAGATCAACTCAACCTATAGCAGATAATGAGTCTGTCTAGACCATATAGGTTAGTGAGGAAAATGGTGAATCAGCTTTCCAAGAAAACAATATAAATTTGTTGTAGCAGAGAAAATGAAAAAAATAGTGTGCTTTATTTCTGAAGATATGTTTGTTGTTTAGAAGTTATTTTAAATGAAAGGACAGGCAGGGAAAAGTATTTAGATACCAGGCAAGATTCACATTAAAACTCAAAAACTTGCTATGAATGCACTCTGAACAAAAAAATAAAAAAGGGTTTTGATGATCAGAGGAAAAAATTCTTCCCGAATTCCTAGTAGGAAGTCTGGAAGAAAACCTACCTCCTTTTAGGCTGCAGACTCAGCAGTTCACAATACATGCTGTCTTTGACATTAAAGAATTGTGCAAAATGTTCTGAAGATTTACAGTCTTCTGTAATCCTATGAAATTGTACTCAGAAAACCACATGGCTTAACTGCAGTAAATTGAAAACTAAGACTTTCAACCATTCCTTAGTGCTTTTGCTACAGAAGGAGCCATTGAATGGGAAAAATATGATACCTAAATAGGACTACCATGATAGCAGAGTCAGCCTTGAACAAAAAAGGATTACTGAGGTCATTTGTGCTGCCACCACTCACCTGGTGTTACTCAGAAAACTCACACATCTCTAAGACATTTTCTTGGGATTCTTCAAGTTCATTTTGTTTATTTTGATTATGTAAGTTTATTTGCCTGTAGGGGAACATTCTCATGGACTTTGCATCACTGCAGCAGAGATTATAGTTAGATACAACTGCAACTTCTGAGAAAAATCAGTAAGATACTGATGCTGTTATTAATAATTCTTGTAAATGAATGTATTGGATCTATTGCTCTGCAATTCCATGTTAGTGCAATGTGAGCATATTTTTTTCTGGAACCAGCATTATAAAATTCCTTACAAGAGGTACATTCTTAACACATAAAAGTAAGAAATTGTCACCAGGGAATTAATAAAGTTATTCTGGAAAATGCCAGTGTTTCAAGTTACAGGCAGGTACATCCACTAGGTGCAATTAAAAGGTCCAGCCAGTTTGCCTGGGATCTCTGGGCACCAGGAAAAACACATTCAACTCAAGTTGTCTGTGAAAGCTTTGTGGGCAGCCTCATATGTGGCTGTTGTATCTGCAAACACAAGTGTCACAGCTGCAGATGTCACAGCAGAGTTTCCCACCTGGGATGACGGTGCACTTTGAGAAGACAGCTCTAGACACTTGAAGCAAAAAGGTAAAAGAGATCCAAAATACAATATGATTACAGCAACCAAAGAAAAAAATGCCAGGAATCTCCTCCCATGATTATTTGAGAAATTATAAAAACCTTTTGATAGAGCTGGGGGAAGATAATGTGTGTGGGCAGAGAAAACACTCTTTCTGGGCCACAAGATACATCTGGACGAAATGGAGAGGCTTCACCAGATCTGAAACAGAAGAACAAAGTTCAAGTTCAGTATTGGCTGAGAACCTGACAGGACAAGCAGACTCATGTCCACTAATAGAAAGACTTCAAAAACAAAGCACATGCATATAGTCATATTTCTGGCAAACAAACAAAGAGACCAGCCTTTCAACAGCAGTATCTACTGAAGGCTGGGCCATTGGGGAATATGGTTTCAAATAATTTATTTAAACAAGACAAGATTCTGATCTTGTTAGACTGGTGAAAATCCAAAGTAATTCCAAAACCTTCTAGCCTGGGGTTCAAAACCTTAATATCAGGGGAAAAAAAAAAAAAAAAAAAGGGAGATCTCCTTTTTCAGTAATATTGACATAAGAATTCTGTTTGATCTTTGTGGGATATGCTTCAAACATTGTTTCATTTTATTAAATAGGAAGGGTTTTATTTTTTTTCTACTTTTTAAAGGACCATCTTTATTACTTCTTCACTTCTGCTGTCTCACTATTCCAAATAACTTGGAGTTTTCCATTTTCTGGTTACACCCTTCTCAATGGATTTATAACAAACTTTATTGCATATGAAGATCAAAGCATTCATCATTAATGTAGCACAATTACCAGATGTGAAAACCAACATAGAAAAAAACAAATATAAAGGTTTCTTAAAAAGCAGGGTGTGTGGGAAAGATGGAGACCAATTTGGCAGCTTGCAGTGACATAGACTGGCAGCTGCCTTTGCACTGGGAAATACCAGTTACATAAGCACATATTTTTCCAGAAACTCTGAAGATGTCATGAGCAGTTCCCAGACACCCCTCTAGCACCCCTTAGCCACACCAGCAATGCCTTTGTGCCTGGAAGCCATCGCCCTGACCTCACTGACATACTCCACGTGTGTGTCCATGGGCGCTCTGCAAAGTGTACCTGCAAGGCTGGACCCAATCTCCGCTTGCTGGAAGCTCTTCGGCTGCCTGAGACATATGGAAATGCCACTGCAGACACCGGAGCTGGGGAAAAGTGTCTGCAGCCAGGCCATATACCCCAAGGCAAGGCCAGGGGCTCCCCCAGGCCTGAGCTGGCAGCACTGACCAGCAGAATGTGCTGCTGCAGCCCATGGCTCTCCCTCCCCACAGCCCCTGTGCCCAGCCCCAGCGCTGGGGCCCAGCCTGGCGGCTCCCCGGCGGCTCTGCAGGCAGGAATCCCACTGGTATCTCTGACGAGCTACTTGAAAATGAGACGGCCGCCTCTACAAACTCGTCCTCAATTTCGATTGAATGATTGATTGTTTTTAAACTAGTGCATTGTATATTTTGGGAAAGAATTTATGATTTACCAAAAAATTTCCTGCTGAAATAAAGCCAAATGGAGACTGGTCTGGGCCAAGTTGCTCAATGTCCATGAACAAGAACATGTTTTTCTTTTTCTTCCTTTCTTGTTTTATGCATGCTTCTGGACTCATTTCATCAGCTGTCAGTAGTTAAATACCATTTCAGAAAAGGGTCTATTATTGTAATTTCCTCAATTATTCTGTTTTTTTCTGCTATGGTCTCCTGAAACAAAATCAGTCAGCTAAAGTACTAATAAAATATTTTCCCCTGCTGCTCCTTGCAAAGGGCCTAAGCACCTTTCAAGGTGCTGTACTTCTCCAGCCGGTTTGTACCTTGACAACCATGACCTTAACTGAGGGCCTTTTCCCGACTGCTCCACTTCTGCTTTGCAAGGGACATCACTGACTTCTGCTCACAGCTAGCTCATGTCCCCAGACCATACACAATGGCACAGGAGTGCATGATTACCAGGAAAAGAAACCAACAAGAAATGAAATTGAAAGAAAGAGCCCTTTTTCATCTCATAAAAAAACCCCAATACCAGAACAGATATAATAAGAGATACAATAAGAGGTGAAAGCAATCCAGCTTAAATACACACTAGACAATGGATTAGCTTAAGCAAATGTAGGTATTCCTCTAGGAGTATGTGTCTTTTGAAATATTAAATTAAATATACATTAAAATATTTGTAAAATTCTGGTTTTGAAGTTATGTTCCTTAGAGGAAAGGAAAACAATTATTTTTCATGAAAGGCTAAGCCGAGCAGAACCTACCCTCTGGCAGAAGGGACACACTGGGCAAGCAGGGGCTGCTCTGACACCATGGAGACCAGGGGAAGGCTCTTGCTGGACCTCATAGGGCTTTGGATGAGGATCCTGACCATAAATGATGGTGGAACATGACAATACACAACAACATCAGGCAGCCCTGGTGCTCCCTCACTGCTCCCCTCAAAGCAAGACTGGAACACAATGCGTGACAAAGGCACAGAATGAGGCAGCCAAAAAATCATGAGCCTCAGATGTTTAGAGTGTGACATCTGCTTCTGGCTCAAGAAATTCCTATATTGAATTCAGTTGCCTTTCCTCCAAGACACCCAACAAGAGATAACCTCAATTTATGAGTTCCAATACGTTTATTTTAAGCACAGGCAGAGATTATTTGGCGCTCAAAGGAAATGCAACTATCTAAAATTCAGAACTAAGCAAAATCTATTTGCAGTTTTGTAATTTCCCTGTGAATCACAAATAACTAGGCCAACGTTTTCAGTGTTGAGACATTTGAAATCATGATTCAAGCCTTGAAAACAAGTGTTTGGCTATAAGAACTGAGTTTTTTAAAAATTATAAAAACTGGGGTTTTTTAAATTAATTTCTCCTATTTTGTCATTCTTACCTCTTCAGTCAATAGAACTGGAAATTGACATCTTTAAAATGCAGCTGAGAGTCTCTCTTGTTCACTTGGCACCAGGGAAGAGGGCTTTTAAAAAGACAACCAGCAATTCTGAGTCCAGCTATAAATTTCCAGGATTAGATTGTCTTTTCACTATTCCACATGGTTAAGCAGGTACCAAGCATAGAGTGTCATATTGGAAACAGGTTGCACAGAAACAGCTCAGTGTTTTGGTGTTTCAGCATATGCATTACACACACATAACTTCGCTGTCACCCACAGAGGGGGTAATGAAGTGTCTGTTGAAAATACCAGGAATCTTTCACTGTGTCTCAGGGCTTTGCATCATTCATACCTTCTGCTTGAATTTAATATCTAAAATTAATAAAACCCCAATAAATAAATGTTGCACTTTACTGCAAAACCAAAGAACAGCTTAATTCACAGAACATTTGTAAATCAGCACTTCTCCACTCTGTGCAGTTCCTCACTGCCTCATTTCCTTTGTAGAAGGTAAATTCACTGAGGCAGGCAAAGCTGTCAGTGCCTTTATGTTTGTACAGCATCCAGCACAGAGGAGATCTGTGTTTGGTCCACTACTTTCAATTTGCTCTCACCTCTGCACTTCAAGGCTGCAGCAGGCAATAAAAGCAAAAGTGCCAAAATACTGCAAGTGTGCATAGTTTCACTTCTACCCTACCTGAAAGCAGAGGTACCAGGGACTTTGTGAGCTTCCAACAGCCCTAGGCCACCCAGATAAGATGAACTGCAGATAAACATCTGAACACTGTGATGTTTATCTATATGAAATCCAATCTTTTGAAGTTCATCTATCCCTTTTTCTAACTGCCATTATCTGTTGCTTTGAGATGCTGCATCCATCCCTATCAAAGTTATGTAAGCTCCCTGTGATGCTCATAAACAGTCCCTGTATCATTTGTAAAAATGCAGCCTCTCTTTAAATGAATTTATGACTTCAGCACTTGAGACATACAATATTTTATCAGCTTTTTCTCAGAAACACACATTTATTTTTTCATCTGATACTT
This sequence comes from Parus major, assembly GCF_001522545.3. Classification (NCBI taxonomy): domain Eukaryota; kingdom Metazoa; phylum Chordata; class Aves; order Passeriformes; family Paridae; genus Parus; species Parus major. The sequence goes on along the minus strand of NC_031769.1, from coordinate 133,561,594 downwards.
AAAATAAGTATTGCAAATAAATAAAGGAAAAGAAAATGTGTACCACATAGGAAAAAAATAAACCCAAATATATAAAAGCTTTAGCTATGCCAAGATTGCTTAATTCTGATTAGCAATGACCATTAAGCAATCATTTATGGATTTACTGTGAGTGTTCATAGATACTAATGGGTTTTAGAATTCCTTGGGAATCCTCAAAGGTCAAAGGAAGAAAATGAACTATGAAGTGATAAAAAATGTATTAGGTGACTAATGGACAGGTTGTATATAGAATGGTTCCAGCAGAAAATGTTGAATTTTACCACTCAGATTTATGTAGAAGCAAATCTTGTGACCAGTGGCCCTTCCCCACTGATGAAACTAATGAAGAGAAAATTAAAATACTTCATGAGGAGGCATTACATGGTGTGCTTTTCCCTGCCGCTAAGAATACATAGGAGATGGCAAGGTCACTAAATCAAAATTTATTTGATTTTTCTTTAGGTGGGTATCTGTTTCGTCTTTATTTAGCTTCAAGTTTGTAACTATACATTTACATTTTTTGCCTGTTTTTGCACGATTACACTCTATGCAATTCAAGACTCAAAGCTCTTCCAAATTTAATGAATGTGTACCTCTTAGACTAACATTCTGGCTGTGCCAGCCAGGAGAGAAGGGAGCTGTAAAAGCCGGCAGGATGACCCACCTCACTGCGGGTGCGGTGTCAGCCCAGCCTGGGGCGTGTTCCCGGCGCTTCTCGTTCAGCGCACCGCTGCTGCCGCAGGGCTGAAACCGGCGGGGCTCGAGTGCTCAACCAGCACAGGCTTTGCTGCTCAACCAGCACAGGCTTTGCAGCTCGCTGTCAGAGGCGTCCGAGCCTTTGTGACAGAGTGAGCTGGCCCCGGCAGGGCCCGGCCAGGTCAGGCAGGGCGCGCTGGGGCTGCGGGCCGGTGGCAGCCCCCGGGCGGGCAGGCCCGGCACACCCGGCACACAGCAGCGG